>NC_057396.1:75613099-75946859 GCF_019320065.1 Cervus canadensis | reverse complement strand
TGTATTATTCTCCATGGATGCAGTTTCTGAATCACAGGAGGTCCTATGTCAATGAAATAGAAGGGAACACAGTGATAAACAAATGGGAGATTGAAAGTGAAATTAATTCAGTATTGTGGGAGCATATGTGTATATATACACATATACAAATATTTCATTAAGGAATAATTTGAACTTCAAGATTCTCCACATCTGAAGTACAGACTAAATAAAATTTAAGGCGCAAAGTATCTGTAGAGTTTCACACTGTTGAAGCTGAGGGATCTTCATGGATCATTTTCTAACTTTTAAATTTTGTAAGTTCGTGAACTGAAATGTAGAAAATATTATGCCCTGACTAAGACAAACTGTCTTGAATAAATAAATCTGTTAATTCAGTTTTTCTCAGCCTAGTAAACACTTAGGTATAAATTGCTCAAATGCCCCTAAATGCTCTGGACACGTGACACGTATTTCCTTTTATGTCTCTCAACAACCCCATGAGATTGATTGTTATCCTCATTTAACTCAGGAAGCACAAAGGCTGAGTATTGTATTTAAGTTTATAAAATTATGACTGCCAGAACAATGTTTGTACCCAGCTTCCGGCGTGGCTCAAACAATAAGGAATCTGCCTGCAATGTGGGAGATGTGGGTTTGATACCTTGGTGGGGAAGATCCCCTGGAGAAGAGAATGACTACCCACTCCAGTATTCTTGCTGGGAGAATCCCATGGACAGAGGAGCCTGCAGGGCCACAGTCCATGGGGCCGCAAAGAGTAGGACACAACCGAGCGACTTTCCCCTTCAGAGTGATTCCACTATAAGTGATTACACTGCCAGTGTAAGTCCACTGTCTTAACTGAGTTTAAAACCAAGTTGAACTTAATTCGGTTTACAATTACTCTATGTCTCCCGTGTTCTAACCCAGCCTTTGGAGTTTTACAGCGGAGTAACTGACAGACACAAGCCCACGTGGTGGGATAACTGGGGCGGGAGGGACTCTACAACCCGCAGAGACAATTCAGCGAGGCGGGCGCAGCGTCCAGCAAGAAGCCTGGGTTCTGAGATGCGGTGCAACAGCCTGCCGTCCACTACCTGGGAATCACTGAGCCTGACCTAACTCCTCTGAACCCGCCTTTTTCATTTACAAAATGAAAACAGCCATGAGACTAAAAAAGTTAGTTGCTCAGTCATCCGACTCTTTGCAATCCATGGACTGTAGCCCTCCAGGCTCCTCTGTCCATGGGATTCTCCAGGCCAGAATACTGGGGTCAGTGGCCATTCCCTTCTCCAGGGGATCTTCCCAAATTAGGGATCAAAACCAGGTCTCTTGCGTTGCAGGTGGATTCTTTACCATCTGAGCCACCGGGGAAGTTCCTGCTTAATGAGACTTAACAAGGTATTATTATGAGAATTAAAGGAGATAAAACATTAAAAACAATGAGTAAAATGCTGGGTATTGAGTACAGTCTGATCAGATCAGATGTAATATTAGTATTACGGTGAACTGACCACCTCCATGACTGTTTGAGAAACGTGGTTAGTGAAGTGCAAGGTTCAAGCGTGGATGAGCTCTGTAATCCTGTGGCCTCCCTCTCACCTTCGGTCCACTGACGTTTTCCTGTGACCTCCAGGGTCTCCCAGGCTGTCCCTCTAGCTGTGCGGAATAGCTCTTCTGGTCATTCCATGCGAGTGATTCTCTTGCTCAGGTTCCTCCTTTAAAATCCACTTTTTGGCTTGGGTTGAAAGGATCTTTTCTTTATTTTTATTTTGGCCAGCCCATGTGGCTTCTGGGATCTTAGTTCTCCAACAAGGGATTAACCCAGGCCCTCGGCAGTGACAGCCTGGAGTCCTAACCACTGGACTGCCAGGGAATTCCCAGAGCCTCTTTTTAGAAACTCATCCTTTCTCTTATTACTATCTTCTCATAGTTGAACCACAGAGGTCAAGGGTTGAAAATTTCCTAGTTTGTTGGCAGACTTCAGCCTGCCTACAGGTCTGGTTTGGTGGTGAGCCCCATGTTTGAAATTTTTATATGAATATGTTCTTGTGTAGGAAGAGTGCCTTAAATATTTCTTACTTGAATTTAGTCCTTTAGCGGGCCATCTATTATTCTTCTCTACCATTGTACTTCTAATTGTCAGATATATATTTATTTATTCATGTGTTTATATGTATATATACAAATACACATCTCTTTTCATTTAATCCTCAGTCATGTTGTAAGGTAGGTATTATTATTCCTATTTTACCATTAAGAAAACTGAGGATTTGAGAATTACTTGAAGCTCTACAATTACATAGTTACTATGAGGAAAATTAAAGATTCAAAATTCAAACTCAGCTCTGATCAAACCAAAAGCCTTATTTTTTGGCCCCCTCTCTATTGGCCTTTATAAATATGCTAGTAATAATGATGAGGGTGAGGTTATTGGGGAAAGATTACAATGGAATATTGATCGTGCTAATTCAATTATAACACTTCTGTGGTCTAAAGAAGAATTATTTTACTCTGCTCTGGTGTTTTAATGTTTTTTATTTAAGTTTCTTTTTAGCTTCCAATAAAAGGACAAGAAATAGTAAATAAAATGAAGTAAGACTTACAGTATCACTTACATTTTTTTTTACTAATTGTTTTAGGAAAGCAGTATGATGATATTCCATGTGTCACTAAATTTCCTATTGATGGAAGTTTTGACATTTAAACTCCAGTCTCAACTTACTGTTTTAGGGAAGAAAATTGTCAAAATATCTATTTCTGTGCTCAAATAGTTCATAGTAGTTAAAGTTGCCCCACAGATTTTTGCATGAATTACACTCACTAAAAATTTATATGAAACATAAAGTCTTACCTTACTACTGGAAAAGACAATGAGTCCCAAATAGTGAGTCTAGAATCAGCCTTTAACCGTGGAATAATGCATGTATATGGCTAGAGATGGATGTTCTCTGTCAGGCACTGGTCCAAAGATTCTAAGACCTCTATGACAAGTAAAGATGGAGGAAAGAACCCAACATAGAGTTAGAAACCTGGGAGAAAGTCCTGAATACTTCACTAATTCTTACTTTGCTCTTGGCAGAGTCCCTTGGCTTCTGCTAATTTGAAAAAGAAATAATAAAATTACCTCTTCCGTATATTTCACAGTATTGGGCCTATGATTAGCAGCAATGCCTTGCTGAAGTGCTATCATTTTAAAGTCAATCAATATATATTTTAAAAATTATTTTTTTTTAAATTGGAGGAGAAATGCTTTACAATGTTGTGTTTATTTCTGCCGTACATCAGCATGAACCAGCCGCGGGCATACATACGTCCCCTCCCTCTCAAACCTCCCTCCCGCCTCCTGCCTCCCACCGCTCTAGGGCTGTCAACCCCTCTAGGTTGACGCAGAGCAACCGGCATGTTTTCTCTGGCCATGACTGCAGCATCACAGCAAATCCTCAGGTTGGGGGTTCGGGAGGTGAACGCCTGCATATGTTTACAACTACTAACAATCAGAGGAATAGATGACAGCCAAGGGATCTCAGCTAAAATTATGTCATACTGAGTCATATTGGGATTTCAGAGACTAGCTCATGGGAATCAGGAAGGAGTTATAGATACACGGAGCTCTTTGGGGATATTGCCCATGAGGGCATCTATAGCTCTCATCTCTCTCTTAGGGAAGAAAGAATTGAATTACCTGTGTGATCTAGCTGGATGTGTTGATGGTGCACACGTTATCATATTGCTCATTATTTCTTCTTCCTTCTCCATTTTCTAATTAAAATATATGTGCGCTCAGTTGCTCAGTCATGTCCAACTCTTTGTGACTCCACTGAATGCAGCCCTACAGGCAATTCTGTCCATGGGATTTCCCAGGCAGGAATACTGGGGTGGGTTGCCATTCCCTTCTCCAGGGGATCTTCCCAACCCATGGACTGAACCCATTCTCTTGTGTCTCCTGCGCTGGCAGGAGAACTCTTTACCACTAGCAACAACAAACACTTAATAGCCATCGTTTTTGTGGTGTGCTAAGTCATTTTAGTCATGCTCAACTCTTTGCCACCCCATTAACTGTAGCCTACCAGGCTCCTCTGTTTATGGGATTCTCCAGGCAAGAATACTGGAGTGGGTAGCCATTCCCTTTTCCAGGGGATCTTCCCAACCCAGGGATCGAACCTAGGTTGCTTGCATTGCAGGTGGATTCTTTACCGTCTAAGCCACCAGCGAAGCCCAAAACTCATAGCTTTTAGTGTATGATTCTAACTGATCAAATTAGAATCTCATAGGTCAAATTAGAATTGGTCAATGCCACCCACATCTTGAGACCCTACATGTCACTACCCATATTTCCTAAACCAAGATGGAGACTGCCATTTTATCTTAATAAGGACACACATAGTAAATCACTGGGATTGTGGTGAACACCCTTTTGCGCTTTTTTAAAAATGTATTCTCTCATTTAACTATTATAATAATCCAATTTTAGATGTCCTATTAAACTTTTCATTTTGTATATAGAGAAAGAAAGGCTCTAAGAAGTTATTTTATGAATAGTAAATGGTGGGGCTGCTTTTTTAATATATATGTACCTTTTTCCAGAGTCCAAGCTCTGCCTTTGATTCAAAGCTTCACTCTGTCACTTGTAAAGGTCCACAAAACACTTAACCTTTTGTATGACTGTTAAGAGGATCAAGAAGTTTTTAACATCAACCCCATGGACTGTAGCCTTCCAGACTCCTCTGTCCACAGGATTCTTCAGGCAAGAACACTGGAGTTGGTTGCCATTTCTATCTCCAGGGGATCTTCCTGACCTAGGGGTTGAACCCAGGTCTCCTGCATTATAGGCAGATTCTTTTCCATCTAGGCACTAGGGAAGCCCAACATATTAAATGTAAATGTGTACTGAGAATGAGCACTATGTAAATGTAAGCTGTTAACAGATTCAAGTTATCGGACTTGGGAGATGTGTTTATGGTAAATATGTGATCTTAGACAAATTATAACCTCTTTCTGCACCTTAGTTTGTTCATCTGCACAAGTGGGAAGTTGTGAAATGCATGTACTCTGTATGGATCTTGCAGCTTCAACAGTATGTAACTATCAGTTCAGTTCAGTTCAGTTCAGTCGCTTAGTCATGTATGACTCTTTGCGACCCCATGGACTGCAGCACCCCAGGCCTCTCTGTCCGTCACCAACTCCTGGAGCTTATTCAAACTCATGTCCATTGAGTCAGTGATGCCATCCAACCATCTCATCCTCTGTCATCCCCTTCTACCCCCACCTTCAATCTTGCCCAACATAAGGGTTTTTTCAAATGAGTCAGATCTTCACATCAGGTGGCCAAAGGATTGGAGTTTAAGCTTCAGCATTAGTCCTTCCAATGAATATTCAGGACTGATTTCCTTTAGGATTGATTTGTTGGATCTCCTTGCTGTCCAAGGGCCTCTCAAGAGTCTTCAGCACCATGGTTCAAAAGCATCAATTCTTCAGCATTCAGCTTTCTTTATAATCCAACTGTCACATCCATACATGACTACTGGAACCGTAGCTTTGACTAGACAAACCTTTGTTGGCAAAGTAATGTCTCTGCTTTTCAACATGCTGTCTATGTTGGTTATAAATTTTCTTCCAAGGAGCATGTGTCTTTTAATTTCATGGCCGCAGTCACCATCTACAGTGACTTTGGAGCCCAAAAACATAAAGTATGTAGCTGTAAGATAAATCAGTATGTAACTATAAGATATTTACTAGGTTTTTTGTTTCAAACCTATTCTCTAGATCAGAGAATTGTGAAGAATAATTTATTGCCATCATAAAATGATAAAATAACAGGGTGTTTTTATAATTCCAGTGCAAACTCTGCTGTTTACCAGATGTTCCTTGCTTTCTCATTACTACAGAGAATTTAGAAAATTTCCATGGAGAATAGTACAGAGGTGATGGATTTCATCCTGGTGGGGCTAACCAATGCTCCAGAAGTTCAGATTCCCCTCTTTATTGTGTTTACCCTCATTTATCTCATCAGTGTTTTTGGAAACCTGGGGATGATCACATTGATCCTGTTGGACTCCCATCTACACACCCCAATGTACTTTTTCATCATTAATCTGTCTTTGGTGGACTTTGGCTACTCCTCAGCTGTCACACCGAAAGTGATGGCTGGGTTTCTTAGAGGAGACAAAGTCATCTCATACAATGCCTGTGCTACTCAGATATTCTTTTTTGCAGCCTTTGCCAGTGTGGAAAATTTCCTCTTAGCTTCAGTGGCCTATGATCGCCATGCAGCGGTATGTGAACCCCTACATTACACCACCACCATGAAGACGAGTGTGTGTGCCCGTCTGGCCATAGGCTCCTACGTCTGTGGTTTTGTGAATGCCTCCATCCAGGTTGGGGGCACGTTCAGCCTTTCTCTGTGTAAGTCCAACGTGGTCCGTCACTTCTTCTGGGGTATTCCAGCTGTCACGGCTCTCTTGCTCTGATAAACACGTTAGCGAGGTGGTCCTTGTTTTAATTTCAAGCTTTAATGTCTTTTTTGCTCTTCTGGTAATATTTATTTCCTACTTTTTCATATTTATCACTGTCTTGAAGATGCACTCAGCTAAGGGATACCAAAAAGCTTTGTCCACCTGTGCTAGTCACCTCTCGGTGGTCTCTATCTTCTACGGGACAATCATCTTCATGTACTTACAGCCCAGCTCCAATCATTCCATGGACACGGACAAAGTGGCCTCTGTGTTCTATGCTATGGTCATCCCCATGCTGAACCCTATAGTCTACAGCCTGAGGAACAAAGAGGTGAAAAGTGCATTCAAGAAGGTTTGGGGGAAGGCAAATTCTCTTTAGGATTTGCATTTAATGTTGTACTATGTATAATAATGTAGTTTCATTTCTCTCAGGTTATTCTATTCTCTTTTTAGCCTCACCATGCATTTAATACCTAACGTTATAGCCTTACCACTTCAAAAATATGTTGTTTAGCAATAATAAAATATGTCTGGAAATGTGCTACTTGAAATAGTGTGGCTCAGGGGAAAACTAAGATGCTTTGGGTCTTGGTTCTCAAAAACCTTAGTCATGGATTTGATTCATTCACTTGCTACACAGGCCTTTTCTCTACCACATGCCAGTGCAAACATACATGTAAATCAGTGAGACAAGCAAGGCTATGAACAGAAACACATACATGTGCTCTATGTGGGCATGAGGCATGTGGTCACATACATGTGACAGTGGTGTAAATATCAGTGATAATGTGTAGGTAGTTTTTAGTAAAATAAGTTAAGATGACTTTTGGGTATTAGACTGTAAACTTATGTCTAATTTATTTATTTAGCTGAATATCTCTTCTAAGTGTCTTAATTAGAGAAATACTTTGTAATTCTAAATGAAAGTATGTGCCTTACTGGCACACATTATTGAAAGACACATAAATATCACATTTAAATGGAGTTATATTTCTGTCTTGACTGAGTCATTCTGAAGAATGAAAAGCCAAACATTTGGTTTTATGAAAAGATGAAAACACTAGAAGTAAAACAGAGGAAAATAAAAGCGTGTTCAGTTTGTCACAGATGACCACAAATTTTCACGATGTTTAAAAATGCCCTGAGAGTTGTTGTTCAGTAGCACAGACGTGTCTGACTCTTTGCGACCCCATGGACTGTAGCATGCCAGGCAGCCTACTAGGTTCCTCTGTCCATGGGAT
The DNA here is from genome assembly GCF_019320065.1 of Cervus canadensis. Lineage (NCBI taxonomy): Eukaryota > Metazoa > Chordata > Mammalia > Artiodactyla > Cervidae > Cervus > Cervus canadensis. The sequence continues at coordinate 75,939,184 of NC_057396.1, read as the reverse complement.
TTCCCAGGCAAGAATACTGGAGTGGGTTGTCACTTCCATGTCCAGGGGATCTTCCCAGCCCAGGGATCAAACAGGATCAAACCTGCATTGGCAGGTGGATTCTTTACCACGGAGCCACCAGCAAAGCCCAGTCAGTACGTTCTTCTGCCTACAAATGCTGTGAAATGGTTAATGTTCATACTTTGGCTGAATTAGGTCATCTCTTGTCACTCCCAGTGTCTGCTTCCTCACTCCATTCATTCTGTGATCCTCTTGCTGTTTCCTGACAAGTCTGCACATGCTTCTGTTTCATTGCTTTTGTACTTGAGGTTCCTTCTGAATGGAATCTCTGCTTACTTCACTCAGGGTGTCTTTAAGTGTTATCCTAACATGGAGAGCTGCCCTGATCATCTTTAAAAGCAGTCACTGTCTCCTCCCCACATACACATACTCCTCATCCTGTATTGTCTTTTAGAGTTCTTATCACTACTCATTTGTCAATATTTATTTGCCCACTGGCTTGTTAAATATTTCTCCTCACCCTGGGTCAGGAAGATCCCCTGGAGAAGGGCATGGCACCCACTCCAGTACTCTTGCCTGGAGAATGCCATGGACAGAGGCACCGAGTGGGCTGCAGTCTATAGGGTCGCAAAGAGCTGGACCCAACTGAAGCAACTTGGCACACATCTAACTAGAATGTAAGCTCCAAAAGAAGAGTGATTTTATCTGATTTTCTCATTACATGATTCTCAGTACATGTTTCATAGTAGATCATGGATATGTATTTCATAGTAGATTCTTTTTTAAAAATAATTATATATATATTGACTGTGCTGGGTCTTCACTGCTGCTTTTCTCCAGTTGTGGCAAGTGGAGGCTGCTTCCTGGCTGTGGTGTGTGGGTATCTCATTGCGGCAGCTTCTCTTGTTGTGGAGCACAGGCTCTAGACTGCAGGCTTAGCTGTTTCAGCTTAGCTATTCCATGGCATGTGGGATCTTCCCAGACCAGGGATCAAACCCATGTCTTCTGCATGAGTGGTGGATTCTTTACCACTGAGCCACCAGGGAAGCCCCTCATAGTAGACTCTTAATAAAAGATTATCAAATGTACAAATAAATTGTTTGTGTCCTTTTGTACTATATGTTAAATCTTTGAACCATTGATTATTACATTATAGCTTATTCCCCTCAGTAACCTTCTAGAGCATTTTTAGAGTTACAACTTATTTTTTGCTTTGGGGAAATGTTTTAATTTGCATTATTAGTGCTTTCATGCCCCACTTTTGGCACAATGGTTTCCTAGACATCTCGTCAACTGGGTAATCTCAAATCATCTCAACACATTTTATTCAGAAGTGATGCCTTGTACAACGGCAAGTAAGCACCAAATGAATTCTATTTGGTAAATCATAAAAATACACTAATAAGATTATATAAAAGTTTACACAGTTAATTTGGAAAATTACTTCATACATACTGATTATACATCTAACTGAAATGCTACATAATGTCAATATAAAAATACCTGTCAGTAATAAGCATAACATACATTCTGTATCCTAATATAAAGCACAACTGAAGAAGGAATTCATAGGGCCTGCACTCCATCTTAGGCCTGTCCGTGCTGGTCGTGCACGGCCACCTCTCCAGTGGACTCTGAACTCTGTGCTTAGCGCCTATGGAACGACAATGGAAGGATAAGACCTGCTCTGGGCAGGGGAATCTTGAAGATCACATCCAGGTTACTCATACCCTAATCACCCCTGCCTCTGGACAGGTCATAAAATTTTTCCGTATCTATCGGGATGTAATCACAGGCTTATCGATTATTAACTGGTTGGAATGTGACCACGGGCTTATTGATTATTAACTGTTTGAACACATAACACGTGAATGATGGGGTTATCGTAGTTGTATTTACCCTTCCTTTGTTTATGTAAGTCTCAAGGAATTTGGGATGGTGGGTTTGGACACGTACACATGGGGTATAAAAGATTTTCACAAATGCTGGTCAGGGTCCTTGGCTAAGAGGAGACTCTGCCTTGGGCCCGCCGGTGTAATAAACTGCACTCCACTATCTGCATTGTCCTTCTGAGTGAGTTTGTTTCCCGGAAAGCGTGGCTATAACACAATCATTATGCATTTAATTAGATCCTCAGGGAACTCAATTCTATACTAAAACTCCAAAGGGAACATGCACCAGTGGCTCCTTTTACTGTCTCTATCTGATTGTAGACTTCACCATATCATTATTGGTAAGATCCTACTGGAATGTACTAAGACGATCATGCTGCTACATGTAGGCAGTGAAGTATATCATAAGATTCACATCTGTCTTTATTATGATGTTTCTCTGTTGAAACTTAATCATTTAATATTAGAGCTTTTTTGAGTTATAGCCAATTTTCAAAGATCATGTAGAATGTTCCCATGTGAACTTGTGCAGACTGGGAACTGTGCAGCTGTGGTTATGTTAAGGATTTAAGACGGAGCAACTGTCCTGGATTATACATGTGGGCCCTAAAGGAAATCACCTGTATCCCTGTAAGAAGAAGTCAGAGAGATTAGCTCACAGAGGAGGGGAAGGCAAAGTAGTTATGGAGACAGAGATTGGGGTGATGCAACTACCAGAAATGGAACAAGCAAGCAATAATGCAGCCGATCCTACAGCCTCCAAAGGGATCACCACTAATTTGGCACGGTGAAACTGACTTTGGATGCTTAGCTTTTGGAACTGTGAGAGAATAACTTTCTGTTCTTTTAAGCAACCAAGCTTTTAAGTATTGATTCTGGTTTGGGGGAAGAGGAAAAACAAGAGCATTATGCCTAGAGCATTCTGTAGTGCCACGAAGTAAAGAAATGCTCCAAGAACAGAAGGCTCGTGCTATGTCAGGGAGACAAAGGAACCAACTGAAAAAATTTCACATGGTGAAAACTGGAATAATTAGAGCAAAAAAATAACCTAGGAGTGGATTATAACCCAAGGTATAAATGTATGAGAACACACTAATAAAAATACATGACTAATAATAAATCGGGAAGAAGAGACAAATCTCACTAACAGAATTCTTAAACTGTTAAAACATTGCCACCCCTAGGAGGTGGGGCTTAGTTCCACAACACCTGGAGTTCAGTAAGCTTGACTTAGTGACTTATTTCAAAGACATAATATAGTCATAACCTGAAAGTAGAGAGCTATTTTATTTGGTGGGAATGTTTAGGACTCAGAGCCCGGGGATGGTATCTCAGTAGATCTGAGAAAACTGCTCCAAGGAGGCAGGAGAGGAACTCAGGCTATATACAAACAAAGGCTATATATGCAACAAAGGGAGCAGGCAGTCTGAACATCAAAGATCCGGTATCAGGTTAAGGAATTTAGCATTCTATGTATGGGAAGATGCAAGCCTCTGGCCTCCGGAATTCATTCCTTTCATATGCACCTCTGCTATCTGGGGCCAATCCTATTTCCTGGATCACCCGAAAGGGTGGTGGATGTGGAGATGGCTGCTTCTTGCCTGCCCCCAGCTGCTCAGCAATCACCCTGGAGGGTGGAGGCATCTGCTGATCCCAGCTTGGGGAGCCCTCATTCTCATTTGGAGGCCAGAAATCGCTGATGGCTGTGACATTTCTTGCTTATCGAAATGGCAGGAGATATTTTCATTTCACCATAAAAAGTGAAAAAAATAACATTGCAACAGATTCACCTTCTACTACCTGTTTCTATGTATTTAGTTTTCTTCAATTCAGTTCAGTTCAGTCGCTCAGTCGTGTCCGTCTCTTTGCAACCCCATGAATCGCAGCACGCCAGGCCTCCCTGTCCATCACCAGCTCCCGAAGTTTACTCAAACTCATGCCCATCGAGTCGGTGATGCCATCCAGCCATCGCATCCTCTGTCGTCCCCTTCTCCTCCTGCCCCCAATCCCTCCCATCATCAGGGTCTTTTCCAATGAGTCAAATCTTCGCATGAGGTGGCCAAAGTACTGGAGTTTCAGCTTCAACATCAGTCCTTCCAATGAACACTCCGGACTGATCTCCTTTAGGATGGACTGGTTGGATCTCCTTGCAGTCCAAGGGACTCTCAAGAGTCTTCTCTAACACCACAGTTCAAAAGCATCACTTCTTCTGTGCTCAGCTTTCTTCACAGTCCAACTCTCACATCCATACATGACCACTGGAAAAATCATAGCCTTGACTAGACGGACCTTTGTTGGCAAAGTAATGTCTCTGCTTATTAATATGCTATCTAGGTTGCTCATAACTTTCCTTCCAAGGAGTAAGTGTCTTTTAATTTCATGGCTGCAATCACCATCTGCAGTGATTTTGGAGCCAAAAAAAATGAAGTCTGACACTGTTTCCACTGTCTCCCCATCTATTTCCCATGAGGTGATGGGACCAGATGCCATGATCTTAGTTTTCTGAATGCTGAGCTTTAAGCCAACTTTTTCACTCTCCTCTTTCACTTTCATCAAGAGGCTTTTTAGTTCCTCTTCACTCTCTGCCATAAGGATGGTATCATCTGCATATCTGAGATTATTGATATTTCTTCCGGCAATCTTGATTCCAGCTTGTGCTTCTTCCAACCCAGCGTTTCTCATGATGTACTCTGCATGTAAGTTAAATAAACAGGGTGACAATATACAGCCTTGACGTACTCCTTTTCCTATTTGGAACCAGTCTGTTGGTCCATGCCCAGTTCTAACTGTTGCTTCCTGACCTGCATAAGTGAGATCATGCAGCAATTTTCTTCCCAGTTCTCATTTATTTCACTTAGTATAATGTCCTCTGGGTATAGTTATGTTGTTGGAAAAGGCAAGATCTCCTTTTTTAAGGCTGACTATTATTCCATTGCATGTATATATACCACAATCTCTTTATCCTTGTATCCTTCAGAGACACTTAGATTGCTTCCTGATCTTGGCTATTGTGAATAATGCTGTGAAATACACACATAGCAAACCAAGTAACTATGTGAAAAAATGCTTATGTTGATTATATTGACAGCGACAATCATTTCACTATGTACATGTACATCAAAATATCATGTTGCACTCAAATACATGCAGCTGTTATTTTTTACATTTTAGTAATAAATACAGGATATGGAGAAAGCTGGGTAAGGGTTTATTAGTTTCATATGGCTTCTATTACAGATTACATATTTTTATTGTCTATTTCACTTATCTCCACTCGAATCTGTACTATTTATTGCCTTCTTTAAATTTTGGTTTTAGTGAGCACTTCTTTTCCCGTAGAGATCTTTACTCATTACTGAAATAAACACTCACAGCTATAAGGATCTCTACAAACACTGTTTTTGTTAACTATTAAATATTTGATATGTAATGTTTTCATTTTTATTTGTCTTAATCTATTTTTTATTTCTCTTTATTTGTAATCACTAAACACTAGAACCAACATGATATCTCTGGCACTACTGGTAAAGAGCCTGACTGCCAACCCAAGAGATGCAAGAATTCGATCCCTGGATTGGAAACATCCCCTGGAATAGGAGATAGCAACCCACTCCAGTATCCTTGCCTGGAAAATTCCATGGACAGAGGGGCCTGGCAGGCTACAGTCTGTAGGGTTGCAAAAAATCAGACATGAGTGAAGCAACTTAGCATGCATGCAACAATGAGGAGCTGATGAAAATGGAATACAACTTAAAAAATTCCACTGATAGTCAGGTTAACAACATTGATGGATATTAATTGCATTATAGTGAGTGAAAGAAACAAGACTCAAAGACCAAATATGCTAGAATTCTAGTTAAGGAAATTCTTGCAAAGGCAAAGTATGTACACAAGGCATTTGTGTGGTTTCTAGGGGCCACGGGTAGAAGGAGTGGATCATAAAGAGCTACAGGTTTTGTTTACATGATAGAAGGGTTTTATATCTTGATTGCAGTAACACATAACCATATATATTAGGCCAAATTTTAAAAACTATATACAAAAAGCGTAGATTTTAATATTTGTGAATTATGTATTTAGAAAAACTCAAGAGGAAAGAACAAGTAATACCAAAATATGCATGCACACTCATATGCAATAAGGTGCCCATAGGGTGTTCAATTGCTTCTTTCCTGGGAAGGTGGGCTGAGGAGCTGTAGATGGTCCCATGGGGGCATCCCCTGAGAGCTCCATGTCTCTATAACTCACTCCTGGTTCCCTGCACCAGCCTCTGAAATACCAACAACACTCCACGTAACATCATTTTAGAGGTGCATGACTGCATGCCAAGCTCCTTGGTCATCATACACTCACCTGAATGTTAATCATCGTCATTGCACCCAGGTCTCCCTCCTACATGAGGAATTGCTATGAGCCTACAACCATGGCCAAGAAAATCACCTCTATGTAAAAATTATGTCGACCTTCTGTTACTTGCTACTTATAGAGACTAGATCTATAAATTACGTGAGAGAAATTATTTATTGTGTTATTCTTACAAATAAGGAGAGGTTAAGTGACTCCTTCCAAGGCACAATAAGAATTGATAACGGATTTGAAATTTGAACCCAGGCTCCTCCATCTTTGTTAGTTTTTTCCTCCATATTTCTCTGCTTCAGAGAATTTGAAACCTTTGACCACTACCTAAAACATAGACCCTCTTTCATTATTGATGAACTATTTTATGGCTGAATTTCTCACTTCACCCTCACTATTCGAAATTGATTGTCCCTTCTCGTCAAGGATCAAGGTAAGCTATTATATTCCATGTATATCAATGTGTGTGTGTTCTCGGTCTCTCCATCATGTTTGACTCTTTGCAACCCCATGGACTGTAACCTGCCAGGCTCCTCCGTCCAAGGAATTTTTCAAGCGAGAATACTGAAGTGGTTGCCATTTCCCTTTCCAGGGGATCTTCCTAACCCAGGGATTTTTAGTAAAAAGTGAACTCCATGTAAAAAGTGTGGGGAAACTACACACACTATGAATTATTAGAGTATAGAAAAAGGTGTTTTGAATATTTTTATAATAGTAAGTAAAACCTGGAGTATAAATGTCAAAACTTTGGTTAGTAAGGGGTTTGGTGATAATTATGAATCCTGCTGCTTCCTGAATAAGTGAAAGTGAAAGTCACTCAGTCGTGTCTGACTTTTTGTGACCCCATGGACTATACGGTCCATGGAATTCTCTAGGCCAGAATACTGGAATGGGGAGCCATTCCCTTCTCCAGGGGATTTTCCCAACCTAGGAATCGAACAGGGGTCTCCTGCATTGCAGGTGGATTCTTTACCAGCTGAGCTATTGGGGAAGACCTGAATAAAGAGAAGTTTAAAAAATAAGATACATAATACTGTGATTGTGTAAGTAGTAATTTCATCTTGTACACCATCAGCTGGTCTCCCATTGGAGGTTTAAAACAAAAGCATATGTGTGAAGTGATCATTTTAAAACTACACAGAGAACCATATGATCCCTAGCAAGATCAAACTGCAGTGTAACCTTTTCCCCATTACCTCACCCTTGTTATTACAGGCACCTTTAAATATGCTGACAATAGAGTGGATAAAAGCACACATATTTTTTATTATATTGAAACTGGATTTCAATCTTGAATCCTGAAATTTCTTCAATGAAATTGTGGAATAACACATAACTTCTCAAATCTTTAATTCTTGTAGTGGCAAAATAAATATAATAACACTATCCACTGTACACACATATGTACATACACACACATACATATACACATATACACACTTGTGTGCATGCTAAATTGCTTCATTGTGTCCGATTCTTTGCAACCCTACAGACTGTAGCCTGCCAGGCTTCTCTGTCCATGGGATTCTCCAGGCAAGAATACTGGAATGGGTTGCCATTTCCTACTCCAGGGCATCTTACCGACCCAGGGATCAAACTCACATCTCTTATGTCTCCTGCATGGGTTCAGTTCAGTTCAGTCGCTCAGTCATGTCTGACTCTTTGCGACCCCACAACCGCAGCACTCCAGGCCTCCCTGTCCATCACCAACTTCCGGAGTTTACCGAAACTCATGTCCATTTAGTCTGTGCTGCCATCCAGACATCTCCTCCTCTGGCGTCCCCTTCTCCTCCTGCCCTCAGTCTTTCCCAGCATCAGGGTCTTTTCCAATGAGTCAGCTCCTCGCATCAGGTGGCCAAAGTATTGGAGTTTCAGCTTCAATATCAGTCCTTCCATTGAACACCCAGGACTGATCTCCTTTAGGGTGGACTGGTTGGATCTCCTTGCAGCCCAAGGGACCCTCAAGAGTCTTCTCCAACAATACAGTTCAAATTTCTTTGGCACTCAGCTTTCTTTATAGTCCAACTCTCACATCCATACATGACCACTAGAAAAACCAGAGTCTTGACTAGACGGACCTTTGTTGACAATGTAATGTCTCTGCTTTTTAATGTGCTGTCTAGGTTGGTCATAACTTTCCTTCCAAAGAGTAAGCATCTTTTAATTCCATGGGCAGGTGGGTTCTTTACCACTAGCAACCACATGCACAAATTTAAATGAAAAGCTCTTATCATTAAATCAAGATAATTTTGAAGTACAAATTATTAATGACATATTACACAAGGTAATTAGGCACTTCCATTTCAGCACAGTCTATTATTTTGGGGGTCACTTTTCCCTTCATTTCTCATTGCTACAGGACATCTCATGATTCCCAAATGGCACAAATGGAGAACAAGACAGAAGTGACTAGGTTCGTCCTCCTCGGACTATCCAGTGCCCCCGAACTGCAGAGCCTCCTCTGTATCATGTTCACTGTCATTTACCTCGTCACCCTGGTCGGAAACCTGGGAATGATCATACTGATTCTCCTGGACTCTCGTCTGCACACTCCTATGTACTTTTTCCTCAGTAACCTGTCTCTGGTGGACTTTGGCTACTCCTCGGCAGTCACTCCGAAAGCCATGGCTGGGTTACTTATAGGAGACAAGTTCATCTCCTACAATGCATGTGCTGCTCAGATGTTCTTCTTTGTCGCCTTTGCCACTGTGGAAAATTATCTTTTGGCCTCAATGGCCTATGATCGCTATGCAGCCGTGTGCAGACCTCTGCATTATACCACAACTATGACGACAAGTGTGTGTGCACATCTGGCCATAGGGTCCTACATCTGTGGGCTTCTAAATGTCTGCTTCCATGTTGGAGACATATTCAGCCTTACTTTCTGTAAGTCCAACACGGTCCATCATTTCTTCTGTGATGTTCCAGCTGTCCTGGCTCTCTCTTGCTCTGAAAAACACATTAGTGAGGTGGTTCTTGTTTTTCTGTCGAGCTTTAATGTCTCTTTTGCTCTTCTGGTTATACTGATTTCCTACCTGTTCATATTTGTGAACATCTTGAAGATGCACTCAGCTCAGGGTCACCAAAAGGCTTTGTCGACCTGCGCTTCCCACCTCACCACTGTCTCCATCTTCTATGGGACCGTCATCTTCATGTACGTACAGCCCAGCTCCAGCCACTCCATGGACACAGACAAAGTGGCCTCTGTGTTCTATGCTGTGGTCATCCCCATGCTGAATCCTGTGGTCTACAGCCTGAGGAACAAGGAGGTCAAGAGTGCCTTCAAGAAGGTAGTTGAGAAGACAGATATTTCTATAGGGTTGGGATTTTAACATTGTAGTATCGACAGTAACCTTATTTAACTCCTCTCAGACTTTCCCCATGTAACTTGTTGCTCTTCAAGTGCACACCGCATTTACATTTTTGAGGGGGCATCTTTATCTCTTTAAAAATCTGTCATCCAGTAAAAAATATAACATATTTAAAAATCTAAAACCTGAATGAGAATGACTAATGGGAAGCTTTAGAAATGTTAGGACCTGCTTGTCAAAACTTATTGATGCTATTTGATTTATTCACCTGTTTCACTTACATTTGGTTGACTACCTGTCAATGCAAACACACATGCTAATACAGGAGTACAGTCAAGCCCATAAACAAAGGTACAGGTGTGTGTCTCGTGTGGGCACACACACACTGGAAAGGGAACTTTGTCAAAGGTAACTGAAGTGTGGCTGGCATAAGAAAGAACAGAATAATGCCATCTGCAGCAACACGGATGGACCTCCAGATGGTCACACTGAGTGAAGTCAGTCAGAGAAAGACAGACATTTGATATCACTTGTATGTGGAATCGAAAAAAAAAAAACGGTAAAACAGATTTACTTACAAAAAAGAAACAGGTTCACAGACTTTAAAAGCAAACTTATGGTTACTAGGAGGGAATGGGGAGGGGAGGGATAAACTGGTCAATTGGAACTGACATATACACACTGCTATATGTAAAACAGATAGCTAATAAGAACCTACTGTATAGCACAAGAAACTCTACTTAATATTCTGTAATGACCTATATGGGAAAGAATCTACAGAAAGTGGACATGTGTATATGCATAACTGATTCACTTTTCTGTAAAACAGAAACTAACAAAATATTGTAAATCAACCATACTCCAGTAAAACTTCTTTTAAATGAAAAAATGGACTGTGGCTAGTTTTTAATAAAAATAATTTTAGCAGTTATTTGACATTAAATATAAAATTATGTCTATGTGTGGTTATTTCTTTTGTTGAATAACTGTTCTGTGATTCTGAATAGGAGGAAAATCATTATTTTAAATGAAATTATGTATTCTTTTGGCACATTTTATTAAGAGATACATAAATATCTTGAATTAATATTTCTTCTTGACTAAATCACAACACAGTCACACTACAATTTTCAATAAGATAAAATAATCAACCCAAATCCATAGCTTACCCTAATGGTATTCTACATGCTACTGGTTTGGAAAAATGTATAATGAACTGAATGAATCATTATAATACCATGCAGAGTATTTTCATTTTCTTAAATCTCCTCTTTTTAAATTTAAATTTTATATTGGAATGTGAAGCCAGTGATAAAAAATCTGCCTGCCAATGCAGGAGGTTCAGTGGACATGGGTTCAATCCAAGGAAGATCACCTGGAGGAGGAAATGACAACCCACTCCAGTATTCTTGCCTGGAAAATTCCATGGATGGAGAAGCCTGGCGGGCTACAGTCCATGGATGTGCAAAGAGTTGAAAATGACTGAACTACTGAACACACTCATAGTTGATTTACAATATTATGTTAGGTTTTGGTGTTCAGAAAAGAGATTCAGTATATACACGCTCTTTCTCAGATTGTTTTCCTACATAATTTATCACAGAATATTGAGTAGAATTGCAGGGCTACACAGTAGGTCCTTGTTGATTATCTGCTTCGCACATATTAGTGCATTCATACTAAGTTGTTTCAGTCACGTCTGACTCTTTGTGACCCCATGGACTGTAGCCCACCAGGTTCCCCTGTCCATGTGATTTTCCAGGCAAAAATACTGGAGTGGGTTGCCATGACCTCCTCCAGGGGATCTTCCCCACCCAGGGATCTCTTACATCTCCTGCATTGGCAGGCAGGTTCCTTGCTTCTAGCACCACCTGGGAAGCCCCATAGATAGTAGTGTGTGTATGTTAATCCCCAAATCCTAATTTATTCCCCCACTCCACTTTTACATTTTGATAACTGTAGTTTGTTTTCAAAGTTTGTAAGTCTGTTTTGTGTTGGGAGCCGCCGGGACGTGCCCAGGCCGTGAGAAGGTCACAGGATGAGAGAGGAACCTGCAAGGCAGTTCCTCCCCTCGAGGTTGTCCCGGGGACAAGGTCATGGGACGCGAAAGGAACCTGCAAGGCAGCTCTTCCCCTCGAGGGTGTCCCGGGGACCCGATATATCCCTTTCCTCTTTGTGTCTTACTGTTGTCGGGCTTTCTATTAATTTTTGGAAATGTAACATATAGTGATCAGGCCTCCCTGGAAAAGTCCAAGCCTATTTAGAAATGCTCATGATTGCTCTGGCTCAGGACACAACCATAAACATCAGGTCAAAAAGGAAAAGGCCACAGGCATAGTTTGGCTGCTTGCTTAAATATTAAAATGTTCTAGAATAGAAAAGAGTAGAGGCATTTAGATTTAGAAGTAGATATTCTGATTCAGTTTACTTGCTCCTTGGTTGAGAGGGTTTTCATTACTGCTATTTCCTTGTTGCTATTTGTCCATTGTTTCCCTTCCTTTAAACAACATGGAAGACTATGGGTATTTTTGTAGAGTTAGGAAATTGGGTACATAGGATTTCAATAGAAGATTTATATTAACCAGCTTCACTGCCATTACCTCACTATTAATAGAAGTGTTTTGCTGTTTCATAGTTAATCACTGTAGACTTTGTAATTTTAGGTAAAGAAAAATATCAGGGTTTTCACATGGTACTATTCTCAGAAATGTCAAACATGTTACTGTAACCCTTCCCACGTATTGTTTTATTGTCTAAAGAATTCATACTATACCTGAAATTTGTGGAACATTGTTTTTGTTAGAGTGAAAATTTTAGGCCATTGAGGCAAGAAGACTATGTACGGGACATTTAAGAAAAAAACCCTGTAATCAGAAATGTTCCAGATGAATGCATAGGGGATAAACATGGTAAAGAAAAATATTGACAGAAGCACGAAACCAATATCTGATGCAATATGTGGTGACTTAAGGGGGAGATAACATTCATTCTATAAAAACTGAACTGTCCTAAAAATAAAAGATTTTTCTTCCACGCAACCTTCTGTGTGTGTCTGTCTTCTTCTTTGCCAACACCACTCATCCCTTGGGTACTCCTGGACCCGCTGGGGCTGGACTCCATCAGTTTTGTAAATAAGTTCATTACTACAATCATTTTTTAAGATTCCACATGTGAATGAAATATATATCTTTCTCTGTTTGACTTACTTCACTTAGTATGACAATCTCTAGGTTCAGCCATGCTACTGCAGATGAGATTAATTCATTCTTTTTTTAATGATTGAGAAATAGTCTATTGTATATACATATCATATCTTCTTTATCCATTCATCTGTCAATGGACATTTAGATTGTCACCATGTCCTGGCTCCAGAAAAACATCTATTTCTGCTTTATTGACTATGCCAAAGCCTTTGACTGTGTCGATCACAATAAACTGTGGAAAATTCTGAAAGAGATGGTAATACCAGACCACCTGACCTGCCTCTTGAGAAACCTGTATGCAGGTCAGAAAGCAACAGTTAGAACTGGACATGGAACAACAGACTGGTTCCAAATAGGAAAAGGATTACTTCAAGGCTGTAGATTGTCACCCTGCTTATTTAACTTATATGCAGAGTACATCATGGGAAGCGCTGGGCTGGAGGAAGCACAAGCTGGAATCAAGATTGCTGGGAGAAATATCAATAACCTCAGCTATGCAGATGACACCACCCTTATGGCAGAGAGTGAAGAGGAACTAAAGAGCCTCTTGATGAAAGTGAAAGAGGAGAGTGAAAAAGTTGGCTTAAAACTCAGCATTCAGAAAACTAAGATCGTGGCATCTGGTCCCATCACCTCATGGGAAATAGATGGGGAAACAATGGAAACAGTTGCTGACTTTATTTTTCTGGGCTCCAAAATCACTGCAGATGGTGATTGCAGCCATGAAATTAAAAGACGCTTACTCCTTGGAAGGAAAGTTATGAGCAGCCTAGATAGCATATTAAAAAGCAGAGACATTACTTTGCCAACAAAGGTCCGTCTAGTCAAGGCTATGTTTTTTCCAGTGGTCATGTATGGATGTGAGAGTTGGACTGTGAAAAAAGCTGAACACCGAAGAAGTGATGCTTTTGAACTGTGGTGTTGGAGAAGATTCTTGAGAGTCCCTTGCACTGCAAGGAGATCCAACCAGTCCATCCTGAAGGAGATCAGTCCTGGGTGTTCATTGGAAGGACTGAGGCTGAAGCTGAAACGCCAATACTTTGGCCACCTCATGCGAAGAGCTGACTCATTGGAAAAGACCCTGATGCTGGGAAAGATTGGGGGCAGGAGGAGAAGGGGACGCCAGAAGATGAGATGGTTGGATGGCATCACTGACTCAGTGGACATGAGTTTGAGTAAACTCCGGGAGTTGGTGATGGAGAGGGAGGCCTGGCGTGCTGTGTTTCATGGGATCGCAAAGAATCAGACACGACTGAGTGACTGAACTGAACATGTCCTGGCTACTGTAAATAGTATCACAATGAACACTGGAGTGCATGTATCTTTTTGAACTATTGTTTTCTCTGAAATATGCCCAGGAGTGGAATTGCCGGATCATGTGTGAGTTCCATTTTTAGCCTTTTGAGGAACCTCCATACTGTTGTCTGTAGTTGTATGAAGTTACGTTCCCAATGACGGTGTAGGAGGATCCCTTTTTCTCCACACCCTCTCCGGACTTTTTGATGATGGTCATTCTGACCAGTATGAGAATCTAAAAAACAAACAGCACAAAATGAAAACAAGCTCATAGAGAAATAGCTGATGGCTGCTGGTAGGGTACAAAAGAGGTGAAGGGAATGAGAGGTACAAACCTCCAGTGATAAAACACAGGAGCCATTAGAATGCAATATGCAGCATAATGAATATGGTAAACGATATTATAATAACTTTGAAAAATGACACAGGAAATTTAAATTTAAAAACTTAAATACCAAATGATGGTAAAAATGTAAAATAATTTTAATGCATTGCTGGTAAGAAATTGAAATAGTAGAACACTTCAGAAAATATCTTGGCAATTTTTCATTTAAATAAACACATATTCACCCTATAATTAAGCAACCCATCTCCTAGATATTTATCCAAATGATGTGAATGCTTGTGTTCAAATATCTTAGGCAACTGTTAATATCAGTTTTATTTGTAGTCACCAGACCCTTGAACCAACACAAACATTCCTCAGCTACGAAGTAGGATAAACAACCTGTAATGTCCATTGCGTAGAATCTGATTCTGCAATAAAGATTCCATTATGACACAAGTAATAACATGAGTGAATCTCAAATGCTAAGAGAAAGATTACCAACTCAGAGTACGTGTTCCAGGATAACAGTTAAGGACATTCTTGCAAAGGCAAAATTCTCTGATTGTCAGGGGCAGTGGATAGCAAAATGTGTTTATCCAAAGAAGTTTATAGGAATTTATTCAGGTGATAGTGGCTCTTTGACAGTAAATTTGACAAAAGTCTTAGAACTGTACATTAAAATTTTGGATATTACTGTATGTAAATTATATGTTCATAATAAATTGACCAAAATAGCAAGGAAAAAAGAAGCAGCAAAAACCATGTATGTATAATGGAAATAATCAGCATGGTCCCCACAGACAGTTTAATTGTACCTTTCCTGGGAAAGTGGGATGAGAAACTGTAGATGCGCCCACAAGGGAAATTCCTAGAGAGCTCTGCGTCTCTATAACACCCCCCAGCATTAGCCTTTGAAATCCCAGTATCAGTGTGACCTTATTTTAGAGGGATGGCTCTGCATACTGAACCCATTCAGCCATCATTTATTCATCTGACTATACTTGTCAGTACACAGAAGCTTTATCCCAGAATTTGATATGTACCTGTACCCATCGTCAGGGAAACACTCCAAGATAAAAATGAAATTGACTGGCTCTTAAAAGATAATCTCTTATTGGACTTTGTTATTTGCAGAAACAATTCTGTGAATTACATGACACGTAATCTTACGATGTTTATTGTTCAAAGGAGGAGGAGCTAAGGAGACAGAAAGAATGCACAGTAGGTTCAGGAATTAAGCCATGTTAATATTCTTTCTTCCATTTTCCTGCCTTAGAGACTTTGGAATCATAAGAGCATTATTGGAAGGAGAGTTCCTCTGACAGTATTTCTGCATCATTCTACAGCTGATAATCTGATTTCCAACTCGTTATGCAGAACTGACTTTCCTTCTCTCCCAGCACACAGGTAAGCACGTATACTACACAAACATTTTGAGTTAGAAGTGTGATTCATGCCAGAGGAATGGGGAAACTATTCTCACTTTAAGTTATTAGAGAACAAAAGTAAATATTTTCAAGGTTTTCCTAAAATATTGAGGTGAGACTGGGATACAAATGTCAAACTTCCATCAGTAGAGTTTACTGATACCGAGGAAACCCCATCCTACTTTCCGAAAGATATGAACAGAAAAATAACCTAGATAGATTCTCTGATTGATTAAATGGTAATTTCATCTTGTTCATCAAATATTGGCTTCTCAATGGAGAGAGGAAACAAATCAATACTAACAAAAGAACAACAAAAAAAAGCCAAAGTGAAGTCACTCAGTCGTGTCCAACTCTTTGGGACCCCATGAACTCTAACCTACCAGGCTCCTCCATCCATGGAATTTTCCAGGCAAGAATACTGGAGTGGGTTGCCATTTCCTTCTCCAGGAAGATCTTCCTGACCCAGGGATTGAACCCAGGTCTCCCGCATTGTAGGCAGACACTTTACCATTTGAGCCACCAGGGAAGTCAAAAAGCAGAGGTTAAAAAAATCCTCATTACTGAGTACAAGCTTGTTTGACTTGCCGCAAGAAAAGTCAATGAATATGAGATGAGGGGTTGGGACTAGGAAGGGACTTTATTTGGAAGCTGGCTTATGGAGAAGACAGCAAGTTAGTGTCTCAAAATAATCATCTTGTCAGAGGCCTGGTGGCCAGGTCCTTTTATGGATCAGAGTTTGGGGAGGTGAGGAAACAAAGTAAAAAGACCAGTTAATTCCTGCAAATATCTCCTAGACTGGCAAGCTTTAGGTAGAAGGACGTGTTCACTTCACTTCCTTAAGTCATCTCATGGCTGGTGTGAAATGGAATATCTCCTGTCATATCAGCTAACAAGGATGCACGTCTACCTGTGATTCTGGCTTGGGGCTAAGATAGTTAGCAGCATGTGAGGGGCCCTGGCTCTGCACCTGGGGACAGAAAGGACTCAAGACTGTGGCATCTTTCACGGGTGGTCGGGGTCAGGTTATCTCTCTGAGGCAGGCCGTTGTGAGTGTCTACAATAACAAAAGCAGCAAAATATGGGTTACAGTCACACAAGCAGATCCAGTGTAAATTCAAAATTAACCCTTCCTGGTTACACTTAAACTGTGACAGTGTCTGGGCTTCCCTGGTGGCTCGTAAAAAGAAGCTGCCTGCCAAGTGAATTCTTCAGTACCATGTCTCTAGATTCTGTATATATGTGTTAGAATATGTTATTTATCTTTCTCTTTCTGACTCAATTCACTCTGTATAATAGGTTCTAAGTTCATCCACCTCATTAGAACTGACTCAGATGTGTTCCTCTTTATGGCTGGGTAGTATTCCATTGTGTATCTATCCACACTTCTTTATCCATTCATCTGTTGATGGACATCTAGGTTGCTTCCCTGTTCTAGCTATTGTTAACAGTGCTGCAATGAACAATGGGAGAAACAGACATAGAGAACAGACTTATGGACGAGGGGAGAGGGGAGCAGAGAGTGAGATGTATGCATAGAGTAACATGGAAACTTACATTACCGTGTGTAAAATAAATAGCCAATGGGAATGCTGTATGGCTCAGAAAACTCAAACACGGGCTCTGTGTCAACCTAGAGGGGTGGGGTGGGGAGGGAGATGGGAGGGGGGTTCAGAAGGGAGGGGGTATATGTGTACTTATGGCCGATTCATGTTGAGATTTGACAGAAAACAGCAAAATTCTGTAAAGCAATTATCCTTCAATAAAAAATAAATTAAAAAAAAAAAAAAAGCTGCCTGCCAGTGCAGATGTGGGTTCCGTCTCTGGGTCAGGAAGATCCCTGGAGAAGGAAATGGCAGCCCACGTCAGTGTTCTTGCCTGAGAAATTCCGTGGAGAGAGGAGCCTGGAGGGCACCAAGTGTTGAACACATCTTAGCAACTAAACAACAGCAGCAACATAAAAGTGTCTAAAAGGAATTAACAAAATCCAAACTGCATTTTGACCTTTTCTTCATAATCTCATGCTTATTATTACTAGAATGTGTATACATGTTAGCAGTGAATGGCTAAAAGCATAGACTTCCTATTTGACCCAAAGTGGATTTAACTATTGAATCTTGACTCTCATACTAGTTGTGTAATTTTAGAGCAACACATAACTTTTTAAGTCTTTAATTTACTAATGGTAAAGCAGAAATCATAATGCTACTTACCTTACACACACACGCACACCACTCACTTATCTATAAAGAACTGGTTGGTAATAGAACATAGTATATGCTAAAAGTGGTCATGGCTGTTTGGGTTGGTAAACATAATATCTTCAAGGTACAGGCTTGTGAAATGAAGTTGCAAAAGTTTTAGGAGGAAGATGTTCAGTTGTTCAGTTCAGTTCAGTTGTTCAGTCCTGTCTGACTCTTTGTAACCCCATGGACTGCAGCAAGGCAGCCCTCCTTGTCCATCATAAACTCCCAGAGCTTACTTAAACTTATGTCCATCGCATCAGTGATGCCATCCAACCATCTCATCCTCTCTCGTCCCCTTCTCCTCCTGCCTTCAATCTTTCCCAGCATCAGGGTCTTTTCATATGAGTCAGTTCTTCCCATCATGTGGCCAAAGTATTGGAGTTTCAGCTTAAGCATCAGTCCTTCCAATGAATATTCAGGACTCATTTCCTTTGGGATGGACTGGTTGGATCTCCTTGCAGTCCAAGGGACTCTCAAGAGAACCAACACCACAGTTCAAAAGCATCAATTCTTCAGTGCTCAGCTTTCTTTAGAGTCCAACTCTCACATCAAATTCTCGCATGACTACTGGAAAACTCATAGCTTTGACTAGACGGACCTTTGTTGGCAAAGTAATATCTCTGCTTTTTACTATGCTGTCTAGGATGGCCATAGCTTTACTTCCAAGAAGTAAGCATCTTCAATTTCATGGCTACAGTCACCATCTGCAGTGATTTTGGAGCCCCCAAAAATAAAGTCTCTCACTGTTTCCATTGTTTTCCCATCTATCTGCCATGAAGTGATGGGACCGGATGCCATGATCTTAGTTTTCCGAATGTCGAGCATTAAGCCAACTTTTTCACTCTCCTCTTTCACTTTCATCAAGAGGCTCTTTAGTTCTTCTTCTCTTTCTGCCATAAGGGTGGTGTCATCTGCATATCTGAGGTTATTGATATTTCTCCCGACAATCTTGATTACAGCTTGTGCTTCATCCAGCCCAGCATTTCTCATGATGTACTCTGCATATAAGTTAAATAAGCAGGGTGACAATCTACAGCCTTGATGTACTCCTTTCCTGATTTGGAACCAGTCTGTTGCTCCATGTCCAGTTCTAACTGTTGCTTCTTGACCTGCATACAGGTTTCTCAAGAGGCAGGTCAGGTGGTCTGGTATTCCCATCTCTTTAAGAATTTTCCACACAGTCAAAGGGTTTGGTGTAGTCAATAAAGCAGAAGTAGATGTTTTTCTGGAACTCTCTTGCTTTTTCCAAGATCCAACAAATGTTGGCAATTTGATCTCTGGTTCCTCTGCCTTCTCTAAATCCATCTTGAACATCTGGAAATTCATAGTTCAAGTACTGTTGAAGGCCGACTTGGAGAATTTTGAGCATTACTCAGCTAGCATGTGAGATGAGTGCAATTGTGCGGTAGTTTTAGCATTCTTTGGCATTGCCTTTCTTTGGGATTGGAATGAAAACTAACCTTTTCCTGTCCTGTAGCCACTGCTGAGTTTTCCAGATTTGCTGGCATATTGAGTGTAGCACTTTCACAGCCTCATCTTTTAGGATTTAAAATAGCTCAGCTGGAATTCCATCACCTCCACTAGCTTTGTTCATAGTGATGCTTCCTAAAGCCCATTTGACTTCACATTCTAGGATGTCTGGCTCTGGTGAGTGATCACACCATCGTGGTTATCTGGATCATGAAGGTCTTTTTTGTACAGTTCTTCTGTGTATTCTTGCCACCTCTTCTTAACATCCTCTGCTTCTGTTAGGTCCATACTGTTTCTGTCCTTTATTGAGCCCATCTTTGCATGAAATGGTCCCTTGGTATCTCCAGTTTTCTTGAAGAGATCTCTAATCTTTCCCATTCTATTGTTTTCCTCTATTTCTTTGCATTGATCACTGAGGAAGGCTTTCTTATCTCTCCTTCCTATTCTTTGGAACTCGGCATTCAAATGGGCATATCTTTCCTTTTCTCTTTTGCCTTTCTCCTTCTTTTCTTAGTTATTGGTAAGACTTCCTCAGATAACCATTTTACCTTTATGCATTTCTTTTTCTTGGGTCTTGATCTCTGCCTCCTGTACAATGTCATGAACCTCCATCCATAGTTTTTCAGGTATGCTGTCTATCAGAGCTAATCCCTTGAATCTATTTGTCACTTCCACATATAATCATAAGGGATTTGATTTAGGTCATACCTCTGTTAGTAGTTCACAGAAGACAGATGCCCTTCCAAAGCCTTCCAACAGAAGAAAAATATTTAAAATACTGTTCCTACACCAGAAGAGATTCTAGTAAATTACCTTACAGCATGGTGCTCCTCACCAAATAGTGTTGGGGGGAAGAACCAATTCTGACTCCCTGCTGAAACTGTTTCTTTGACTTGTTTTCATTGGTTTTGTTACTATAGTCATACATAAAGTCCTGCCTCAGAGAACCCTGCCCCTCTGCCTGACTCAAACTGAAGTGCCTTTGTTCAGGACCCTGTCTATCTGTGGATGGCAAGAAGGAAGAAATTAACACATCCCCTGCCTGAGGCTTGCCATTCTTGGAGATAGCTATAAGATTAACGGCCTTCTTATTTTGCTTCCTCACTTCTCCCCCACCTCCGATCTATAAAGGAACTTGGCATTCAAACCCCAGTAAGATGATTGTTTTGAGACATTTGTTTGCCATCTTCTCAGTCAGCTGGCTTTCCGAATAAAGTCATATTCCTTGCCTCAGCACCTCATCTCTCAGATTCATTGGCCTATGGTGTGGTGAGCAGAGGAAGCTTGGAGTCAGTAATAGCAGCTCTAGGGAATGAAGACAGCCCACAAACAAGGGACTTTCCATCCTTGATGTCTGTGGTTCTGCTTTGAGACGACAGTAATAAGAGAAAGAATGAGTTTTTTAAAAAGCACTGTTTCAAGTAAGGTATGTATTTTGAGGAAGAATTTAAACAAAAGAATGGGTCACATGCAATTGCTGAAGCAGTCAATCATACAGGCAAAGCAAGGATAGCCAGAGAAACAGTGGGAGATCAGAACAGCCTCAGTGGCCCTCGTGTGTGAAAAAAGGCAGACTGAAGGGGAAGACTGCATGGCTAAAACTTGTGCATTCCTGAAGCCCTCCAGGTCACCACCCAATTTTCGCAAACCAACACATCGATAAGCATCCCATCCTTGTAACAGTATAATAGCTATTATTCTTAGACTGTGCTAATCATCCAGAATTTTATTTTTGAATGTATTACTTTATTTAATTTTCACAACAATACTATAAAGTAGGGTCATAATGGTCCTAATTCTGCAGATGGAAATACGAGCTTCAGGTGAGTTAGGTTAGAGTCATCCCCAGGCAGTGAAAGGTAGGGCTCATATCTACCTCAGCTCTGACCGTAGTGCTCCAAGCACAGTGCTCTGTCTTCCTCTCAGAGCTGCCTGCTGGTGGTACAGCCCTGCCGCTCTGGTTATCTCATCACATACACTCTGCCCGTACTTTCAGTTACTTCTCTGAAACATCCAACACTGAGCTCAGACCGATGAAGGCAAAGAGTAATCAGGAAGGGAGGTAAACTCAATTTGATTTAAACACAATAAAGGCCATTATTTCGGAAGCCACTCCATGTGGGTTCAGAGATTGCCTTGGGTCCAAAGCATGCCTTGTTAATTAACACTCATTTAAAAATAAATAAGATTACTCAACCTCTTATGCATTATAATTTAAATGAAGGCAATATCATATCAAGATATGACATCCTTGAAAGGATATAATCAATGTGTATTTAGAGTCAGACACGACTTGGTGACTGAACAACAACAAAAAAGGTGTCTAGAGAAGTTCCTGACAGAGGAGCAACATGCAGGGATAGGATCTTACTAGGCTTGGAAAGAGTGAATTGGCAGATGTATTTATTCTGGACTAGTTATTTATCAAGTTAACCTTCTTTTTTAAAGGCTTTATTTACATTTGTAGTTTTGGCTGTGCTGGGTCTTCATCGCGGCAGGGGCTTTGCTGTGGTTGTGGAGAGCAGGGCTTACCCTCTAGCTGGGGTCCGCGAGCTTCTTGCTGTGATGGCAGGGCTTGTGAGCACAGGCCACAGGGTGCTCAGGCTGCAGAGCGGCTGCAGGGCCCCGTGGTGAGGCTCCTGGGCCACAGGGCACAGGCTCAGTGGTTGTGGTGCGTGGGCTCAGCTGCCTGCCTTGTGTGGGATCCGCCTGCATCAGGGATAGAACCCGCGTCTGCTGCATTGGCGGGTGGACTCTTTACCACTGAGCCGCCAGGGAAGCCCCTATCAAGTTAATTTTCTATATCTCAGCTTACAAACTCATACACTTTAAAATTGAAGAGATTATCTGTGAAGACCCTTTAGATTCAACAGCATGTAAATCTCTATGTAATGAATGGACTAAGTCTTGTTGACAAGTGCATCTTTATCTGGAGTACACTGAAATACAAGCTATCACTGTAATAAAGGAATGCTGTAGTGAAATATTGTATGTACAGTTTTCAAGTTAAGTTTCTTTGTGCATCACTGATTCTGTTTTCTCATCGCCACAGAGCGCTTTGTAGTTCTCTTCACGATGAAGAACACGACAGTAGTGACACAGTTCTTTCTCCTAGGACTAACCAGTGACCCAGAACTACAAGTTCCCCTCTTTATAATGTTCACCCTCATCTACCTCGCCACTCTGATTGGGAACTTGGGGATCATTACGTTGATTCTGCTGGACCCGCGTCTCCACACGCCCATGTACTTTTTCCTCAGTAACCTGTCTCTGGTGGATGTTTGTTACTCTTCAGCTGTCACTCCCACAGTCCTGGCTGGATTCATTCCAGGAGACAAGGTCATCTCCTACGATGCGTGTGCAGCTCAGATGTTCTTTTTCGCAGCCTTTGCCACTGTGGAAAATTACCTGTTGGCCTCAATGGCTTATGATCGCTATGCAGCTGTGTGCAAACCGCTACATTACACCACCACCATGACAAGAAGTGTGTGCGCTGGTCTGGCGACAGGCTCCTATGTCTGTGGATTCCTGAATGCCTCCATCCACACTGGAGACACATTCAGTCTCTCTTTCTGTATGTTCAATGCGGTCCATCACTTTTTCTGTGATGTTCCAGCCGTCATGATTCTCTCTTGTTCTGACAGACATGTTAGTGAACTGGTTCTAGTTTATGTAGTGGGCTTCAATGTCTTTTTTGCTCTCCTGGTTATCTTGATATCCTATATATTCATATTTATCGCCATCCTAAAGATGCCCTCATCCACAGGGTACCAGAAGGCCTTGTCCACCTGTGCCTCCCACTTCACCGCTGTATCCATCTTCCATGGAACGATTATCTTCATGTACTTACAGCCCGGCTCCAGTCATTCCATGGACGTGGGCAAAATGGCCTCTGTGTTCTATGCTGTGATTGTTCCATTGCTGAACCCTCTGGTCTACAGCCTGAGGAACAAGGAGGTAAAGAGTGCATTTATGAAGGTGCTTGTAGAGGCAAAATTGTCTCTAGGATTCTGATTTCAACACTGTAAAATGATATCCTGACCAATGAAAGGTCTCTTGTCTTGAAAAAAAAAAAAAAGAAGAAGAAGAAGAAATACTATGTCCAGAAATATAATACCCGAACAAGAATGACTAAGATGTCTTGTGGTTGACTAGTTTAAAACCTTATTAAGGACATTGGTTTATTCATTTATCCTGCATGCTTTTTTAACTAAAATATTTACTTCATGTATTAGAATATACATATGTGTGTAATAGATTTCTATTTCTTTGGTTAAATGCTAAATTGTTAATTTAGCATTTAACTTAAATGTTAAATTTGAAAATAAAATGTTATACTATTGAATACAAGTATATGATTTGGGGGATCACAAGAGATATCAAGAGATTTATCAAGAGATAAATAAAGCATTTTAAATACATTAATATTTCTGTCTTGACTGAGTCATTTGACAGAACCAACATGCTCATTTTTATGATTTTCAAAGGATAATGTAGCCAGAGTGTAAGAAAAGTGGGGAAAATGAAAAGTATTTAAAACCTAAGAGTTTTTTGACATATTTATTTATTTATTTGACTTAGTTGTGGGTCTTAGTTGCAGCAGACTGGATCTTTGGTTGTGGTGCATGGGATCGGTAGTTGTGGCATTTGGGATTTAGTTCCCTGACCATGGAATAAACCCACGTCCCCTGCATTGTAAGGCAGATTCTTAACCACTGGACCACCAGAGAAGTCCCTTAAACACAAGATTTTGATGCTGAATATGCTTGCTTATATTAGAGTTTCACTTCTAGATCCTCTTTCTACAGAGGTAAGAAGTATACATATACAAGGTTTGTATGTATTCATCAGTTCAGTTCAGTCACTCAGTTGTGTCTGATTCCTCGTGACCCCATAGACTGCAGCATGCCATGATTCCCTGTTCATCCCCAACTCCTGGGGCTTGCTCAAACTCATGTCCATTGAGTTGGTGATGTCATTCAACTATTTCATCCTCTGTCATCCCCTCTCCTCCTCCCTTGAATTTTTCCCAGCATCAGGGTCTTTTTCAATGAGTCAGTTCTTTGCACCAGGAGGCCAAAGTATGTATTCATAATTACACTTATTTCTCTACCTATCCATCATATCCATATCAACTAAATATGAGTGCTTACTAATATCTCTGACTCTAATCTATTTCATCCCCTTTCTTATCTGTAACTTCCATCTCTGACAGTGAGAAATTTGACTCCCAACAATTTCCATTCATTAATTTATTTGTGTGACTCCAGTTTTTAAAAAAAGCAGTTCATGTTGGTGGGAATGCAAACTAGTACAGCCACTATGGAGAACAGTGTGGAGATTCCTTAAAAAACTGGAAATAGAGCTGTCGCATGACCCAGCAATCCCACTCCTGGGCATACACACCAAGGAAACCAGATCTGAAAGAGACACATGCACCCCAGTGTTCATCGCAGCACTGTTTATAATAGCCAGGACATGGAAGCAACCTAGATGCCCAACAGCAGATGAATGGATAAGAAAGCTGTGGTACCAAAAAAAAAAAAAGAGCTGTGGTACATATACACAATGAAATATTACTCAGCCATTAAAAAGAATACATTTGAATCAGTTCTAATGAGATGGATGAAACTGGAGCCCATTATACAGAGCGAAGTAAGCCAGAAAGAAAAACACCAATATAGTATACTAACGAATATATATGGAATTTAGAAAGATGGTAACGATAACCCTATATGCAAGACAGAAAAAGAGACACAGAGGTATAGAACAGACTTTTGGACTCTATAGGAGATGGTGAGGGTGGGATGATCTGAGAGAATAGCACTGAAGCATGTATATTATCAGTCATGAAACAGATTGCCAGTCCAGGTTGGATGCATGAGACAAGTGCTCAGGGCTGGTGCACTGGGATGACCCAGAGGGATGGGATGGAGAGGGAGGTGGGAGGGGGGATTGGGATGGGGAACACATGTAAATCCATGGCTGATTCATGTCAATGTATGGCAAAAACCACTACAATACTGTAAAGTAACTAGCCTCCAACCAATAAAAATAAATGAAAGAAAAAGAAAAGAAAAGCAATTCAAAAATTGCTGATCTATACTCTCTTGAGGAACAACTTGAGTAATTAAAGAACAGTATTTTATAGATTTTTTTTTTCATTTTTTCCCTTGCAATTCCCTATGAGCACACTGTTTTCCAACGTTAGCTTATTTTCCCCCTTCTCTTCAAAGAGGCTAAGTCATTTGTAGTACAATTAATTTTTTTAACAATCTGTGTTCACTCCTGTGATTCTCCTGTGCTCCTGGCTGATTCTTTTAAATTTGTATATATTAAATTTCACTCTATGCTAAGTATAGCTCTATGGGTTTTAACAAACGTAGAGCTGTGTGTTTACCAGCCCAGTACCATGACGCATACTTGCCCACATGCATGGAGTCACTTCAGTCGTGTCTGACTGCTTGCAACCCTATGGACCACAGCCCACCAGGCTCCTCTGTCCATGGGATTCTCTAGGCAAGAATACTGGAGTGAGTTGCCATGACTTTCTCCAGCGGATCTTCCCAGCCCAGGGATCAAACCTGCATCCCTTGCGTCTCCGGCACTGGCAGGCAGGTTGTTTGCCACTAGTGGCCCCTGGGAAACACGAAGAATACTTACATTATCTTAAAACTTCCCTTTCCATCTCTTCACAGACAACCACTCCCTATGCCCCAGCCCGTGGAATTCATTAAGCTGTTTCCATACCTATGTTATATGATTGGAATAACACAATATAGAGCCTTTAGGCCTCACTTCTTTAAAAATTCACTTTAGATTCATCCATATTGTTACATGAATCACTAATACTCCATTGTATCACTTAATAGTCTCCCAATATAATATTGTATGACTGTTTAATCATTCACTTCTGGAAGCGCATCTGGTTGCTTTCAGTTTGGCAGTTTTTAATAAAACTTTTAAAACATTTGCATAAAGAGAAATGAAGAACATTGCAAAAAAATGTGATTTCAGTTTACATTTAAGTTCTAGTTTGTATTTTTTTTTGTGGGGGGGGGGGCTGTGTTATATATGAACTGATGACCATTGAAGCAAAATTTGTCGAAAAAATATATTTTCTCCATCCACTTTCCTTTGCATCTTCCACAAAAACCAGTTGATCACATAGCTGTGGGTCATTTTTGGATATTATAATCCACTCCATTGATTCGTAGGTCCCTCTTTCCCCTAATACCACACTGCCTTACATACTATAGATTGGGGCTTCCCTGGTAGTCCAGTGGTTAATATTTTGCCTTCCAATGCAAGTGATGCAGGTTTGATCTCTGATCGGTCAGCTGAGATCCCACATACCTTGCAGACAGAAGTAAAAATAAATACTACATATTATAGTAAGTCAAAAAGAGGATGATTTTCATGCTTCTCCTTTATCTTTTTCATAATTATTTTGTCTGTTTGCAAGTTTTACAGTTCCATATCAATTTGTACTATCATGTCAAAATTTACCCTAGAAAGTTTTCTTTGGGTTTCAATGCTCATTGCATGAGGTCCATAATGCAATCAACTCTAATTCCTCTAATGGTCAAACTCAGGGACACAGTGAGGTACAGGCAAGCCTGGAGTGCTGAAGTCCATGCAGTCACAAGGAGTAGGGCGTGACTTGGGAACTGAACAACAACACGAACATGGACACCATTATACTCATTTTCTAAAATTTCATTCATCAGTATTCTATATTTTTAGCACTTTTAAGACAAATATCTTAAATATACTCAAAGAACTAACTAAAATCTTAGACAATGAACTAGAGGAAATCAAAAGTATAAAGTCTGAATAAATAGAGACAGAAATTATAAAAATTAACCAGATAGAAAACCTGTAGCAATAACCAAGAATAAATGAGGCAGACAGCAGAAAGTAATGGCTCATATTGCTTGACCTTAAAATCTTAGTATATTTTGTGAGTTTCAAAGAACTTTCATATTCACTCTCACATGAGAGCAGGATAAAAACCTATGAGGTAGGTGGAGAAGGTTTTTTTTATCTTGTGAATTAAGAAAATCACATCATGGCAGGTCTGTAACCATCATACACAGCTGATTATCAATAGAACTAGGACTGGAATTGGTCAACTGTTTTGTAGTACAATATTAAACATATCCTTATATCTCTAAATTTATTGATCAAAAAGACATTTATTTCCCTTTACACATTGGAGTACAAATAAGAGATTTTGGACACCACATTTGCCACTCTTTCTGTATCAGAGGAATACAGAAATTAATTGCTTTCAAAAGTAAGTGTCACCAGGTGCACACGTGTTTGAGCCCAATATGGTAACTCACAGAAAGAACTTCGTGGTCACCAGAATGTTCTGGCACATTCTGAAAACTTTCAAGGTGATTTAATAACATGTCACTGATATTTGATTATAGCACTTATCACTATTTGAATGTGGATTTGCAGTTTTTGCTGTCTCTACCCACAAAATAAGGAAAGACTCGTGTCATTTACTTTGTAATAATAGTAACAAGCATATCACTTGGTACACAACTGGGATTCAATATGCTTTGCTTATATGAATGAATTAAATCAAAGTGATTCAGAATATGCCCTGAGAGTTAGAGGTAGACAAACACTATTAAATTGTGGGCATGTATAAATTTTTCAGTTCAGTTCAGTTCAGTTGCTCAGTCATGTCCGACTCTTTGCGACCCCATGGACTGCAGCATGCCAGGCCTCCCTGTCCTTCACCAACTCCTGGAGTTTACTCAAATTCATGTCCATCATGTTGGTGATGCCATCCAACAATCTCATCCTCTGTCATCCCCTTCCCCTCCCACTTTCAATCTTTCCCAGCATCAGGATCTTTTCAAATGAGTCAGTTTTTCACATCAGATGACCAGAGTATTGGAATTTCAGCTTTAGCTCAGTCTTTCAAATGAATATTCAGGACTGATCTCCTTCAGGATGGACTGGTTGGATCTCCTCACAGTCCAAGAGACTCTCAAGAGTCTGCTCCAACGTCACAATTCAAAAGCATCAATTCTTCAGTGCTCAGCTTTCTTTATAGTCCAACTTTCACATAGATACAGGACTACTGGAAAAACCATAGCTTTGACTAGATGGACCTTTGTTGGCAAAGTAATGTCTCTGCTTTTTAATATGCTGTCTAGGTTGATCATAGCTTTTCTTCCAAAGAGCAAGTGTCTTTTAATTTCATGGCTGCAGTCACCATCTGCAGTGATTTTGGAGCCCCCCAAAATAAAGTCTCTCACTATTTCCAGTTTCCCCATCTATTTGCCGTGAAGTGATGGGACCAGATGCCATGATCTTAGTTTTCTGAATATTGAGTTTTAAGCCAACTTTTTTACTCTCCCCTTTCACTTTCATCAAGAGGCTCTTTAGTTCTTCTTCTCTTTCTGCCATAAGGGTGGTGTCATCTGCGTACATGAGGTTATTGATATTTTGCCCAGGAATCTTAATTTCAGCTTGTGTTTCATCCAGCCTGGTATTTCACATGATGTACTCTGCATATAAGTTAAGTAAGTAGGATAACAATATACAGCCTTGACGTACTCCTTTTCCTATTTGGAACCAGTCTGTTGTTCCATGTCCAGTTCTAACTGTTGCTTCTTGACCTGCATACAGATTTCTCAGGAGGCAGGCAGATCAGGTGGTCTGATATTCCCATCTCTTTAAGAATTTTCCACAGTTTGTTGGGATCCACACAGTCAAAAGCTTTGGTATAGTCAATAAAGGAGAAGTAGATGTTTTTCTGGAACTCTCTCACTTTTTCAATGATACAGCAGATTTTGGCAGTTTGACCTCTGATTCCTCTGCTTTTTCTAAATCTAGTTTGGACATCTGGAAGTTCACAGTTCACATACTATTGAAGCCTGGCTTGGAGAATTTTGAGCATTACTTTGCTAGCATGTGAGATAAGTGCAATTGTGCGGTAGTTTGAGCATTCTTTGGCATTGCTCTTTTTGGGGATTGGAATGAAAACTGACCTTTTCCAGTCCTGTGGCCACTGCTGAGTTTTCCAAATTTGCTGGCATATTGAATGTAGCATTTTCACAGCATCATCTTTTAGAATTTGAAATAGCCCCTGGAATGCAAAAGTGTTCCTACTTTTGCCTGAGGTAACAAACAAATTTGACCTTGGAGTACATAATGAAGCATGGCAAAGGTTAATAGAGTTTTGCTAAGAGAATGTACTGGTCATAGCAAACACCCTCTTCCAACAACATAAGAGGAGACTCTACACATGGGCATCATCAAATCAACAATACCAAAATCAGATTGATTATATTCTGTGCAACCAAAGATGTAGAAGCTTTATACATATACAATTTTACTATAAGGCAAACAATTGTTCTAAATTTTGACATATGTGCAGAGATAGCTGGAGGAGAATGAGAGGAATAGGAAGGGAACTAATGATGACAATTTTTCTTGTTATCAGTCTTTGTGTTAGATGGTTTCTATGTAAGCGTAAATTTAATATTTATAGCTTTGTGAAATAAGTATACTGGATATTATATGGACAGGACTTTTAACAGGAATGAAAGTAGGACTCAAGGACTGGCAAATAATATTCCCAAAACCAACTCCATCTAAGTTGCTAATTGGTCACGCTTATCTGTACAATCCAGGGAAATTACTAAAGTCCATGCAGTACCCTTGGGTAAATAGTCTCTGGGTATTTTCTCCTAAATGATTATACTACACTCATAATTGGACAAATTGTTCCTTCTAAATCTTAAGTTTCCACATTTTCTCACTTTATCTTTCTCTTGTCTCTCTCCCTCTTCTCTCTCTCATCCCCTCATTCAATCTTTAAATGAGTTTTTGATTGTGACTTATGCTTTGTTAGTGCTATAATGTGATCATATTTTATATTTATAGTATTTTTATTACTTTATATTTTTATCAATACAATCCATTGTCTGCTATGTTATTTCTAAGAGCATTAATAGTACTAATAATAACAGCAGTACTATGAGGAAGAGTAGATTTCTATACTACTATGGCTTAATTTACTCCACTTATCTAATTTAAATGGGGAAAATGTTATTATTCTGATTGGATGAGAAAAGTGACTCTCAGAAAAGTTATTTAATTTGAACAGTGTACTTAAAAGGACAATTAATATTATGGATTTTAGACAATTTAGACAATTCTGCATGGATTCTCACATCATTTGAGAGCTGGAAATAAATGAAAGAAAAATAAGTGGTTATCATTCAGCCACACACAATATGAAAAGGAAACCAAGAAATCTTGGAAATAAAATACATATTAATAAAATATGCAGAGATTAAAGAACATACTTTTAAAAAATGGATCAAAGAATAAATCTCAAGAGAAATTTTAAGATATTTTGGGCTAAGTGAAAATGATAATACAACTTACCAGAATTTGTGGGATGCAGAGGAAGTAGTATTTAGAGAGAAATTTACAGCATTGAGTGTGTATGTACCGGGGAATAAAACAAAGATTTAAAATGCGTAATATAAGCTTCCACCTTAGGAAACAAGAACAAATTAAATCCAAAGTAATCAGACAAAAATAAATAATAAGAGCAGAAATCTGGCGGCTCAGATGGTAAAGAATCTGCATGCAAAGCAGGAGACCCAGCTTCACTCCCTGGGTCAGGAGGATCCCCTGGAGAAGGAAATGGCAACACACTCCAGTATTCTTGCCTGGAGAATCCCATGGACAGAGGAGCCTGGTGGGCTACAGTCTGTGGGGCCACGAAGAGTCAGACATGACCGAGTGACTAACACTTTCAGAGCAGAAATCAATGAAAGTGAAAACAGGAAATCAATAAGAGAAAATCAATGAAACTAAAAGCTATTTCTTAGAAAAGGTTGATAAAATCAATAAGCATCAAACCAGACTTACTAAAACACAAAGAAAGAAAACAAATTATTCATGTCAGAAACGAAAGCTGGGATATCATTTCAGATTCTATAGGCATTAGAATGATAATAAAAGAATAGTAGGAAGAACTCTGTGCATACAGATTTAGTTACCTAGATGAAACTGATTAATTCCTTGAAAGCCACAGTTTGCCAAAATCACACAAGAAGACATAGACAATCTCAATAGGCCTATATCTATTAAAGAAGTTGAACTAGCAATTAACAATTTTCCAGAACAGAAATTTTCAGGCCAGTTTACTGAATTGTACCAAACATTAAAAAAAATTATACCAATCCTTTGCAATCTTTTTCAGAGGGTAGAAGCAGAGAGAATATTTCTTAACTCATTCTATGAATCCAACAATACCCTAATGACAAAACCAAACAAAGGTATTACAACCAATAAAGACCAATATCTTTCATTAACATAGATGTAAAAATCCTCAAAAGATATTAACAGATCAAAGTCAATGGGTAAAAAGAACTATACATCATAGCCACCTGGATTTATCACAGGCATGCAAAACTGTCTATCATTTGAAAACCAATTAATGTAATTCATCAAATAAAGAAGCTTAAAATGCATTATCATATCAATAGATAAATAAAAAGCTTTTGACAAAATCCAATATCCACTCATGATGAAAAAGTCTCAGTAAATAAGAGCAGAATACTTTGGCCACCTGATGGGAAGAGCTGACTCATTGGAGAAGACCTTGATGCTGGGAAAGATTGAAGGCAGGAGGAGAAGAGGGTGACAGAGGATGAGATGGTTGGATGGCATCATCGACTTAATAGACTTGAATTTGAGCAAACTCCAGGAGATAGTGAAGAACAGGGAGGCCTGGTGTACTGCAGTCCATGCACAAAAAGTCAGACATGAGAGAGCAACTTAATAACAACAAAATTAAAAACTTTAGCTAGCTCAACTTGATAAAGACTGCCTACAAAATGTCTGTAGCTAACATTGTACCTAATGGTGAGAAAACATATTTCTCACTAGGATCAGGAATGTCCTTTTATATCATTTCTTTTAGCACTATACTGGAAGTCCTAGCTAGTATAATGTGATAAGAAAGTGATATAAAAGGGAGATAGACTGGGGAAGGAAGAAATAGAAACTCTCTTTGTTCACAGATAATGTGATCATTTATGTAGAAATTCAGAAAGAATAGACAGAAAACTCTTGGGACTAATAAATGATTAGCAAGGCTATAAGATGCAAGGTTGAGATGCAAAATTTTATCACTTTTCTATGTACTGGCAATGAGCAAGTGGAATTTGACATTTAAAAGGCAAGATTTTTTTATATTAGCACCCCCAAAATGAAATATAGTCATCTTTACATATCAGCAGGGGATTGGTTCTAAGGATCACCCAGATACCAGAATATACATACACTCAAGACCCTTATATAAAATGGTGTAGCATTTGCATATGTACATTCTTTCATTTACTTTAAATCATGTTTAGACTATTTAAAATACCTAATACAATGCAAATGCAATGTAAATAGTTGCTGTCATCTGACAAATTCACTTTGCTCTTTGGAAACTTTTAGAATTTCCTTTGAAATATTTTCAATCCAGTGCACCTTCTGTACAGGGACAGTGAGCACCTAGAGGAGTACCATCAGAGAACCTCCAGGAGGGTGATTTGGAGGAGAAAAGAAATCCCTCTGACTACAGATCTAACTTGCAGATTGACTTATCAGAATTAAGGCACAATATATTCTCTCTCTGACACGCATCATATTTGTCTGCCCTTGGTAATCTTGGGAAAACACAGATACTATTTATCAACTTCTTAACATTTCTAGTAGCCTAACATTTAGTTGTAGCACATAGAAGAATAGAAAGGACAAAAACATAATAAAAATGTGACAGATAAAAAACAAATTAATTTTTAGAAATATATTGCAAGTATCAAAAATCAAAATAAATGTAATTTTTGTACTCTTGATTTTAATTTTTTAAATGGGAGAAGAAAAGATATCAAGATTGCAAATACATGCATGTGCTATTGAACATATCAAATTATGTCCCTGCACACAGTTTAATTGCTTCTTCTTTGTATCAAGTGGGATGAGGAGAAGGGATTGCACACAGCTGGGCCCTCACAGGTGCCCTGTTCTCCTGAGAGACGCGTGCCTGTACAATTTTCTTCTTTTTCTCATTCATTAGTCTCTGAAATCCCATCTTGACTCCACCTGACATTGTCTTAAAAGGACCAGACTATACGCAGATCCCATTTGGTCATCACTGTTGAAATGAATGTTTATACTTTTAGCATATACCAGCTTCTTCCCAAACTGAATATTTGCAGTGAGTCTGAAACCACAGGCAAGGAAAACACTGTAAGATAAAAGTTAAATTTATTCATGTTGAAAAAGTTAAACCCGTCTTAAGATATTACTTTCATCTGTTACAGAAGAAAAATTGCAAAGTGTGTGGGAGAGAGAATTTTATTATCTCTGTATCACAAATAAAATTAAGATCCACAGAAGGCAAATACTTTTCCAAGTACCCAGAAAAATCCACAGTAGGTGTAATACTTAAATCCAGGCTTCTAGCTCAGGGGTAATGATCTTTTCTTTGTCTCTTCAGCTTCAAGGAACTTGGAACTTTTTGACCATTACATAAAAAAGAATTTCTCCTGTATTATTTATACATTCTTCTAAGGCTGAATTTCTGATTTCAGATCCACATTTCAGTATTGTCTTTTCCTTCTTTTCAACAGCAAGGTAAGGATCTATATTCAATATACACTTCTAATGAAAAATGCAACTGATGCAGAAGCAGTGAAGAACCTACATGTTCTCCGAGTCTTTGACCTCCTACCTGGTTGTTTGAGCACTTTTTCTGAAACACTGGCATAAGTGTAGAATTCAAATGCATAACATTTTAACCAGCAGAGAGTAAATGAATATTTATGAAATTCCACGCTGCTTTCCTTGTGCTGTGCTGTGTCTAATCGCTGTCGTATCTGACTCTTTGTGACCCTGTGAACTGTAGCCCACCAAGTACCTCTGTCCGTGGGGATTCTCCAGACAAGAATACTAGAAGAGGTTGCCATGCCCTCCTCCAGGCTGCTTTCCTTAAGTGGAAAGACCTATGATGGCCTTCCCCAGTGGCTCTGCCATAAAGAAGCCACCTGCTATACGGGAGACTCAGGAGATGTGGGTTCCATCCCTGAGTAGGGAAGATCCCCTGGAGGAAGTAATGGCAACCCACTCCAGTATACTTGCCTGGAAAATCCCATAGACAGAGGAGCCTGGTGGGCTACAGTCCATAGGTTCACAAAGAGTCAGACACCACTGAAGCTACTGAGCAAGCCCTCATGCAAAGCCCTACAATAGATGATAGGCTGATTGAGTGGGTTACAAATTCCTTTTGTTTATCATATGTTAACTTGTCATTGAAGGGACAGATAGCCAAACAGGGTGCAATGCCACTTCTTTAAAAACCAGAAAGTTTTTGGTACATCATGAAAGTACCAAGATCCTTACTGCATTTTCACTATCATTTCCCCACAATCTCACCCTTTCACTATTTGCTTATTTAGAAAAATCTGGCATTGCAGTGATTAAATGTACAGGCATTGGGATCAATTAGACTTGAGTTTGTATGTTGGATAGCTCATACTATTTGTCAAATTTTAAGAAGTCACATTTTAACTGTAAATTAGATTGTGTGTGTGTGAGTGTGTGTGCATGCAGTCTGTATCTTTCTGCTAATGTCTATTCATTTATCTATCATCTATTATCAGTACCATCTGTTATCTATACATCTATCTCTCCATCTATGAAACAAATTACAAGTAAGTAGTAAATTTAAGCTGTTACCTAATTCAGGAGATCTGTTAGTCATCATAGAATACAGTGATTTACATGTGTGTGTTGATATATAGATCTACATCTATATCTATACATCTTATTTTACTGTGTGGGTAAGGTATTGACAAACACAAATAATTTAAGGAGCAGACATGTAAAATAATGTGTTTCAGGGCTGAGAGGAAGATGGTAGAGAATGCTGGTTACCAAGAATGGGTTTCTTTCTCAAATCTCCTTTTAAAATACAAAGATCTGTGCTTGCTCACAGGTATGCAGGTTAGTCTCACCCTCCAAACTATGACTTTTCACCCCTCCACACCTCAGTATCTATTTTCCAACTAACTGTTGTCAGGAATGACAGCAAGATCGAGTCTAAGATAGGAGAGCACTTTCAACACAAGCTAAACTGTAGATCTCAAGAAAGACATTAACAAAAAGAGGATTTGAAGATGCCTGAGTTCTCACCCAAAATGATTGACCCAGCCAAGAGGACAGACTGAGAAATACAGGGTGAAGCAAAGTATCCGAGTGGACAGTATGTAGGAAAAGGCATATTCAAGATTAGGGTTATTGGACTTCAAAGCCTACCCATCTGTGTCTGTCACCTGAATTTCCTAAACCAACATAGAGACCCACTGATCTATGCCAATCCATAATATTATATCTAGCACTCATCAGAATTGTGTTTCAGATCCACATGCTGCTGTTTTCATGCATCATTTCTTTTCACTTTTATAATACTCCTTTAAGGTAGGTCTCAACACCACCTTCATGTTCTGACAGATAAAATGAGATGCAGGGATAAGTTAGGACCAGTGTCTCCTAGTAGTAAATGGTAGGTCTGCTGTGTCACACATGTTTTCTCAGAGTAAAGCTTCCCTACCCAATGCTGTACCTTATCTTCAGATCTGGCTTTGTTTGTTGCGTATACCTCTAATCCTGCATTTAGCCCACATCTAAATGAGCTTATCTACTGTGCATTTATTTGTGTGTAAATCAACCATACTACTCCATGCGTTAAATTCAGGGCAATAAAGATAACTAAATGTAAACTGAATGAAGTGAAAATCAATTCAAAATTTTTAATGACATTTATGTTGAGAATCACTCAGGGTCTAAAGCTTGGCTTTATTCATTAATAGCATAACATCTATGTAACCTTGAGTAAATTATTCCGTCTCTTTGTTGTCAACTTGCCATATATACCGATGAGAAAAATAACTAATCAATCATGGAACTGATAAGAGAATTAAAAGAATATGTACATATAAAGCATCCAATAAGTGAGCACTATAGAAGTGTAAACTATTAGAAGACTCCAAAGATCTGATTTAGGAGATGGATTCACTGTCGGCATATGAACTTAGAAAACTTCAGTTCTAGCTGCAACGCAGTTTACTCATATACAAAAACAAGAACTTGAGAAGGTGATCCATAAAGACCCTTCCTCTTCAGAAGTCTACTACTGTGTAGATAAGATATCACCAAACTGTGCTGTCATGCCTATGTTACAAAAGTGGTAAATGCTGATGAAAAACTGATTGTTCTAATAAAATAATACTTGTGCATTTCAACTTCTGTGCAACTGCTTTTTGTTCATGCATCTGCTCATTTACTTCTCTTTGCTACCGAACATCTTATGAGTCTCAAATCACATTCATGGAAAATAATACGGAGGGAGCTGATCTCATCTTGCTCGGACTCACAGATGACCCACAGCTGCAGGCTCCTCTCTTCGTAATCTTCACCTTCATTTACCTCCTCACTCTGATTGGGAACCTGGGGATGACCACGTTGATCCTGCT
Source organism: Cervus canadensis (assembly GCF_019320065.1). Taxonomy (NCBI): domain Eukaryota; kingdom Metazoa; phylum Chordata; class Mammalia; order Artiodactyla; family Cervidae; genus Cervus; species Cervus canadensis. Next base: position 75,902,082 of record NC_057396.1, on the reverse strand, counting down.
GGACTCTCGTCTTCACATCCCTATGTACTTTTTTCTCTGTAACCTGTCTCTGGTGGACTTTTGCTACTCTTCCACCATCACTCCAAAGGTGATGGCTGGGCTCTTTATAGGAGATAAGATCATCTCCTACCATGCATGTGCGGCTCAGATGTTCTTTTTTGTAGCCTTTGCCACTGTGGAAAATTATCTGTTGGCCTCAATGGCTTATGACCGCTACGCAGCAGTGTGCAAGCCCCTGCATTACACCACCTCCATGACCACAAGTGTGTGTGCACGTCTGGCCATAGGCTCTTATATCTTTGGTATTCTGACTGCTGCTATCGATGTTGGGGACACATTCTGTCTCTCTTTTTGTATGTCCAATGTCGTCCATCACTTTTTCTGTGATATTCCAGCAGTCGTGTCTCTGACTTGTTCAGATAAAGACATTAATGAGCTGATTCTTTTTCTTATTTCGAGCTTTAATATCTTTTCCGCACTTCTTGTTATTTTGATTTCCTACTTGCTCATATTTACCACTGTTTTGAAGATGCAATCAGGTGAAGGCTACCAGAAGGCTTTGTCTACCTGTGCCTCCCACCTCACTGCTGTCTCCATCTTCTATGGGACCGTCATCTTCATGTACTTACAGCCCAGCTCCAGCCACTCCATGGACACAGACAAAATCGCATCTGTGTTCTATACGATGCTCATCCCCATGCTGAACCCTATGGTCTACAGCCTACGGAACAGAGAAGTCAAGAGTGCATTTAAGAAGGTTGTTGAGAAGGCAAAGTACTCTCTAGGTTTAATCTTTTAATGGTGTGACATCCACAGAAATTATTTCATCTCCCTTAGACCTATTCTACGTCATAACTCAATGTTCACAGCCATGTAGGGACTCAAACATAAAATTTTGTCAAAGTTTAGGAACAGGTCCAAGCTTTCAAAATTCAAAAATATTATAATTATTTTGAATAAAATATTTTAATGAAGTAAATGTGGCTTTTGACACGTTTTAATAAGATCAAATAATATCATCATCTTAGAAGTTAACGTTTGAATTGTTACTGAGGGTTTTGGTGAGAGAAATCATGTTCACGTGACAATTTCCAAAAGATAAACAGTCATGTTAGACTAAAAGTGCAGAGAATATTAAGACCTTTTCTTATGTTAACTTTATGACTACCATCTCTCTACATTATGTTAAAAATAGTGCAGTGATATTATTAAGGCTATTTTCTTTTATCTTCCTTTCCTTTTTTCAGAAATGCTTTGAAGTGGCTGATTTCACCATAATACTTAACTTGAGCTATTACCTTGTTTTATCACTCTCCTACCCACTCACCCCCTTTAGTCCCACTGATTTCTTGCTATTCCTGGACAGTGCTACACATACCCCTGCCTCAGAAGCTTTGTATTTGCCCTTTTCTCTGCCTAGAATACTTCTCAAGTCATTTCAGATTGCTTGTTAGATGTTATCTGTTTAGGGAAGTCATATAGGCCTTCCTTGGACTACTTTATAAAATAGTCACTTCACTCTCTTTAAGGCTTCTTCTTCAGCCTGCTTCCTTCTTTACAGTTGCCATCAACACTCAGTTCTTTTATTTGTTCACCTATTTTCATCTATATCCCTCAACTTGAATGGAAACTCCCTGTGAGCTCTAGCTTAATCTGGTGATTTAACTGGAAATAAAACTTTGAATCTTAAATTAAAATTCATTTTGTTTAGTGTTAACAACTCAATAAATTTCAGTTTGTGTTGGTGGAAGTAAGTCATAAAAACTCTATAAACTTCAAGAGAGAGCAGGCACCCTAACAACCACTTGATAATGACTTCAGATTCTGTAATAAATTGGCATTGCCTGGTACAACAAATACCTGAGGCATGAAGCAAAAATATCTGAAAAACCAAAAGGCTATCTATAGATACAACTACTATCTTGATCCAAAGGAATTTTCCAAAGCTTATTATTTATGTTGTCATCATTTTTCTTCTTGTTGTTTCTGTGGATTTTGAATAATAATAATAACATTAATGATGATGATTGTTATGTAGGTAGACAGACAGATAGATAGATTTAGACAGATAGACAGCATACTTGTTAGACAGCTATTGCCTTCCAGGATTTATGATATTTGCTATTTCTTGTTGTTGTTGTTTAGTTACTAAGTCACATCTGACTCTTTGTACCCTATGGACTATATAGCCCACCAGGTTCCTCTATCTGTGGGATTTTCCAGGCAAGGATACTGGAGTGGATTGCCGTTTCCTTCTCCAAGGAATCTTCCTGACCCAGGGACTGAACTTGCATCTCCTGCACTGGCAGGCAGATTCTTTACCACTGAGCCAGCATGGAAGCCCATGCATGATATTTGGTATAGGGCTTATCTAATCTAATACTCACCACAACTCTATGAGGCATGTTCTATTATTATCCCTGTTTACAGGTAGATGAGGCACCTGAGACTTAAAGTTAACTAATTGTCCCAAGGTCAGCAAGCACGTGCTAGAGTGGGGCTCCATGCCTGAGCTCTTCATTGTCATAAACAGTCTCTTGCTGTGACCTCCTATATAATCACTATCTCCTATATAATCACTCAATCTGAAATTTACTGCTATTGCATTTTTCTTTTTCCTTTTACATAGTAGAGAAAAGATAAAAGTTCAATCTGTGGAGAGAGGAAGCCGTCAACACCATGTATTTTGCAGCCCTGATGTGCTAGTAGTTTGCAACGTATGCAGCACATACAACTCACATACTCGTAGCTGTATGTGAGAAAATGAAGTACCTAGATTAAATGGATAGTATCTTTTGAGTTTTAGAAATTTTTATTCAGTTTAGCTCAGTTCAGTCACTCAGTCACGTCCGACTCTTTGCTACCCCATGAACTGCAGCATGCCAGGTCTCCCTGTCTGTCACCTTTTTTCACTCCTGGAGTTTACCCAAACTCATGTCATCTCTTTTCTTGAGAAACTTTCATTATGATGACATAAAAATCTTAGAAAAATGTTGAGTGGATTTGTGTAAGAAAAATATTAAGAAAAATTGCACTGGTGGCCAAGAGATTTGGATTCACAAATCAGCCTTTGTTTTCTTTTTCTTGTCTTATTGCACTGGCTTGAACCATCAATACAAGGTTTATTTGTTTTTTATTCCAAATTTGGCCACCTGATGCAAAAAACTGACTCCTTGGAAAAGACCCTGGAGCTGGGAAAGACTGAAGGCAGGAGGAGAAGAAGACAACAGAGGATGAGATGGTTGGGTGGCATCACCGACTCAATGGACATGCGTTTGAACAAGCTCCGGGAGTTGGTGATGGACTGGGAGGCCTGGTGTGCTGCGGTCCATGGGGTCACAAAGAGTCAGAAACGACTCAGTGACTGAACTGAACTTAATCCAAATTTGCTACCATGAGTTCTCCTTGGGTACTGAGCCTCTGGGATATTCTTCTGTCTTACATGTCTTAGTTAATATTTTTATTTATTTACTTAATTTTTATAGTTTTGAGATATAACTGACACATGACAAAAATTTAAAGAGTACAAAATGATTTGATATATATACAGTGAAATGATTGCTACAATTACTTAACATCCATCACCTGACATAGTTATGAAATTTTTCCCTTGTGATGAGAACGTGTAAGATGTAGTCTATTAGCAACTTTCAAAGATACAGAACAGTGTCATTAACTGTAGTCACCATGTTGTACATTACATCCCCAGGACTTATCTGTCTTACAGCTGGAAGCTTGTGCCTTTTGACCACCCCCACCCCAGTTCCACCACCCTTCACCCTCACCTCCAGTGCCCCCACCCTCTATCCCTTGCCTCTGGAAGCCACAAATATCTATTTCTGTGAGTTTGAGTTTTTTAGATTCTACTTATAAGTGAGATCAGATAGTATTTTTCTTTCTCTGGCTGACTTATTCACTTCCAATAAAATGTTGAAGAGAAATGATGAGAATGAAAATCCCTTTCCTGTTCTTGACCTTAGGGAAATTTTCAGTCTCTCAGCTTTCATTATGCACAGATGACTTTTTACCAGGTTAAGGGAGTTCCCTCTGATTCCTAGTTCATTAAGAATTGTTTTTTTTTTCTCCCCTAAAATCAAGGATGAATACTGGATTTTGTCCAAAGTCAATTTCTGCATCCACTAGAATTATCAAACAGTTTAATTTTTTGCTTATTAATGTGGTAAATTACACTGATTGCTTTGAAATGTAAACAGTGTTAATTTTCTCTGAGAGAAACCATACTTGATTGCAGTGTAGTAATACTTTTATTGTCAAAGAAAGCAGAGGATGTTCCTGGGTATTCTTAGCTTGTTAAAAAGGTCACCAAGGGTATTGCCTAAAGTTATAGGCCAGTTTTAAATGGGATTCATGATTCTGAGTCATCTAAATTCCTCTGTTAAAAAGAGACTACAGAGAGAGGCATAAGCCGTGGAAGGAAGACAGAGGCAAATGAGAAATCTGAGATGTTTCCATCTTCTGAGGAATGTGTTCTGAAGGAGGCATTCCCAATCTGAATTCAGCCCTGAGGATGTAGATCTGGTGGGGAGATGGCTAAGGATGAGAGCAGCGTGGACTGGGGAGGGCAGATGGGGACGTGTGGTTTCGGGAGTGACGGTGGCCCCTGCGGGTCTGAGACAGGTGACCCCCTTCTCTGGAAGAGCTTTCACCTCCTCCTCCATCGTCCTGACTCTGCTCTGTTTCCCTGCCTCCTGGGCCGCTGCTGCTCAGCCTCCTTTGCTGGCTCCTTACTTCTGACTATCAGAGTCATCCAGGACTTAGTCGCAGGTCTTCCTCTCCCTCTGAGGTCACTCCTTGGGTAATTTCACCCCGTCTCACGGCTTTAAGTGCTTGAGGTATTTGAATAAAATTCAGATTCTTTGTCATGACCTCCAAGATCCAACCAGGTTGGGTACCCAACTACCTCCAGGACTATACTTACCTCCTCTTCCCCACAGTCCAATGCACTTACTATTCCTTCAACATATCAGACACGGTCTTATATCAGGATCTTTATTTATTTATTAAAGGATCTGCTCTTCCCTTTTCTTGGAATGTGTTTTTCCAGATCTTGTCATGGCCCACTCCCTAATTTTATTCGATTCTCAGCCCAAATACCTGAAAAAAGCCTTCCTCAACCCCTGAACTTCCTTACTTAAAATAGCTGTTCCAACCTGTGACACTGTCTGTCACCTGACCCTACTTCTCCTATCACAGGCCTTCCTGTCCCGCATATTAAAGCCAGCATGTGTCTCCATCATCTATCTCATGCACAATGAAGCGACAGCCAGGAAAGCCACGGTGCTGCTGTTTTTCCTTTTGACTCACTATGTACTCAAGAAACGTTTGTTTGGTGAAGAAATAACAAATATTTGCTGACACTTTATGTATTAGGTTTTACAAATCGTTTCTACTCGATGTACGGATTTTTTCTCCCCCAGATATTTCTCTTGCAATTGTGTTACCTACACTTAGATGGCAGGGTTGTCTATTAATTTATTCACAAAGCTTAAACTTGCTTTTCTCAGGGATAGCGAACATAAAAGAACAAGAATGTTATAAAATTTGGTTGCCTGTGTCTTGCACAAAATATTTATGCTTTCTAAATCTAATGAGATGAATTATTGATTAAATGCCATCTTTGCTTCTCAATTCTTAAAAATCCTTAATTTTTTTTCCAGTTTCTCTCTTTAGTTTGTGAGTGCATTAAAGGCATAGACTGTGAATTATTCATTCTTTGTCCCAGGGCCAGACTCAGAGTGTGATGAATAGAAGGTTTATAATAGATGTTCGTTGAAAATGACAGAGGAATGATTCAGGGAAATACAAGAATTTAAGTACAGATTTATGTCTTTGTTCTGTAAAAATTGCCAAGGTTTTCATAAAAATTTGTGATTCCCTATCTTCTTAATTAGTTGTCTTTTGTGTCCCAAACTTGATCTTAATTTAATTTCTCAGGCAAACTCCCAACCTGCATTTAAGTCTATTTCTAACCAACCCAGCTTCTCCATTACTCACTGCAGATGGAGTGATATCTTAGAATGAATGCACCTTCTGTAGGATCTGTAAGGCAGAGGTAATAGAGGTCCAGCTCAGGTCCACAGGGACGAGGCCCAATTCAAACCAAATGATCGAGGTCTGACCATCATGGTTCTTATCCTATCAAATATGGGCTCAATGAAATCACAATAAAGAGAGAAAGTTATAGCTCTGCCTAACTGACGTTATGCAACGTAGAAGATTCTGGCATGATGGTTTAGTGGGCAAGACAGCCTTTATTCCTTAAAATTAAATTTAAAAAGTGCTTTTGTTCTTCCTAGAGTAAGAGTCACTATAAAATGTTAAAACGATATTATCAGATATAGTATTAATCACTCTACTCCATGAAACAGAACCACCACTTTGGTTACATGCTGCTATATAACAAACCCCAAGTGTAAGGGGCTTAAAATAATAGTAGTCATTTGATTGTTGTGTCTCAGAGTTCTAGGAGTTGACTGAAAGCAACCAGGCAATTTTCACTCAGAGCTGTGAAATGCAACGACATTTTTGCCATCAGAGCTGAGGCTGGGATCAGCAGGAGTTTCACTCCCTCGCGTGGCGGGTGCCTGGCAGGAAAGCTCAAAGCCTTGTTGGTTGGAACACCTGGTCCACCCTGCGCATCTCTCTCTGACTCTCTGGTCTCTCCAGCAGGGCGACCTCAGAATAGAGGGACTTCTTCAATGCTAATTCAGGCCCCAGAGTGCATTCTTGAGGGAGGGCTACAGGAACGTGTGCTGGGTTTTCTAAGAGCCTCGGGGATCACGCAGCACCACTCTGGGATCCTCTGTTGGTCAAAGCCACCCCCACAGTCCTGCGGGTTCAGGGGAGGGCCTCAGACTCCACCTCTTGATGAGGAAGTGGCCAGTCCTTCAAGAGCACATGGGACGGAAATGTTGTCGCGTCCATTCTTGGAAAACATAGCCTGCCATGGCCGCTGTTAATGTCTTGCTGACTCTCCTCCCAGGCATCTCCTTCTGCATATTCAGTTTTACATGAGTGGATTTTAGCGATACACACCTTACTTGTTCTTATTAGATCACTTGTCATTTTGCAGGTTAGTAACACGGCTTGTCACACAGTGAGTTAGCAGCAGACTCGGGTCAGATCCGAAGCCTCTCGAGCACAAATCTAGGTCTTATGCTGGCCCACATGGAATAAAGAGAGCAGAGGTCGTGACGGCTCCTATTGGAGCTATGGGCCAGGGTGGATTTTGAGGTACTTGAGGAAGGATGTTAAGAGGATGTTTGGTAACCCATAGAAAAGCAGGTGGATTTTACACCTGCTTTTTAGCAATGTAGTTTGAAGGAATTGGTAACAATTGTCCTCAAAGATGCAGTAGCTAAACTATAGGTAGTACATGCACTTCTTATTGTCTAAGTTATGAACAATTTTCACAGAACTCTCTAGTTGCATAAATGATAATCAATAATGTATGTTACTGTTGTGAGTCACCATGGGCATAAGGCACTTTGTTTCCAAGACCAGTGTGGTGTGGAAAAGCCCCAGCCCCGCAGTGACTGGAATAGGAAGCAGATTTCTGAAAGCTCATCAAAAGTTAAACCATCCTGTCTATGCTATGGACTCTGAGCAGAATCATCCATTTTGCAGCGGGGACAAAAGGAATTCAGATGCTCAGGGCATCACAGGGAGAACCCTTTTTCCCACAGAGGAGTCTCCTCAGGGCCCCTTTCATGTCCTTGTTCCTCAGGCTGTAGATGAAGGGGTTCATCATGGGGGTCACCACGGTGAACAGCAGCGCCCCGATCTTGTCTCTGTTGTCAGGGTCAGAGGACGAGGGGAAGAAGTAGACCCCTACGATGGTCCCGTAGAAGAGGAACACGACTGTCAGGTGAGAGCCACAGGTGGAGAAGGCTTTCCACCGCCCCTCGGGGCGTGAGAGTCTCAGGACAGCCCTGGTGATGCAGGCGTAGGAGACGAGGATGAGGGCGAAGGGCAGGGTGACGACCGATGAGCCCACGACAAAGAGCATGAGCTCGTTGACCGCCGTGTCTGAGCAGGACAGCCTGAGCAGCGGGGCCAAGTCACAGAAGAAGTGCGGGAGAGCGTGGCCGTCACAGAAGACCGACCGGAGGAGCAGAAGGGCGTGTGTTAGGGCGACGGCATTACTGAGGGCCCAGGGGGTGGCGGTCAGCCAAAGGCAGAGCCTGGGTCCCATGATGGTCGTGTAGTTCAGAGGGTGGCAGATGGCCACAAAGCGGTCGCAGGCCATGACCCCCAAGAGGAAGTTGTCAGTGACAACAAAGACAATGGAGAAATACATCTGTGTGATGCAGCTCTCATAGGAGATGGATGGACTCTTGGTCTGAATATCCATCAGCATTTTGGGGACTGAGGTGGAAATGGAGGAAATATCAGCCAAGGATAGGTTGGCGAGGAAGAGGTACATGGGGGTGTGAAGGTAAGGGTCCAAGCCGATGGCCGTAACGATAAGCGCGTTCCCCACCACGGTGACCAGGTACATAGCCAGGAAAAGTGCAAAGAGGAGCTCCTGCTGCCCAGGTTGGCTGGAGAGTCCCAGGAGGAGAAATTCGGAGAAGCTCGTTTGGTTTCCTTCATGCATATTTCTGCTGATCTGGAGAAAGGACCACAAAGTCTTCACCCCCACGTGAAAACCCAGTGTGGGGCCATTCAACTGGGGTCATGGCAGGGAGGTAGACACTCCCTCTAGGCTGAAAGGGAATGAAGGATGGAGAAAGATTATTTAATAAGGAACTCCGTTAGCAGTGCAGAGACTCAAGAAATGCCTTAGAAAGAAAAGTTGGGGACATGATAGATATTTCCCGATGAATATGTCTTAAACTCTAACATGGTTCGGAAAGTGACTTTTACAGTTGGCTCCAAATTAGTGACAAGCCCTGAACTGAGGACAATATATGAGGTATGTTCCATTCTCTAAAGATGTTAGATAACTCTGAAGGAATTACTTAAAAATGAACTAACTGGTCCCAAGACCTTTCCCACTATTCACCTGCATCCTTTTGAAGAGTCATTAAAGTAACGAGTTTGGGGACTAGCCAACTGAGTGTTAGGTATGCTCATTAGAATAATTCAGGGGCCAACCCCAAAAGAACTGTTCTTGGAGAAGGTGTACAAGAAAGGGAGACCAAAAATTTACTTCGTTTGTGGTTAGATGTTAGGTGAATGGAGAAGGTTTAGGGGACATGTGAAAACCTAAACTCTTGGAATTTCCTCTCTGTCGGAAGATGGGAAGCACAGTGGATCTGCTCACTGCTTATATGGCAGGACCATCCTGCATCTATCCTCACACGGGACACAGCGTGACTTGCCCACAGGCCAAGTGGTGGCTGCAGGAAATCATTGAGCTCAAGCCTCCTTGTTGGGACTCCAACCAGGAAGGAGCCTTTTGGGGTAGAGGAGGTTATAGAATAAGGGGTCAGGGAGGGGCTGTCTTAGGAAACGGCAGTCAGAGAGAGATCAGGGAGAAAACTCATCACCCTTGTCAAGGAAATGCTTCGTGGAGCAGTCCCTGAAAGGCCTCTGAAGAATCCCAAGTGTTCTCACGATGGAGCAGGCCTGCCACCCACAACTCACCACCCCCGAGTACTCCACGGCAGCAGAGAGAAGATGCCCCCTTTCCACTGCCTGTCTTCTCCTTACGGCTCCCGGCGCCACACCCCAAGCCGCAGAGCTGACTCGTCTCAGAAGGGAGGATGCAGGCTGCGAAGGACGTGAAACTGAAGTTTCTAACTGGGCTGGGCTTTTGGCCACCTGGAAGTGAGTCTTTAGTTTCAAGTTAAAACTTATTTTTACAGGCTAAAAGTGATCAGAAAATGATAAGAACCTCCCAAGGTGCTACCCGGGGCAGGGATGTGACTATTGGGAAGAAAATCGGCTTGAGAGCCGAGAGGCACGGGTCTCACCTTTCTGCTCTCCTGGTATTCTCTCCCTCTCGGTTTTCTCTCTCTCCGCTGTTATTTCCAAAATCTTTGTCCCTCAAAGATTAGGGAGAGCCAAGTCTCCATGTAGGTTTTCTTTCCATGAAGGAGCCAGAAGAAAATCAATTCTTGACCCCAGGATTCTGGAAAACTGAAGGCAGTGAAGACTGGAGTAGGAGGTCCGGGGTTTCATTGCCCCCATGAAGCGTGACTTACAGACGAGAGAGACAGAGAGAGAAACTTAGAGTGGAGGTGCTGAGGCCAAACTAAAGAGAGACAGAGGAGCAGCAGGCATCTCTACCCAACCTCGGGGCCAGACACGGAGCAGCCTTCGAGGGGCCCGGGAGGGTGAAACCCTAGGCTGGTTTGCGCTTGACTAGCATGAGCAAGTGTGTATTTTGAGCGACGATCTCTAACCTCCCCTTCCTGCCCTACCTGTCCTGCCACCAGAAGTCCTACAAAACCCGCCCCGAGTCCCTGGGGCCCCTGCCTAACTAGTCGAGAGCAGCAACGCTGCAGTCTAACCGGGCTCACCTCTGGAAGAGGCTCGGACCTCAGGACGCCGCTGGGCTCTAGACCAGCAGCTTAGCTTGTTGGGGGCAGGGCTGCGGGGGAGACAGACAGCAGGTCCCGTGTTCTTCCCAGAACCAGGCTCTTTCCCCAAGCGCAGCGCTGATACAGTCACGGCGCCGGGCTCACGTGGGACAATGAGCTACTTCTAAATCCCTGGGGACAGTGTCTCTGAAGGGTTTTCCTCAGGACAGGTGGTTGTTTTCAGATCCCAGGCTCAGTGAGGTCTACCGGGAATAGATAGGCTGCTCAGCATTTTTGTCTGTCTTCAGGTGCCTCTTCCCACCTGTGATTCCCTGTTTGTAACTTAGTCGCTTACTACCTTTGGTAGCAAGTGAATTATTTGCTGCATGTCTTATGTTCCTAGCGAGATAGATGGTAAGAATTTTGAGAGTTCCTTCTCTGCTTTCTAGCTAGTGACAAGTAGAGCAAAAACAGTAAATACCTCAAGAGCCAACTGTAATTCCTGCACTAGGGATTATGACTCCAAAGAGACACCATCTCTCGTGGAAGGGGGTAGACTACAGTCTCCTTCCCACTTGAGTGGATGTCAGTGTTGGAAGGGAATCGGGAGACCCAGCGATTTGGCCCTTGGAGCTCGTAGTTGTAAACTAAAGAAGTAAACTCTGGGTTTTTAATGTTGAAAGGAAACATATTGCAATGATCTTTGGTTGTTCACAGATACACTGGGAAGGCAGGAAATATAGACCCTGAAATAGACAGGAAAAAGGAAGGCTGTGTATACAGTGAAAGTGAAAGTTGCTCAGTTGTGTCCGACTCTTCGTGACCCCCATGGACTGTAGCCCACCAGGCTACTCCATCCATGGGATTCTCCAGGCAAGAATATTGGAGTGCGTTGCCATTCCCTTCTCCAGGGCATCTTCCTGACCCAGGGATGGAACCTGGGTCTCCTGCGTTTCAGGCAGATTCTTTACTGTCTGGGCCACCGGGGAAGCTCAGATAGCCAGAAAGACAACCAGAATTAATCGACTCCTACTTCTAATCACTACACATGCTTCATAATCTAGTACAGCTACTTCTCACCCAAACCAAGAAGAGTCACCTCCTCCTCAACAGGAATCAGTGTAACCCACGGACTAACTGTATAGATATTTGTGACTAATATTTAAAATAACTGAGTAAGGGAGAAAAAAAGGCAAATTGTTCTGTCTATCTATCTGTCTGGTCATGACTAGGAAAGAAATGTGTGTGGAGCCAGAATCCTTATTTCTATGACTTGTCCATGAGGCATATTTTTGAGTTCCTTCTCCTACTACTGCTATGGTCTGAATATTTGTGTCCCCTTAAAATTAGTATGCTGAAACATGACCCCAGGTGATGGCACTAGGAGGTATAGTCTTGGAAGTTGATTAGGTCATGGGGACAGAGCCCTCAGGAATGGGATTAGCATCCTTATAAATGAGGTCTGAAAAAGCTCCCTTTCCACTTTGGGATGATATAATCAAAAAATGGCAGTCCACGAACCAGGAGGCAGGCTCTCACCAGACATTGAATTGCTGGAGTCTTGGTCTTGGACTTCTAGCCTCCAGCGCTGTAAGCAATAAATTTCTGTTGTTTATAAGCCACCCGATTTATGGCATTTTGTTATAGCAGCCCAGAGGGACTATGATAACTACGATCTCATCACAGGTCTTCTCAGTTCTAGAGCCTGAAGGAAGAATTTAAGTCTTGATATTTTATTGGGAAGATGAAATCCCAGGGATTTAAGGAGGAGGACAATAGAGGGTGCAGAGGCTAGGCTAGATGCAACACAGTGCAATGAAAGGCGCTGTTGCAAGGGTGATTGTTCACAAGAACATGGTCTCATTAGATATATTCAGTCAACATACTCTTCTGGAAGGAGAAATCCTAGCTAGGATCAGTCCAGGGTGAGAAGAAATGGACACTTACATGCCCTGTTCCTTTTCATCTCTTGCTTCCCATCAGTCAACATCCATCCCGGGTGGGGGGGGGGGGGGCTGACACTCTCAAACTTTCAAGTTGCATCATCTGTCCCCTTGGTGGCCACGCGGGAAGTTAGGAATCATATTCCACAAGAAGACCTTTTGAGTTCAGAAGCTGAGGGAAGCTCTGCCTGGGCATGCTGGGCATATAGGTTTAATGCAGGTATCAGCCAGCTAGAGAGCTTGGAAAGAGCTAGCAGAGTTCCAGAGGTGAACTATGTCATTAGAAAGAAGAAAGTAATATAAGGTTTGTGTCCAACACCACCCAACTCCTGTGCTACTCATATCTATTCACATCCTTTCATTATCTCCAGTTCTCTAGTATAATTTTTGCCAAACAATGAAAATACTCTGAGAAGGGAAGTTCAAGCCCAGTTAGTCTAGAGCAAGGCTTCTCATTCTTTTATCCATTATTGCCCAGGCATGTCCTTAAGGAGCCTTTATAGATCCTTTAGTCTCGCTTCTCTCCATCTCCCATGAAATTAAACATGATGACATAAGATTTTGTCAGATAGGGTTGAGTTTTAGGAAGGCACAAACCATTAAAATGTCTGATTTTTTTTCACCCCTGACGGACTAACTTTTACCCTCTTGAGGGTGAATATCATCCTTGTTGAGACCCTCCCAGAGTGGTGGCAAGTCTTGATCTCCTGCAAAATTAAGTCCAAAATGTCATCAGAAAATATCACAGTCCTCCTGTCTGTGGCTGGTGCTCCCTCCCTCCACCAGTGGTCTTCCCCTTCTGCCACCATCACTCCGTAGATGCCCTCACTCGGGGCTCAGAGTGTGGCAGGTCTAGATGGTTTTCTGGGGAACCCAGAATTTTCCCCTAGCTCCGCCACAGTGCCGGGAGCCAGCACATGAGATCCCACCCATGACAAGGTCGTGAGAAGACCTGACAAGCAAGGCAGATCAGGACTTCAGGAATTTCGAAAAGCTGCCCCAGCGCTCACCTTAAAAATGATCTCTGTCTTTCTGATGCTTGCTATATTAGACTACTCCCTAATTTCTGTGACACGGGTAGAAGGCCTTCCCCGATCTCTTTCCAAACAGAATCAACTTAGAACTTTACTTAATATGTCCGCTGGACTATCGTATCCTATAAGATTATCCAGGATGAAAGGAGTGTTTCAATTTAGACCCCTTTGCTGGCATTCTAGCCTGCTTGGCAAATGCGTACTAAGGCACATGACTGCTCACAACACCTTAATCATAAACAGCATAAAGGCCTGATCACATAAAGGCCCTAATAGGCACAGAGCCCTTCGGGTGTGAGGAAGCCCTATTAGAGAACACAAAAATATTATTCTAAAAGTGGTTATAGTTAAAGATTTAGAAAACTAAGAGTTCAGAATTGTTAATTTTAACCAGTAATGCTAAACAGGGGCTGCCTCACTGGAGCTGCAGAGTCTTTGTGTTGTAAACCTTTTAGATAAATTTAACTGATAACTTCTGCAAGAGGACTAACCTTTGTGTTCATTAAAGAATAGATTACAGAAAACAGTTTTGCATTCACATAGGTCATAAAATGCCAGTAGGCCCTGAGGCCAGAAGATAATGTACAAGACCCTCATAAACAAAGAAGTATGCAGAAAACACCCTGGTTTCATGAAGGATGAGCCAACGTAATATTAAACTATCTTCCCCTTAAAAATGTACTAACTTAGAATATAAAAGCTACGGTAAAAAAATAAAGATTTGCCAGACTCTGCTGCACCCCCCCCCCGCCCCCGCCCCGGTCTGGTTTCTCTCTCTCTCTGTCTCTGTCTCTGTCTCTCTTTCTCTCTCTCTCCCTCGCAGACTTGGCCCCATCAAGGCTGGTCTCACGTATCTTGCCTCGCTGACGCCGTTCATCCTGAGTGTACCCCCTGGGTCCTGCCAGGGCTGGACCCCAGCACCACAGTATGAGCCATGAGTGAAGGAATTCACCAAAATAAAGCCTTTGTTCACACATACAAAAGTTTAGCCAAACTTTAGGCCAGCTTTCTTTATAATCAATCACCAAGTATTGGAAACAACACAAAGGTCCTCACATGAGGAAGGGAAAAACAACAACAAAACCACTGCATAAAATTTATATTATGGAATTCTACTCTGCAATTTAAATGTTCTACTATAGATATCAAGTAACAATATAGATGGACCTCAAACTGAATTATTCCAAGTGGAAGAGGTCACAAAGACTGCATATTCTATGATTCTAGTTAAGGACACACTCGCAAAGGCAAAATTATGTGGAAAAATTATGGGTTATAAGGGTCAATGGGTTGGTGACTGAGTTAACTGCAAAGAAACTCAGGGAAATTAATAGTGGTTGACTGTAGTAGTGGTTACCCGACTCTACATTTGATTAGATTCTTACAGTTATACAGTAAAAAGTATACATCTTACTGTTTGAAAATTATGTGCTAATTAAAAATGAAAACAATATAAAGTAACAACAACAACAAAAAAAAACACGTACACACTCAAAATATCCAATGTGGTCCCCACAGATAGTCTAATTACTTCTTCCTAGAAAAGTAGGAAGAAGCACTGCAGACGTTCTCACGCAGCCAGCCCCTGAGAGCACCGTGTCTCTCTAAGTCACTCCTGGTTCCCATGCATTAGCTTCTGAAATCCAACTTGACTCTGGATGACCTCCCTTTAGAGGAACCAGACTGTGGTCCTAAGCTCTGTGATCACCCTGTATTCATCTAAATGTTAATAGTTGTTTGTACATGCAGGTCTTCTTCTGGCTATTAAGATTTCCTATGACCCTATAGCCATAGCCGAGGAAACACTTCAAGGTAAAAATGAAATTGAGTAAATATACTAAGCTTTACTTATATTCTCTATAATTTAATTATATTAAAACTACAAACCCTCCTCTCAAGTTATTTTATAGACATTTCTTTATTTGCTATTTACAAACACAATTCTATGGATTTGGGAGGGAAAGTAATTCTATTACATTTATTTTACAAATGAAGAAGTGAATGATTTCTCCAAGAGCACAGAAAGAATGCATGGAGAATTCTGAACTTGAATCCATATTAACACAGTTTACACTATTATTTCCTGACTTAGAGACCTTGACATCTTTGAACACCACTTGACAGAGCTTCCCTAGCAGTATTTATGCTTTATTCCATGGCTGGATTCTTTATTCCAAACAGCTCTTCAGGATTGGCTGCTGCTTGTTTTCAAGCAGTAAGGTAAGCTTCTACACTCAATTGCTGTTGTTTAGTAACTAAGTTGCATCCAATCCTTTGCATCCTCATGGACTGTAGCCCACCAGACTCCATGGGATTTTTCCAGTCAAGAATACTGGAGTGGGTTGCCATTCCCTTCTCCAGGGACCTTTCTGATCCAAGGATTGAACTCATGTCTCTTGCACTGTCAGGAAGATACTTTACTGCATTATACACGTTCAGTGAAAACTGTAATTCATGCAAAAGCAATGTGGCAGCTACATCCAATGATTTACTAAGCACAGATATATTAATAGATATTTTGAACAATTGTTTAAACATTCAGGAGTTTTCTTTTAAAAAGCTGCATATTAAACATCAAAACTTCTATCAGTAGGAAGTTAGGTGATACTTAGAAACATTATCATGATGTTCCTCTAAAAAGATTATTGAAAAAAATAGGTAATGCTCTGATTAGGTACTAATTTCATCTTGTTCACTATATGTGAGCCTCTTATTAGAGGCAAAGGGGAAAAAAGGAGAGTTATATGACCCTTCTTTAAATTACAGAAGAGACCAAAGCAAATTAGTAAGATTCAAATTTCATTTTAATATTATCCCAGAATTTTATTTTTAATATTTCTAGCATAGCTATCCATGTTGGCAATGATGTGGATAAAAATATAGGCTTTTGATTAGGTTTTAAATGGGTTTAAATCTTGAATCGTCCTCATATCAGCTGTGTAATTGTAGAGCACCACATTCCTTCAGAAATTCTCAATTCTCTAACAGTAAAATAAGAATAAGAATGCTACCTACCTTGCATACAAACACATTTTTATATATTAAGCTCTTAGCATTTGTTGCAGAACATAGTATATAATAACATGATTATGTATGTTAAGTTTGGTGAGCATAAAGCCTTCATGGGCTAGGCTTGTAAAGTGAAGTTGCCAAAGGTTCAGGAGGAAAATGATAGAGAATAGGAGATAGCATTGAATGGCTGTCTTTCCAAAGGATTCTGATTCAAATAAAAGGAATTAAAATTCTGTTCCTACACAAGAACAGATTCACATAAAATATTTAACAACTTGAGGTTTGCAGCTAAAACAGACCTGCAGGGTAAAGGCAAGCCACAAATAATTATTCACCTTCCATCTGTGATTCAAATATGGGATTACCGTACTGAAAAAAAAAAAAAAAAAATGAGTTTAAGAGAAGGAGACTCTTTAAACACAAGTTAAAATATGTCTTTCAAGGAATAATTTTTTTTTAAGAAACTGGCTACATGAAAGTACCAAACCAGGCAATTGTATGAGTGGAGCAGGAACAGAGCGAAAAGTACTGGAGGGTGTAGAAAGTCTCAGTGACTTTATGGTGTGACAAAAGGCAAATTAAGAAGCAGCTTCAAGATTTCACAATTCACACATAAAGCACCACATGCTGCACCCACCTTACCAAATCAATGTAGAAACCATCATTCTATCCTAATAATGTTATAGCTGACACTAAGCAGGGATGATAAACAGGTTTACTCATTGGTTTTTAATGCAATGTCTCATTGATTACTCAATAGCACCTTGAGTTAGATCTCACTATGGGAAATAGATGGGGACATAGTGGAAACAGTGTCAGACTTTATTTTTTGGGGCTCCAAAATCACTGCAGATGGTGATTGCAGCCATGAAATGAAAAAACACTTACTCCTTAGAAGGGAAGTGATGACCAACCTAGATAGCATATTAAAAAGCAGAGACATGACTTTGCCAACAAAGGTCCGTCTGGTGAAGGCTACGGTTTTTCCAGTGCTCATGTATGGATGTGAGAGTTGGACTGTGAAGAAAGCTGAGCACTGAAAAGTTGATGCTTTTGAACTATGGTATTGGAGAAGACTCTTGAGAGTCCCTTGGACTGCAAGGAGATCCAACCAGTCCATCCTAAAGGAGATCAGCCCTGGGTGTTCATTGGAAGGACTCATGCTGAAGCTGAAACTCCAGTACTTTGGTCACCTCATGCAAAGAATTGACTCGTTGGAAAAGACCCTGATGCTGGGAGTGGTTGGGGGCAGGAGGAGAAGGAGATGACAGAGGATGAGATGGCTGGATGGCATCACCGACTCAATGGGCATGAGTTTGAGTAAACTTCGGGAGTTGGTGATGGACAGGGAGGCCTGGCGTTCTGCAATTCATGGGGTGGCAAAGAGTTGGACACAGCTGAGCAATTGAACTTGAACTTGAACTACTTTTATTTTGTAGATGGAAAATTTTAGGTTCAGGGGACTTATGTTAGGATTCATGATTTCTGGATAGCAAACAGTAAGGCTGATCTGTAAATCATCCCAGAGTCCAAGATCTATATATGATGCTATGCTTTCCCCACAGAATCACCTCGACTGGTTGTATAAGTCCCTACTGGTCAAGTTATCCCCCCACATACACTGTGTATATAAGTCTCAGTAACTACACCGTGAAACTCCAAACACTGGATTTGAACCAATGGAACAAATGAGCAATTTTAAATTAAGTTAAATTTAATTTGATTTAAATTTAACTTAATTACAGTTAAATTTACTTATTTACAGTTAAATACTTTGGCCACCTGATGTGAAGAGCTGACTCCCTGGAAAGGACCTCGACGCTCGGAAAGATTGAAGGCAGGAGGAAAAGTGGATGACAGAGGATGAGATGGTTGGGTGGCATCACTGACTCGATGGACATGAGTTTGAGCAAGGTCAGGGAGTTGGTGAAGGACAGGGAAACCTAGCACGCTGCAGTCCGTGGGGCCGCAAAGAGTCCGACACGACTGAGGGACTGAACAACAATTTGATTTAAATTCAATTAAGATCATTTTGCTTAGAAATCACTCTATTTGGATCAGAAACTTGGCTTGCCATCAATATTTATGATTATATCACAGATTGAATGCACATGAATCTGAGCAAATTCTGGGAGATGGTGAAGAACAGGGGAGCCTGGCATGCTGCAGTCCATGGGGTCACAAGGAGTTGGATACAACTTAGCAAAACTGAACAACAACAACAACAAAATATGAATAAATTACTCACCATCTTGTTCCTCACTATTTAAATAAAAATAAAAACTAGCCAACTTCTAGAAATTGCTGAGATGAATCAATGGATATATGTGCAAAGTGTCTAGAGCTGTTATGGTAGTTGAGTGATGAAGTGTAAGCTTTTGGTGGTGGCTTAGTCGCTAAGTCGTGTCCAACTCTTGCAACCCCATGGACTGTAGCCTGCCAGTTTCTTCTGTCCATGGGATTCTCCAGGCAAGAATACTGGAGTGGGTTGCCATTTGCTTCTCCAGGGGATCCTCCCGACCCAAGAATCGAAGCGGGACCTCCTTCATTGCAGGCAGATTCTTTACTAATTGAGCTACAAGGGAAACCCTACAAGTGTAAGCTTTTACTAGGATAGAAAAAAAAACTGAATTGGCAGAGACAGAGCATCCCAGATAAGTAATCTTGAACAAATCATTAAATTTCCCAAATACAAGTTTACAAATATACAAAATTTTAAAACTAGAGAGATAAGGTCTCTGTTGGTTTGGGAAAGTTTAAAATTTAAGTTTTTAAATCTAGATAATTAATGTATTAAATTTTGCAGTTAGATATCAACAATCTTGAAATATGTATTAGCTATAATGAAATAAGCATGTGATATATAAACACTTCAGTTTCACTGCAATTTTAATTCCACTTAACCCTCTTGTCCTTACTTTCACTTGCTACAAGACATCTCATGATTCCCAAAGAACATCAATAGACCACAGGATAGAAGTGACACAGTTTGTCCTCATGTCTGACTCTGTGACTCCATGGACTGTAGCCCACCAGGCTCCTCTGTCCATGGGAGTCTCCAGGCAAGAATACTGGAGTGGGTCACCATTCCCTTCTCCAGAGGATCTTCCCAATCCAGGTTTTGAAACCAGGTCCCCTGCATTGCAGGCAGATTCTTTACTGTCTGAGCCATCAGGAAAGCCCTCTTTACAGTTTACAAGGTCATCTCCTGTAATGCTTGTGCTGCTCAGATGTTCTTTTTGCAGCCTTTGCCACTCTGGAGAATTACTTTTTGACATTAGTGGCCTGTGATCACTATGCAGCAGTGTGTAAACCCCTAAATTACACCACCACCATGACACTATGTGTGTGTGCACATCTGATCATAGCTGCTACTTTTGTGGCTTCCTGAAAGCCTCCATCCATGTTGGGAATACATTCTGTCTCTCTATCTGTAGATCCAATATGGTCCATCACTTTTTCTGTGATATTCCAGCCTTCATGGCTCTGTCTTGCTCTGATAGGCATGTACGTGAGATGGTTCCTGTTTCTCTAGCCAGCTTCAACATCTTTTTGGCTCTCTTGGTTATCTTCAGTTCAGTTCAGTCGCTCAGTCATGCCTGACTCTTTGTGACTCCATGAATGGCAGCACGCCAGGCCTCCCTGTCCATCACCAACTCCCGGAGTTTACTCAAACTCATGCCCATCGAGTCGGTGATGCCATCCAGCCATCTCATCCTCTGTTGTCCCCTTCTCCTCCTGCCCCCAATCCCTCCCAGCATCAGGGTCTTTCCCAGCGAGTCAACTCTTCACATCAGGTGGCCAAAGTACTGGAGTTTCAGCTTCAGCATCAGTCCTTCCAATGAACACCCAGAACTGATCTCCTTTAGGATGAACTGGTTGGATCTCCTTGCTGTCCAAGGGACTCTCAAGAGTCTGCTCCAACACCACAGTTCAAAAGCATCAATTCTTCAGCGCTCAGCTTTCTTCACAGTCCAACTCTCACATCCATACATGACTACTGGAAAAACGATAGCCTTGACTAGACAGACCTTTGTTGGCAAAGTCATGTCTCTGCTTTTTAATATGCTATCTAGGTTGGTCATAACTTTCCTTCCAAGGAGCAAACATGTTTTAATTTGATGGCTGCAATCACCATCTGCAGTGATTTTGGAGCCCAGAAAAATAAAGTCTGACACTATTTCCACTGTTTCCCCATCTATTTGCCATGAAGTGATGGGACCATAGGCCATGATCTTAGTTTTCTGAATGTTGAGCTTTAAGCCAACTTTTTCACTCCTCTCTTTCACTTTCATCAAGAGGCTCTTTAGTTCCTCTTCACTTTCTGCCATAAGGGTGGTGTCATCTGCATATCTGAGGTTATTGATATTTCTCCCGGCAATCTTGATTCCAGCTTGTGCTTCTTCCAGCCCAGCGTTTCTCATGATGTACTCTACATGTGAGTTAAATAAACATGGTGACAATATACAGCCTTGACATACTCCTTTTCCTATTTGGAACTAGTCTGTTGGTCCATGTCCAGTTCTAACTGTTGCTTCCTCATCTGCATATAGGTTTCTCAAGAGGCAGGTCAGGTGGTCTGGCATCCATCTCTTTAAGAATTTTCCATAGTTTATTGTGATCCACACAGTCAAAGGCTTTGGCATAGTCAATAAAGCAGAAATAGAGGTTTTTCTGGAACTCTCTAGCTTTTTCAATGAGCCAGTGGATGTTGGCAATTTGATCTCTGGTTTGTCTGCCCTTTCTAAATCCATCTTGAACATCTGGGAGTTCTCAGATCATGTACTGTTGAAGTCTAGCTTGGAGAATTTTGAGCATTGGTTTGCTAGTTGGTGAAATGAGTGCAACTGTGTGATAGTTTGAACATTCTTTGGCATTGCCTTTCTTTGGGATTGGAATGAAAACTGACCTTTTCCAGTTCTGTGGCCACTGCTGAGTTTTCCAGATTTGCTGGCATATTGAGTGCAGCACTTCCACAGCATCATCTTTCAGGATTTGAAATAGCTCAATTGTAATTCCATTACCTCCACTAGTTTTGTTTGTAGTGATGCTTCCTAAAGCCCACTTGACTTCACATCCCAGGATGTCTGGCTCTAGGTGAGTGATCACACCGTTGTGATTATCTGGGTGGTGAAGATCTTAATATCCTCTATATTCATATTTACACCATCCTAAAGATGCACTCATCTGCAGGGTACCAGAAGGCTTTATCCACCAGTGACTCCCACCTCACTGCAGCCTCCATCTTCTATGGGGCACTCATTTTCATGCACTTATAGCCCAGCTCCAGCCATTCGATGGACACTGACAATATGGCATCTGTGTCCTACAGTAGGGTCATCCCTAAGATCAATTCTGTGGTCTCTAGGCCAGAAACAAAGATGTCAAGAGTGCATTCAAGAAGGTTCTTTAGTAGGCAAAATTGTCTCTAGGTTTGTGATTTTTGATGTCACAGGATTCATGGAAACTTTGTTTTATTTTTCTCAGATCTTCTCCATGTATGCAATCACATTTAAAGGCCACACTGAATTAAATTCCTGAAGGCATATCCTTCTCAAGGAAAATTTATGTCCAGACTTATAATACCTTAATGCAAATGGCGAAGATGAAGCACAACATATCTTGTGTCCAATTCGTCAAAAACTTTGTCAAGGAGATTTTTGACCAAAAACTTGTTCTATATGCATGTCCTCTACCACATGCCACTCTAAAGATACATGTGAAACAGAGGCATAAATGAACCCGTGAACAGAGGTCTCTGTATGTGCCTCACATGGATGTATATATATGGGAGTGTGAAATTTGCCATATATGATGGAATGTTTCTGGTTTTTTTAATTTAAATAATTCAAGTAATTAATTGGAGCATTAAAACATCAATTTAAGTTGAATGTTACTTATTTCTTTTGCTGAATTTAATAAGTGTTATAACACTTATAAATGTTATAAGTGGCCTAGATTGAAAATAAAATGATAAATTTTAAATAAAAGTATTTGCTTTTTCACATTTTACCTATAGATTCATAAGTATAGCACATTAAGTTAATTTTTTGAGTTGACTGAGTCATTTTATACAATCAACATGTTCACATTGAATTTTCCAAAAGAATAGAAGAGCCAGAGTCCAATAAAAATGGAGAAAAAAATAAAAACATTTTTAATTAGAAAATCACTGCATTTAAGTTATAATTGACTGAAATTATTCTGAATGTTCATATAAATATAAACATGACATATCTGTCAGTATGTTTCTCATCTTGGAACCATTTCTAATTATTATTTTAAATGATTCTTTAATTTAAGAACTATTTTAGGTTACATAAAATATCAAAAATAGAACCAAATGTTTCTAGGTAATTTTGTGGCAGGCTGAAAATAGCCTGCCTAAAGATCCAAGGCTTAATTACTGGAATCTGTGAATACTAATTTATATGGCAAGAAAAATGACTATTTAGAATGACTATTAAGAATTTTAATTTGAGAGGTTATTCTGAATTATCTCTGTGTATCCTAAACCCTAAGGAAATCCCATGTATTATTATAGGAAGGAGTTAGAGAGGATAGGATTCTGGAAAAATGCAGGAAGAGAATGCAGAAAGACTGGGAATATGGGTGCCTCTCTAGACAACAACTGCACAGGAAGAATCTGTCTGGTGTAAAAATTTGGGAACTCTGAAGGCTTGCAACCTTCAGAGGAAGATTTGGATGATAAATTTTGATTGATTTCAGCTCTTACAGACCCATTTCTCACCCCTCGTGGTGTTACAGGCAGCTGTGTTTGTGTTCCTAGAGCAGATTGCAGCTCTAGGTGATGGAATTCCAGGCTGGCAAAAAGGACTCTTATTTTCCCAATACTGGGAACTTGTGCCCTGCTTTCTGATTGTTGCTTCTAATCACAAAGTTGCAAACAAAGAGATAGGCAGCCATTGTTGCTGCAATAGAGATCTCCTCAAGAAAATTAGAGATACCAAGGGAACATTTCATGCAAAGATGGGCACTATAAAGGACAGAAATGGTATGGATCTAACAGAAACAAAAGAGATTAAGAAGAGGTGACAAGAAAACACAGAACTGAAATGAAATGAAAGTCGCTCAGTCATGTCCAACTCTTTGCAACCCCATGACTATATTGTCCATGGAATTTTCCAGGCCAGAATAATGGAGTGGGTAGCTGTTTCCTTCTCCAGGGAATCTTCCCAACCTAGAGATTGAACCCATGTCTCCCTCATTGCAGGTAGATTCTTTACTGTTTGAGCCACAAGGAAAACCCAAGAATACTGGAGTGGGTAGCTTATCCTTTCTCCAGCAGATCTTCCGGACCCAGGAATTGAACCAGGAATTCCTGCATTGCAGGTGGATTCTTTACCAATTGAGCTACCAGTGAAGCCCAGAATACACAGAACTATACAGAAAAGATTTCAATGACCCAGATAAGCACGATGGTGTGATCAGTAACCTAGAGCCAGACATCTTGGAGTGCAAAGCCAAGTGTGCATCACTATAGACAAGGCTAACAGAGGTGATGGAATTCCAGCTGGGCTATTAAAAATCCTAAAACATGATGCTATGAAAGTGCTGCACTCAATATGCCAGCAAATCTGGAAAACTCAGCAGTGGCCACAGAACTGGAAAAGGTCAGTTTTCATTCCAATCCCAAAGAAAGGCAATGCCAAAGAATGTTCAAACTACCACACAATTGCACTCATTTCACCAACTAGCAAAACAATGCTCAAAATTCTCCAAGCTAGACTTCAACAGTACATGATCTGAGAACTCCCAGATGTTCAAGATGGATTTAGAAAAGGCAGACAAACCAGAGATCAAATTGCCAACATCCACTGGATCATCGAAAAAGCAAGAGGATTCTGGAAAAACATCTACTTCTGCTTCATTGGCTATGCTAAAGCTTTTGACTGTGTGGCTCTGAACAAACTAAAGAAAACTTTTCAAGAGATGGGAATACTACACCATCTGACCTGCCTCCTGAGAAATCTGTATGCAGGTCAAGAAGCAACAATTAGAACAATGGACTGATTCCAAACTGGGAAAGGAGTATGTCAAGGCTATATATTGTCACCCTGCTTATTTAACTTATGTGCAGAGTACATCATGAGAAATGCTTGGCTGGATTAAGCACAAGCTGGAATAAAGATTGCCAGGAGAAATATCAGTAACCTCACATATGCAGATGACACCACCTTTATGGCAGAAAGAGAAGAGGAACTAAAGAGCCTCTTGATGAAGTTAAAACAGGAGAGTGAAAAAGTTGGCTTAAAACTCAACATTCAAAAAACGAAGATCATGGCATGCAGTCCCATCACTTCAAGGCAAATAGGTGGGGAAACAATGGAAACAATGACAGACTTTATTTTCTTGGGCTCCAAAATCACTGCAGATTGTGATTGCAGTCATGAAGTTAAGACACTTGCTCCTTGGAAGAAAAGTTATGACCAACCTAGAAAGCATATTAAAAAGTGGAGACATCACTTTGCTAACACAGGTCTATCTAGTCAAAGCTATGGTTTTTTCCCTGTAGTCATGTATGGATGTGAGAGCTGAACCATAAAGAAGGTTGAGTGCTGAAGAATTGATGCTTTTGAACTATGGTGTTGGAGAAGACTCTTGAGAGTCCCTTGGACTGCAAGTAAATCAAACCAATAAATCCTAATGGAAATCAACCCTGAATATTCATTGGAAGGACTGATGCTGAAGCCGAAACTCCAATACTTTGGCCAACTGATGCGAAGAACTGACTCATTGGAAAAGACCCCAGGGCTGGGAAAGATTGAAGGCAGGAGGAGAAGGGAAGGCAGAGGATGAGATGGTAGAATGACAACACTGACTGGTTGGACGTGAGTTTGAGTAAACTCCAGGAGATGGTGAAGGACAGAGAAGACTGGCACGCTGCAGGCCATGGGGTCGCAAAGAGTCAGACACAACTGAGTGACTGAGCAACAACTCCCTCAGCTGAAGTGATTTCCAGGGAATTTAAGAAAATGCTTGTGTGTGAGTCACTCAGTCATGTTCGACTCTATGTGACCCCATGGACTGTAGCCCACCAGGATCCTCTGCCCATGGGATTCTCCAGGCAAGAATGGGTTACCATTATCTTTCATGGGGGATCTTCCCACCCCAGGGATTGAACTTGGGTCTCCTGCACTGCAGGCAGACTCTTTACCATCTGAGCCACCAAGGAGCTGCATTAAAAAGTACAGTGCTCTTTTTATTTGCTCACATTACTTTTCTCTTTTCCCCCTCTTTGGGAGCCCTAAATTAAAACCAGGACATCCAATGGGGACATTGGAAAGTGACCACAATTACCCAGGAAAGGGTCAGAAAAGATCTGAGAAGACCTTAAGTTTACATTCCAGGCTGATTCTTGGCATAGCGACATCCTACAACAATAAAAAAGCAAAAACAAGAAACAGAAGCAATAGCAGAAAGCATCAAACCCTAGGGAAAGAAGAAAATCTTATGTCCAGAATTGGTAGATTAAATTGTTTAGTTTTAAACAGTAACAACAGCAAATCACTAGGCAAACAAACAAACAAGAAAGTCTGTCCAATTCAAAGGAAAAAAATAAACAGAAACTGTCTCTGAAAAAGACCTGATTTTAGATTACTAAACAA
This sequence comes from Cervus canadensis, assembly GCF_019320065.1. Classification (NCBI taxonomy): domain Eukaryota; kingdom Metazoa; phylum Chordata; class Mammalia; order Artiodactyla; family Cervidae; genus Cervus; species Cervus canadensis. The sequence goes on along the minus strand of NC_057396.1, from coordinate 75,875,974 downwards.
AAACATTTTAAAAAGTTGTCTTTAAAATGCTCAAAGAACTAAAGGAAGATGTGCAAGAAGTCAAGAAAACAATATGAACAAAATGGAAATCTCAATAAAGAAAGAAAACCCAGCAGTAGAAGCTATCCCTGAGGAAAACCAGATGTTACTCTAACAAGAAAAAAATTTAATTAGATAACACAAATCTGGTCAAAGAACTAAAGAATACCAAGCCTGAAAATTCAAAGGAAAATAGAGAACAATGTCTCACCAAATAGAGAACATCAATATAAATATACAAATTATTTCAAAAACCAAATAGAAATTTTAAGTTGAAAATAAACAAAATATAAAATTTACCAAAGTTGATTAGTAGCAAATTTAAGCTGAGAGAATAAAAAAATTAAAGAGTTTTAAGATAGCCAGTCTGAGGAACAAAAATTCAAAAGTAATGAAGAAAATTAAAGTCTCAGAGACAAACAGGATGCTATCAAGAGTACAAATATATGTATAATGGGGAATCTCAAAAGAAGAGAGAAACTGCAAAAAGAATATTTGAAGAAGCGATTCCTGAGGAAAGAATGAAATATATATAGATTCAGATATTTTAGCAAAGTGAGACTTAAACTATTAATGACAAAATTATTAGCATATTTTTAACATTACATATAATTTGTTGATGCTTAAAGAATCCACCTGCAATGCAGGAGACCCTGGTTCATCTTCTGGGTCGGGAAGCTCCCCTGGAGAAGGGACAGGCTACCCACTGCAGCATTCTTGGGCTTCCCTGGTGGCTCAGTTGCTAAAGAATCCATCTGCAATGCAGGAGACCTGGGTTTGGTCGCTGGGTTGGTAAGATTCCCTGGAGGAGGGCATGGCAATGCATTCCAGTATTCTTGCCTGGAGAACCCCCACGGACAGAGGAACTTGGAGGGCTGCAGTCCACAGGGTCACAAAGAGCTGGACACGACTGAGCAGCTAAGCATAGCACATCACATTGTAATTCTTGGTACTTAAAAGTTTTAAATCAAACATTATATATTTAAGTTCATTAAAGTATGCCTTTAATTCTCCCTATCATGTTAATCATTCTTTTTTTTCTTCTTACAAGATTACATTGCTTTACACAGGCATTTATTTTCCTAACTAAATTTCCATCTGAAATTATCTAAAAGTAATACATTTTACATGATAATTTTAATTGAGAAAACATGTAAAGCATGGAAAGAAATGTAATTTTAGGCCTGCCCACCCAGCGCTGTGGGAGCAAGCACACACAGTCTGGCCACACTGCAGCAGCCGGACCCTTGGCTGACCCAGGGAGCCCCACAGAGACGTGGACTAGACATTTGTCTATTAAAAATATAACTCCTGTAAGAGGAACAAGATGGCAGAGGAGTATGTGGACACGGAATACATCTCTCTCCACGGATACATCAGGAATACACCTTCAGACACAGAAGTGCATGCAGAATGCCAGCTAGAGCAGACAGGAGTACCTGACCAGCAGAAAAGAATATATAGACCCATGCGAAACTTGAGATCATGCCCTGAGCCTTTGGAGTAGGAGCACTGACTCCAAGACCCTAGACTACCAGAGAACTAACGCTAGGGTGTGTCAATAGTGAGAACTCACACAAGGGAAACCACTGGAATACAAGACCCACCATCACCCAACCACTACCAGCAGCCTGTGCAGGACGCCCCATGTAAACAACAAACAAAACAAAAATACAAAACCAGTCATCAGCAGACAGGATTACTACCTCACTCAGCCTTGCCCATCAGAAGAAAAACAAACAAACAAAAACTCAGCACAAATCTCATCCTATAAGAAACTTACACAAACCACTGGACCAACCTTTGAGGGTAGAAACCAAAAGGAAGAAAGAATTCAACCTTGAAGCCTGGGGAAAGGAAACCTCAAACACAATAAGTTAAAAAAAAAAAAAAAAGAAAAGAAAAAGCAGAGGAACACTACACAAATGAAAGAACAAACTAGAAACACAGAAGGCCAGATAAAGAAGAGAAAACAGGAAAACTACCTGAAAAATAATTCAAAATAATGACAGTAAAGATGGTCAAAAACCTTGAAAGTAAAATGGAGAAAATGCAAGACTCAACTAACAAAGACCTAGAAGAATTAAAGAATAAACATGCAGAGACAAACAAACAACACAATTACTGAAATTAAAAATACTCTGGAAGGAATCAATAGCAGAATAGCTGAAGCAGAAGAACAAATCAGTGAGCTGGAAGATAAAATGGTGGAAACAACTTCTGAAGAGCAGGAAAAAAAATGAATGAAAAGAACTGAGGATGGTCTCAGGGACATCTGGGACAATATCAAACACACCAATATTCGAATTATAGGGGTCCCAGAAGAAGAAGAGAAAAAGAAAGGATATGAGAAAAAATTTGAAGAGATTATAGTTGAAAATTTCCCCAACATGGAAAAGGAAATAGTCAATCAAGTCCAAGAGGCACAAAGAGTCCCACACAGGATAAACCCAGGGAGAAACATGCTAAGACACATACTAATGAAACTAACAAAGACCAAACACAAAGAAAGAATATTAAAAGCAGCAAGAGGGAAGCAACAGGTAACATACAAGGGGAACCTCAGACTCTTAACAGCTGATCTTTCAGCAGAAACTCTGCAGGCCAGAAGGGAATGGCAGGATATATTTAAAGTACTGAAAAGGAAAAATCTACAACCAAGATTACTGTACCCGGCAAGGATCTCATCCAAAATTGATGGAGAAATCAAAAGTTTTTCAGACAAGTAAAACTTAAGAGAATCCAGTACCACCAAATCAGATTTACAACAAATGTTAAGTGGACTTATATAGTCAAGAAATACAAGAGAAGAAAAAAGATCTACAAAATTAACCCCAAACAATTAAGAAGATGGCATTAGGAACTTATATATCAATAATTACTTTAAATGTAAATGGATTAAATGCTCCAACCAAAAGCATGGATACAAAAACAAGACCTATATATATATAGATATATATGCTGTCTACAAGAAACCCACTTCAGACCTCAAGACACATATAGACTGAAAGTGAGAGGATGGAAAAATATATTCCATGCAAATGGGACACACAAGAAAGCTGGAGTAGCAATCCTCGTATCAGACAAAATAAACCTTAAAATAAAGATTACAAGAGATAAGGAAGGACACTACATAAAGATCAAGGGATCAATCCAAGAGAAACACATAACAATTGTAAATATCTAGGCCTCCAACATAGGAGCACCTCAATACATAAGACAAACACTAACAAACAAAAAAGGAGAAATTGACAGTAACACAGTAATAGTAGGAGACTTTACACCCCACTCTCACCAATGGACAGATCATCAAAACAGAAACTTAGTAAGGAAACACAAGTTTTAAATGATACATTAGATAAGATGGATCTCATTGATATCTTCAGGACATTCCATCCAAATGAAGAATACACCTTCTTCTCAAGTGCACATGGAACATTCTCCAGGATAGACCACATCTTGGGTCACAAATCAAGCCTCAGTAAAGTTAAGAAAATTGAAGTCGTATCAAGCATCTTCTCTGACCACAACACTATGAGACTAGAAATTAATTACAAGAAAAAAAAACTAAGAAACACAAACACATGGAGATTAAACAACATGTATCTAAATAACCAACAGGTTACTGAAGAAATTAAAAAAATTCTAGAAACAGATGATAATGAAAGCACAACAACTCAAAACCTATGAGATGCAGTGAAAGCAGTCCTAAGAGGGAAGTTTATAGCAATACAAGACTACCTCAAGAAGCAAGAAAAACATCGAATAGACAGCCTAACATTACCCCTAAAACAACTGGAAAAAGTAGAAGAAGAAGAACAACAACAAAATTAGTAAAAGGAAAGAAATCATAAAGATCCAAGCAGAAATAAATGAAAAAGAAATGAAAGAAACAATAGTAAAAATTAATAAAACCGAAAGCTGATTCTTTTAGAAATAAACAAAATTGTCAAACCTTTAGTCAGACTCATCAAGAAAAAAAGAGAGAAGAATCAAATCAACAAAATTAGAAATGAAAAAGGAGAGGTTACAACAGACAATGCAGAAATACAAAGAATTATAAGAGACTTTTATAAACAACTATGTGGTAATAAAATTGATAACCTGGAAGAAACGGACAGATTCTTAGAAAAGTTCAATCTTCCAAGACTGAACCAGGAAGAAATAGAAATTATGAACACCTCAAATACGAGCACTGAAATTGAAGCTGTGATCAAAAATTTCCCAAAACACAAAAGCCCAGGACCAGATGACTTCACAGGAGAATTTTATCAATCATTTAGAGAAGAGCTAATTGCCTATCCTTCTAAAACTCTTTCAAAAAATTGCAGAGGAAAGAACACTTCCAAACTCATTCTACAAGGCCACCATCACCCTGATAACAAAAACCAGACAAAGACAACACAGAAAAAGAAAACTACAGACCAATATCACTAATGAACATAGAGGCAAAAATCCTCAACAAAATTTTAGCAAACAGAATTCAGCAACACATCAAAAAGCTCACACACCATGATCAAGTTGGGTTTATTCCAGGAATGCAAGGATTCTTCAATATATGCAAATCAGTCAGTGTGATATACCACATTAACAAATTGAAAGATAAAAACTATATGATAATCTCAATAGATGCAGAAAAAGCCTTTGACAAAATTCAGCACCCATTTATGATTAAAACTCTACTAAATATGGGCATAGGAGGAACCTACCTCAACACAGTACAGGCCATATATAATAAGCCTACAGCAAACATTATTCTCAATGATGAAAAACTGAAAGCATTCCCCCTAAGATCAGGAACAAGACAAGGGTGTCCACTTTCACCTCTGTTACTCAACATAGTTCTGGAAGTCCTAGCTATAGCAATCAGAGAATAAAAAGAAATGAAAGGAATCCAGATCAGAAAAGAAGTAAAGCTTTCACTGTTTGCAGATGACATGATACTGTACATAGGAAACCCTGAAGATAGTATCAGAAAATTACTAGAGCTAATCAGTGAATTTAGCAAAGTTGCAGGATGAAAAATCAATGCACAGAAATCATTTGCATTTCTATATACTAACAATGAAAAATTAGAAAGAGAAATTAAGGAATCAATCCCATTTACCACTGCAACAAAAAGAATTAAATGTCTAGGAATAAACTTACCTAAGGAGACAAAAGAACTGTATACAGAAAATGATAAGACACTGATGAAAGAAATCAAATATAGCATAAACAGATGGAGAGATATTCTATGTCTCTGGGTGGGAAAAATCAATATTGTGAAAATGACTATATTACCAAATGCAATCTACAGATTCAATGCAATCCCTATCAAATTACCAATGGCATTTTTCACAGAACTGGAACAAAAAATTTCACAATTCATATGAAAACACAAAAGACCCCAAATAGTCAAAGCAGTCTTGAGAAAGAATAATAGAGCTGGAGGAATCAACCTTCTTGACTTCAGATTATACTACAAAGCTACAGTCATCAAGACAGTATGGTACTGGCACAAAAACAGAAACATAGACCAATGGAACAAGATAGAAAGCCCAGAAATAAACCAATGCACCTATGGGTACCTTATTTTTGACAAAGGAGGCAAGAATATACAATGGGGCAAAGGAGCAGCCTCTTCAATAAATGGTTCTGGGTAAACTGGACAGCTACATATAAAAGAATGAAATTAGAACACTTCCTAACACCACACACAAAGATAAACTCAAAATGGATTAAAGACCTAAATGTAAGACCAGAAACTATAAAATTCTTAGAGGAAAACATAGGCAGAACACTCAATGACATAAATCAAAGCAAGATCCTCTATGACCCACCTCCTAGAGTAATGGAAATAAAAACAAAAGTAAACAAGTGGGACCTGATTAAATTTAAAAATTTTGTACAGCAAGGAAAACTACAAGCAAGGTGAAAAGACAACCCTCAGAATGGGAGAAAATAACAGCAAATGAAACAACTGACAAAGGATTAATTACTAAAATATACAAGCAGCACATACAACTCAATAGCAGAAAAACAAACAACCCAATCAAAAAGTGGGGAAAAGACCTAGACAGACATTTCTCCAAAGAAGACATACAGATGGCTAACAAACACTTGAAAAGATGTTGACATCACTCATTATTAGAGAAATGCAAATAGAAACCACAATGAGATATCACCTCGCACTGGTCAGAATGGCTATCATCAAAAAGTCTACAAACAATAAATGCTGGAGAGGGTGTGAAGAAAAGGGAACACTCTTGCATTGTTGGTAGGAATGTAAATTGATACAGCCAATATGGAAGACAGTATGGAGATGCCTTTAAAAAGTAAGAATAATACCACCATATGACCCAGCAATCCCACTCCTAGGCATATACCCTGAGGAAACCAGGGTTGAAAAAGACACATGTATCCCATTGTTCATTGCAGCACTATTTACAATAGCTAGAACATGGAAGCAACCTAGATGTCCATTGACAGATGAATGGATAAAGACATTATAAAACGGAACACATTTGAGTCAGTTCTGATGAGGTAGATGAACCTAGAACCTATTATACAGGGTGAAGCAAGTCAGAAAGAGAAAGATAAATATTGTATTCTAATGCACATATATGGAATCTAGAAAAATGGTTCTGAATAATTTATTACAGGGCAACAATGGAGAAGCAGACATAGAGAATAGATTTATGGACATGGGGAGAGGGGAGGAGTGGGTGAGATGTATGGAAAGAGTAACATGAAAACTTACATTACCATATGTAAAATAGATAGCCAATGGGAATTTGGTATATGGCTCAGAAAACTCAAACAGTGGCTCTATATCAACCTAGAAGGGTGGGTGGGGAGGGAAACCGAAGGGAGTTTCAAAAGGGAGTGGATATATGTATACCTATAGCTGATTGATGTTGAGGTTTGACAGAAAACAAAATTCTGTAAAGCAATTCAGTTCAGTTCAGCTCAGTCACTCAGTCGTGTCCAACTCTTTGCAATTATCCTTCAATAAAAAATAGATTTTAAAAACAGAGATGCATTTTATTAAAAACAAGAATAAACAAAAAGACAATAAGAAATCAATACTCAGATCTTTGAAGCTATTTTCATAAAGGTCAACTTCTTAAAATATAAAACCTGTTTCATTTTCATATGTGAAAGGACAAGGTGATATAACTTTTAAAAAACTAAATATATAATATTTATATACATTATATATACTAACATTCTATTTCCATAAGTCAAAATATTTATACTAAGAATATATTCTCAGACATTCAAATAATAATTCTACATTCTATAACAGCAGATCTATCTCATGTCTGCCTTAAGCTTCTCCATCTGTAGTTGTTTGGGTTTAATGAGTTTCTCATGAATGACATGCATGTGTGCATATGCTAATATATGCATGTAAATGTACATGTTCATGTGAGAATGTGAGTGAACATGCTTTTTAAGAAGAATTTTTGTAATATGAATTCCATGTTCATGAGTGATTTTTCTTAACCTATTATTCCTAGGTCTGATTTTTTTAAGATTTTGCTTTGTAGACTTAATAAACAGTTGGAGAAACTACTATAAGAAATTAGAAAATTGAAAATAGACAGTTAAATATTTTTCTCAGTTAGATTTAAAGTGGTTGACAGTGCCTTACTGTAAATTCAAGATTTTTAAAGTATGAATCCTATAGAAGACTTTGCCTTCCCCACAGCCGTTTTAAAGGCACCCTTGACCTCTTTGTTCCTCAGGCTGTAGACCAGTGGATTCAGCATGGGGATGACCATGGTGTAGAACACGGACGCCATTTTGTCTGTGCCCATGGAGTGGCTGGAGCTGGGCTGTAAGTACATGAAGATGACGGTCCCATAGAAGATGGAGACAGCAGTGAGGTGGGAGGCACAGGTGGAAAAGGCCTTCTGGCGTCCTTCAGATGAGCGCATCCTCAGAATGGTGATAAATATAAACAGGTAGGAGATGAAGATGACCAGAATAGAAAAGAGGTCATTGAAACCCACCACGAAGAAAATAACCATCTCACTGACGTAGCTGTCTGAGCACGAGAGAGCCAGCAGAGGAGGAGCGTCACAAAAGAAGTGGTTGACGACGTGGCACCCACAGAAGGAGAGCCTGAAGACGTTCCCGGTGTGGACGCAGGCATTCAGGAAGCCGCAGAAGCAGCAGCCTGTGAGCAGACGTGCGCACGCTTTGGTCGTCATGGCGGCGGTGTAGTGCAGGGGTTTGCACACGGCTGCACAGCGGTCATAAGCCATTGCGGCCAAGAGGAAACTTTCTACGGTGATAAAGGCCACGAAGAAGAAGAACTGGGTGGCACAAGCCTCGTAGGAAATGGTTTTGTCTCCTGTGAGGAATCCTGCCATCACTTTGGGAGTGACCGCTGAGGAGTAACCAAAGTCCACCAGAGAGAGCTGGCTGAGGAAGAGGTACATGGGCGTGTGGAGACGAGAGTCCAGCAGGATCCGCTCGGTCATCCCCAGGTTCCCAACCAGGGTGAGGAGATAGATGAGAGAGAAGGTGAGGAAGAGCAGGATCTGCACTTCCGGGTCATCGGATAACCCCACAAGGACGAACTCGGTCACCTCTGTAGTGTTGTCCATGGAGATCTATTAAGAATTGTGTGGCTGCTCTGTAGCAATAAAAAACAGAATGAAAGTAGTAAATGAAAGGGAGTCTCCATGGAAATCAATTATCATGATCACTCTGTGCTTTATTTCCGTATTAAAATAACTTGTTTCCAGGAGTGTTTAGATTTAAAGCCTGACCACAATAGCTAAAATTATAAGTTATTTAAAGGTCATAGAGTATCCCAGTTAAAAGGATTTGGAGATAATGCATCCCAACCTCCTAACTTCATTTGTCACTCAGTCGTGACGACTCTTTGTGACCCCATGAACAGTAGCCTGCCAGGCTCCTCTGTCTGTCATGTGATTCTTCAGGCAAGAATACTGGAGTGGGTTGCCATTTCCTTCTCCATCCTAACTTCATAGAAGACTGAATTAAGGTAAAGACAAGAAAAGAAAGTTGTTAACTAGAAGAGTTCTGGCTCCCAATTAAAAGTTTCCAAAACAAATACAAAAATTATTCTTTAAACTAAACTAGAGTAAACTTAGTAAAATAAATATGAAATTGGATTAATTTTACTTCAACTAACTTTTTTTGGCTTTCCATTGTGTCAAGAATAGTGTTGTATATAACTTAAAATGTTCTCACTATATTGTACAGTAAATAGGGTATATAATTTACCCCATAGTGGAAAACAGTAGAAATTTGTGCCCAGGGAATAAAGACATCTATAAAATAACAGTTTTTAACTTTTACTAAATTCATGCAGCTTCTAACTTTCACACTCAGATGTCCCTGATCTGGATTCATGTTATAGCCATATTAAAAGATGCAACTTCCAGCATCACCTTGTACAGAACTGATGAACTTCTTTTCTGGTGGCATGCAACATCACGTGTCTGTCAATTATCCCATCAGTTCTTCCCAGCAGCCAATGAGGTTGGTATCACAAACTCAAAACTATGTAAGTTGTTAGATATTATAATTCAAACAGCAGGTTTGGTCTATCTATATTGGAGAGGTGGATGACCTAAGATATGACTTGCCAATAAGAGTGAAATCAAAGGATTGATAACATCATTCATGTTGTTTGTTTTCCCTGCAAACTCCTTCTACTATATGATTTTAAATATGGTGGTCTGGTAATAAAAATAAATGGAAAAAATAAATAAATAAATAAAACAGGGGAAAAAATATATGGTGGTCTGGGATAGACTCATTCACAAACATGAGAGTTTTTACTAAATGCCTGAAGGAAGTAGGGGAGCAGGCCTGGAGTCTACTTAGGGGAAGGGCACAGCCCAGGCAATGAACATGAAAATGTTAGTCACTCCCTGCTGTCCCTCTCTGCAACCCCATGGCCTGCAGTCTGTCAGGCTCCTGGTCCATGGAATTCTCCAGGCAAGAGTCCTGGAGTGGGTGCCATCTCTTCTCCAGTGGATCTTCCCAACCCAGGGATCAAACCCAGGTCTCTTGCATTGAAGGCAGATTCTTTACCCTCTGAGCCCCCAAGGAAGCCCATAGCCCAGGCAGAGGAAACAGCAAATACATGGCGCTGGGATTTAAAACATGCCAAGTAGTTCCAGGAACAGCAAGAAAACCAATAAGGCTACAGTTGAAAAGTGAGAGAAGTACAGCAGTGTGAAGCTAAAATGACTTCACACACTACTTTAAGTTATTGAACTTTAATTCTGAAAGAGATTGGAAAGCATTATAGGATTTGAACCAAAAGTGACATAATCCGAATTCTTTGAACAGAATCACTCTGGTAGGTCTGTAGGTACTTGAATTTAGCAAGATAAAGATGAAAGTTGCAAAAGAAATTATAGGCTATTATATTATTCCAGGTAAGAGAAGATGATTGCTTAGACCAAGGTGGTAGTGAGAGAGATAATAAAAAGTTGTTCAATTTTGGATATATTTCAAAAGTAGAGCTGACTGGATTTACTGATACTTTGCATATTGATGGCAGAGAGTGGGATTAGTGCTGACTCCTGTTTTTGAATAGTGATACAAAGAATGATGGGAAAGGAGCAGATTCTTGGGACAAAGAGAAAAAGAAATCATCATTAAGCCTGAGATTCCTTTTGGCCATCCAAGTAAAAGGATTGCACTAACAGCTCTGATACAGAAGCCTGGAGCTCAGAAGAGAGGGCCAGATACCTCAGTTCAGTTCAGTTCAGTCGCTCAGTTGCGTCTGACTGTTTGCGACCCCATGGACTGCAGCATGCCAGGCTTCCCTGTCCATCATCAACTCCTGGAGTTTGCTCAAGCTCATGACCATTGAGTTGGTGATGCCATCCAGCTATCTCATCCTCTGTCATCCCCTTCTCCTCCTAGAGAGAGGATGTCTCAAATTAGATTAATTTGAACTTTCTTAGGCTTCCCTAGTGGCTCAGTTGGTAAAGAATCTGCCTGCAATACAGGAGATCTCCTGCAATGCTAAAGACCTGGGTTTGATCCCTGGGTCAGGAAAATCCCCCGGAGAAGGAAATGGCAACCCACTCCAGTATTCTTGTCTGAGAAATCCCATGGAGAGAGGAACCTGGTGGGCTACAAACCATAGTGTCGCAGGAGTCGGACACGATTTACCAGCTAAACCACCACCATTAAATCTCTTGGAAATTTCCGATGGCTCAACGTACATGTGTAATATTAAATCCATCACATTAAAACACCAAAAGGAGCTTTCCTGGTGAGTCAGTGGTTAAAAAAAAAGAAAAACAAAAACCTGCCTGTCAATGCAGGAGATGCGAGTTCAATCCCTGATCCAGAAAGATCCCACATGTTGCTGAGCAACTAAGCCCATGTACCCCAACTGCTGAGTCTGGCTCTAGAACCTAGGAGCCAGAGTACTGAGCCCACGTGCCACAGTACTGAAGCCAGAGCCCACGAGAGCCCATGCTCTGCAACAAAAGACGCCTCCTCAATGAGAAGCCCTCGAACTGCAGCTGGAGTAGCCCCTGCTCGCCACAGCTGGAGAAAGTCCACGCAGTAACAAAGACCCAGCACAGCCAAAGATAAACAAGTCAATGAAATTTCTTAGAAGTATCAAAGAAAGCATTTAGACAGACTAATACTAGGTTGCTATAAGGTCTAAAAAATGAAGAGATTTAGTAGCAAAGGGAGTATGGGAGAGGAGGTTACTGCCTCCTGAGATAGCTGACCTGTCCCAGGACACAGAGAGATTTTGGCTAAACAAAGGAGGTAAAGAGAACTTTTGAAGGAAAGGTTAAGTGTGTATTGGGTTATGCTGATGGTTGACTGCAAATTTCAGAGTGGAATGATATCAGAAGTTGGGCAGGAGGGGAGCTGAGATCAGTAAAAGAGAGATACAGAGATGTGTGGGCTTGATTTCGTAGGAGTTGAGGGCTGATAGGACAACCCTGAGCTTCAAGCTGAGTGACAGTAATGAATGCAACAATGAGATGAGTCCTCTGGTCTCAAGGTGAAGATAGGGGGTGGAAGGTGATTAGACAGGTGAGGGTCAGACCGAAGCATGGAGATTTCTGGGCAAAGGTCACTCCTGCAGTTAGTGGTATTAGACTCATTTATACAGAGCAGGGTGACTAGGATATCCTGTTGATTCCTTAAATACTGCTCACTTGAGTAATAGCGTGGATACAAATTTCTCAAATCCTGGAAACAAAATTTGTTCTAGGAATCAATATAAAACTCCCCACCCACTTTCTCCTCCACATGGGAAGTCTTAGGTTTCAGTACAACGTTCTCCTGGAGGAAAAATAAAGCTAAAGCTTGTTAGTCAAGATAACTACTATGATCACATTCCCTAAAAGGGAAAATTGAGATTGGAATAGTTTAAATAACTTGTTCAAAGTCAAGCAAGTTTATACTTAGCCAAGCAGAGACTCAAGGTCTTCCTGTGCTTTTCTCAGTGTCCCATGATAAATATACTTTGTAAATATATAGATATAAATATATAAAATATACAACATAAATATATAGAAGTTTTAATAGGACCTCTATAGTGTTTAGGTGAAAACTTTCAATTGTATAAAACAGATATAAGAAATATTCAAAGAACTTGAGCACCAGCTCTGAATAAATCAAAGGGTAAATGGCTTCCTTAATGCATTTTCTTGACTATGTCTATTTATGCAAATTTATGCACACAGGAGATTTCATCCAGTTGATTTGTAGGCTTACCTGACTGCCTGAACAATACAACATGCAAATCCAGCACCTTCATACGTGAGTTGACCTCAAATCAGAAACTCAGTTGATGAAAGCAAGTAAACATTCTATTGTGATGCTTTTCTTTAGTGTTTGACCAGAAGGTTTAAAGTTCCCTAACTGCAGGAAGAAACTGGAGGAAAAAAAGTGGTTTCAGCCTTGGAAGCAGTGCACAAGAGTTCTGCTCCCGGGTCTGGTGCTCACTCTTCCTAGATAAGTCACTTAACCTCTTTGAGCTTCAGGGTCTTTATCTATAAAATAGAAATAATAAAAAGGCAGTCCCAAACAGCATCTTGTCTGAAGACTACTGCTATAAGAAAATTCCTATAATACTTCATACTTAGTAAGGAGTGGTCCTCACAATCATAGTCATCATCAGTGTTATTTAGGATAGTTTTTCCCCGGACATTGTTACTGCTTTTAGCAATATCACAATTTGGGGGAAGGTCATTGTTGCTACTGGACAACTATTAACAAATCGAAAGAAAAATAAATGGCCAAAGTAACTCTGATTCTTTGGCTCCACTTTCTAATATGAGGACAATTAGAGTGATGTGGGAACCAGGAGGGAGTTATGTAGACATAGAATTCTCAGGGGACAAATACCCTATGAGGGCTATAAATCTTGTTATCTCACCTAACTAGGGAACATGTGATTGACCTGTCTATAGGGATCCAGCTCTGCTTGTTGAGGGAGATCGTGAGTGTATGTTCACTATTTGCAGTAATTCTTTTTATTGCTGTTTATTAGTTGCAAAGCCATGTCTGACACTTTATGACCCCATGGACTGCAGCACGCCAGGCTTTCCTGTCCATCACCAGCTCCCGGAGTTTATTCAAACTCATGTCCATTGAGTCAATGATGCCATCCAACCCTCTCATCCTCTGTCACACCCTTCTCCTCCTGCCCTCAATTCTTTCTGATGTTGCACTAATTCAACCACAGCATGACCTCCAGAGCTACAATTTGACATAAATATTGGGGGACAGAGACACAGGCTCTGTCATTAAATAAGACATAGTGGACCCATGGAATTAACAGTTCACTTAATTCACCTTAAATGTTTGTACAATGAGAAGAAATATCAACTCATTAAACTGTTTACTAATCCCAGATGGATATAAACTATAACCGTGAGACATGGGACTATATACTCATGCAAAATTAAATCATTCTTGCATACATGATGCTTAAGCTTAGTGAAGAAGATAGGCATCAAACAAGGAAATAACCTAAGCCTATGAATATATAGAGAAAAACATATATTTATATTGCATATATATGTAACATTATGTATAGGATAAGCAAGTAATTGTACATGGAAAAATAAGAGAGACAAGAAGAAATCTGATTGGACAGAATGCTTTCTAAGGGAAAGTTAACATGTCAGCCAGGCCTAAAAATGACAAAGAACCAGTCTGGAAAAATCATTCCATGGAAAACAAAAGGCGTGGGATCACAGCTCCAAATTTCAAGGAAGTTGCCAGAATCTAAAAGAAGGCAATGTGGCTGCAGCATAGCTAGCAAGGCCTCTTCCTCAGCACTTTACATTTCAACACCCTCCCAGAATAAAACCCTAATAAAAGAAAGTAAAAACACCCATTCCCTAAATGAAAACTGTCATCAGGATTATTGGTCTGCATCACTGCACCATGATAGGTGGGTTAACAGGAAAGCACTGATATCATCCTGCCAGAAGCAATGAAGTTTGGGATCACAATTAGCTTGCAATTGGAAACTCTTTGTTCTCACTAACTTGGGAATCTGTATCATTGGGAGAAAAGCCATCACTATGCCTTGAAGAGTACCCATCATGTCAAAAAATTATAGCAAGTAGTTTTAAGAACCCATGATAGTATTAGTACTCTCTACTGTGTGAGCTGGGGATGAATGGGAAATCTCTCTACCTTCTGCTAAATACAGCTCTGAACCTAAAACTGTTCTTTAAAACATCTATAAAAAATTAAGTTATTGGTACATTGCTATAAGGGCTTCCCTGTTGGTTCAGCGGTAAAGAATTCAACTGAAATGCAGGAGCAGTGGTTTCTATCCTTGGGTCAGGAAGATCCCTCGAGAAGGAAATGGCAACTCACTCCAGTATTTTTTTTTTCCCAGTATTTTTTGCCTGGGGAATTTCATGGATAGAGGAGCCTAGCAGGCTACAGTCCATGGGGTTGCAAAAGAGTCAGATGCAGCTTAGTGACTTAATAACACATAGGTAAAAATCAAGTCACATCATTACATCTAGGGCACATATTTGAAGTAACCATGGGAGTATAGAGACACAGGCTCTAACATTAAACAAGCAAAATGAATCCCAAACTTACTGCAACCCCTCATTCCTTAAATCTTTACACCATTATTAAGAATTATCCATTCGCTCAACTATTTCTTGATCCCAAAGGAGTATCAGCCAAAGTTTGTAGCCTAGGAAGACATATTCATTCAAAACTCCAATATTAGTCTTACTAGTCTCACGTGCTTAAGTTTAGTGGAGACGACAAACAGGAAACAAACGCACAGATAAGCATGTAGTTATAAACTGAAAAAGGTGTCCATATGACAGTGAATAGTAAAATCTACTGTGAGCTGAATGGTCAGAATATTTTCTCAGGAGAATCAATGTCTCAGCCAATGCCCGAAAGATAAAGAAAAGCAGTATGGCAAAGACCACCCAAGGAAACAGAGAAGTTATGGGAAGGCCCCGAGTTGTCCAAGAAGCTGGCAGAATCTAAGGAAGACAGAGGGACTCCTGCGCAGGTAGCCTTTTCCTGGCAGTTTCCTTTCATTGTTTTTTCCAGAACAAAATCTGCATGCAACATTTTCTAATTTTGGTGTCAGGGTAATGCTGGAATGAGACAGAGATTAAGAATGAGATTGGAAGTATTTATTTCTCTTCAAATTTTTGAAATAGTTTGAGAAAGATAGATATCTAACTCTCTTTAAATATTTGGTAGAATTCATCTGTAACGCTATCTAGTCCTGGACTTTTGTCTGATGGGAATATTTTTTATTATTCATTCAATTTCATTACTAGTGATCAGTCTTTTCAGATTTTCTATTTCTTCCTGATTCAGTCTTAGAATATTGTATGTTTCTTGGAATGTTTCACTTCTTCCGGGTTGATGAATTTTTTGACATATAATTGTTGGTAGTGATCTTTTGTGGATCCTTTGTATTTGTGTGTTGTCTGTTGCAACGTTCTTTCATTTCTGATTTCATTTATTTGGGCCATTTATTTTTCTTAATGAGTCCTGCTAAAGGTTTATCAATTTTATCTTTTCAAAGAATTGGCTCTTATTTTCATTGATATTTTCTTTTATTGTTTTAGTCTTTATTTACTTTTGCTCTGATCTTATTTCCTCCTTTCTTTGGGCTTTGTTCTCCTTTTTCTAGTTCCTTTAGGTGTAAACTTAGATTATTTTTTTTGATACTTTTGTTTGTTTCCTGAGGTAGGCCTGTATTGCTATAGACTTTCCTCTTAAAACTGCTTTTGCTGACTGTTGGGCAGCTCGGTGGGTAAAGTCGGGAGGTCCCAACCGGGGGCGCCGGTTGGAGACATGATTGCAATGCGGGCCTTAGGATTTGAGCCAAAGAAAGAAGAAATTAAAAAGATGATAGCTGAAACTGACAAAGAAGGAATTGGCACCATTAGTTTTGAAGAATTTTTTGCCATAATGAGTGTAAAAATGAGTGAAAAGAATGAAAAAGAAGAAATACTGAAGGCTTGCAAATTATTTGATGATGATGATACAGGAAGTGTATCACTGAGCAGTATCGAGAGGGTGGCTAAGGACCTAGGCGAAGATTTAACAGATGAGGAACTTCAGGAAAGGCTGATGAGGCTGAGCGTGACGGGGATGCAGAAATAAGCAAGGAAGAATTTTTTAAAATGATGCTAAAGACCACTCTTATTAATACTGTCTTCTGTGCCTTCTGGAAAGTTGTTAACAAGTTTGTATTTGTTGTAAGTTCCATAATAGCTGAATGTATTCATTTTCAGTGTTTAAGTTTATATACATAAACTGGTCTCTTGATGTCTAATCCATGTGAGCAGTTACATGTTGCTACCAACATGTTGTTAAATCTATAACATCAAGAAATAAAATGTAGTGACTTCCTTAAACTATGAATCTGAAGAACAGTATTAATTACAAGTGCTATTTTTAGAGCCCCAGGTTCTAAAACTTAGATTTTTTTTTTAACTTATGGAAATTGGCCCCACATCATAAGCCAGTCATCACTTTCCCTATTATTTTCCTTTTGTGCAACTCTAAAAATGAACATTTGCTTTTTAACTGTTTATTCAGATATGTAAAGCCTTAAATAAAACTGGCAGCGTCAAAAAAAAAAAATTGCTCTTGCTGCATCCTGTAGATTTTAGAACATTGTATTTCCATCTCCACTTGTCTCAAGGTATTCTTTTATGTCCTGTCTAGTTTCTTTGCTGGATCATTGGTTATTTAGAAGCACATTGCTTATCTACCATGTGTTAATGTTTTTTTTCTGGTTTCTTTCACAGCCATAATGGCATGACACTAGAAGCCACTGACAAGAGGCTGTGAGGGGAAATAGGTCAGAGATAGGGTTGACCACAAAGAAGATTAGGAAAACTTATAATGAGTAATTGTGGACACGACTTAGCAAATCA
Organism: Cervus canadensis; assembly: GCF_019320065.1. NCBI lineage: Eukaryota > Metazoa > Chordata > Mammalia > Artiodactyla > Cervidae > Cervus > Cervus canadensis. The sequence goes on along the minus strand of NC_057396.1, from coordinate 75,858,524 downwards.
ACAGCAGCAGCAACAACGATTGTGGTAGTGGCTACATGACTCTACATGTGACCAAAGTCTTAAAACCATACACTAAAAAGTATGCATATTACTGTTTGTAAGTTATACGTCAATTTTAAATGGGGGCTATAACAAGAAATTTAACAAGTAATACCAATGAATGTACTGACCCTCAAAATATCCCGCTTAGTCCCACAGGAAGTCAAATTGCTTCCTCCTTGGAAAGTGGGGTGACGAGCTGTAGACGCCCTCATGCTCTCCCAGGAGGTCATCCCTGGGGAGAGAGATGTCTCTATAATTCCCTGCTGATTAGCACACATTAGTCTCTGAAATCCCACCCTGACTCCGGTCAACATCACTTCAGGGGAGCAGACTGCACGCTGAGCCCTGTTACCACCATTTATTAATCTGCATGTTAATAACGGCAGGCTGTTAGTCTGGCCGGTCCTCAGCTGACCTTCAGTCATCAGGGAAAAAGCCCCAAGGTAAACATTATACTAAGCAACCTTAAAATAATAACCTCTTAGTGTTTTATAGACCTTCCTTTATTTGCCATTTACAGAGGCAATTTTGTGAATTATGTGGGAGAAGTAATTTAATTATATTTATTTCACAAATAGGACATAAGCAGCTCCTGCAAGGGCACAGAAAGAATGCATGGTAGATTCAGAAGCTGACTGCATACTAGTGTTCTTTCCCTCATCTTCCCTCCCTTAGAGACCTGGGAGCATTTCTGCCGCTGCCTGGGAGATGACTTCTCTGACAGCATTTATGCATTATTTCATGGCTAAATTTCTGACTTCAAACTTACTATTCAGGGTTAACCATCCTATTTTGTCAAGGAGTAAGGTAAGTATCTATATTCAATATACACATTTAAATTTAAAATGTTTTAAACAAAAAGCTTGCCACTGAAATAGATCTACAAGCTAAAGGTAACCCAAAAACCCTGAACTTTCAACCCTCTACATCTGTGATTCAACTATTGGATAAATAGTAATAAGAAAAAAGAAGAAAAGGAGACTATTTCAACCTAAGCTGATATATAAGTTTAAGAAAATTAAGCAAAAGAATGGCTCACTGACCAGAGCGGGCAATTATACAGGCAGAGCATGAACAGAGGGTGATATATTGGGAAGCACCAAAAATTGAATGGACCTAAGTGGTGTGTGAGCAAAAAGCAAAATGAAGAGGAGATTACAAGGTCTCAAAACTCATCCTCACCTGGAGCTCTGCACACCATCATCCACCTTGCTCAAACCAGCATAGAAAACCACGATTCCCTTTTTTTTTTTTTTTTTTAATTTTTTTTTTTATTAGCTGGAGGCTAATTACTTCACAACATTTCAGTGGGTTTTGTCATGCATTGACATGAATCAGCCATGGAGTTACATGTATTCCCCATCCCGATCCCCCCTCCCACCTCCCTCTCCACCCGATTCCTCTGGGTCTTCCCAGTGCACCAGGCCCGAGCACTTGTCTCATGCATCCCACCTGGGCTGGTGATCTGTTTCACCATAGATAATATACATGCTGTTCTTTCGAAACATCCCACCCTCACCTTCTCCCACAGAGTTCAAAAGTCTGTTCTGTACTTCTGTGTCTCTTTTTCTGTTTTGCATATAAGGTTATCATTACCATCTTTCTAAATCCCACATATATGTGTTAGTATGCTATAATGTTCTTTATCTTTCTGGCTTACTTCACTCTGTATAATGGGCTCCAGTTTCATCCATCTCATTAGAACTGATTCAAATGAATTCTTTTTAATGGCTGAGTAATATTCCATGGTGTATATGTACCACAGCTTCCTTATCCATTCATCTGCTGATGGACATCCAGGTTGCTTCCATGTCCTGGCTATAATAAACAGTGCTGCGATGAACATTGGGGTGCACGTGTCTCTTTCAGATCTGGTTTCCTCAGTGTGTATGTCCAGGAGTGGGATTGCTGGGTCATATGGCAGCTCTATTTCCAGTTTTTTAAGGAATCTCCACACTGTTCTCCATAGTGGCTGTACTAGTTTGCATTCCCACCAACAGTGTAAGAGGGTTCCCTTTCCTCCACACCCTCTCCAGCATTTATTGCTTGTAGACTTTTGGATAGCAGCCCATGATTCCTTTTTAATAGTAATGTTTTATCTATCTTCTTCAGACTGTGCTGCACACTCAGCTTTTTGCTCATTGTTTTTCATGCATTATCTAACTTAATTCTCAAAATAACACCTGAGTTAGGTCTCCTTACTATCTTAATTTTCCAATTGAAGAACAACTGGTCCAGGAATGTCAGTTGATGACCAAAGACTCAGGCTGTTAACTTAGGGCTCTTCTCAGAGTCCAGACTCTATACCCAGTGCTATGTCTTCCCTTAAGAACTGCCTCTGCTGGCTGTACATGCCCCTACTCCTCCAGTTACCCCACTGCATACACTGTGTATGTAAGTCTCAGATTCTTCACTGTGCAACCTCCAACACTGAGTTTGGACCAATGAAGACAATAAATAATTTAAACAGAGCTAAATGCAGCTTAATTTAAATTTAGTAAAGACACATCACACTTGAGAAATGCTTTGTCTGAGAAGAGAATCTGACTTGCCACTAAATATTTGTGGAAATACAAATTACTCGTCCTCTTGTGTCTAGAGCGGGTCTTGGCATATAAACAGCAAAGAAGTGTATGAATCTAATAGGCTAGGAAAAAGCTGAACTGTCAGAGTTATTAATTCCAAAATGATCATGTTTTGACATATTTAAAATAATTTAAAACTGAAGACTTGATTCATTACAATCCCTCACTCAATACTTTAGAATTCTAGATGAATAATACACTAAATTTCGCTCTTAAGTCCATGCTTTAGGTGTGGAGAATCTTGAAGCACATATCATTTCTGTAATGAAAAATATTCATGCGATATAAACATTTAAGTTTCACCATTACAGCAATCTTAACTAAATTTGACACTCTATTCCTTTGTTTCTCTTTGCTCTAGGACATCTGATTCTTAAGTAACCCGGATGGAGAACACGACAGAAGTGACAGAGTTCATTCTCCTAGGACTAACCAACACCAAAAAACTACAAGTTCCCCTCTTTCTAACATTTGTTCTCATTTACGTGATCAATGTGGTTGGAAACATGGGCATCATCCTCTTGGTTCTCTTGGAGTCCCGTCTCCGGGCGCCCATGTACTTTTTCCTCAGTAACCTGTCTCTGGTGGACTTTGGCTACTCCACAGCTGTTATTCCCACAGTCCTGGCTGGGTTCCTTACAGGCGGCGGGGTCATCTCCTATAGTGCGTGTGCCGCTCAGATGTTCTTCTTTGCAGCCTTTGCCACTGTGGAAAATTTCCTCCTGGCAGCTATGGCCTATGACCGCTACGCAGCGGTGTGCAGACCCCTCCATTACACCGCAACCATGACGACAAGCTCGTGTGCTAGTCTGTCCACAGGCTCCTGTGTCTGCGGTTTCCTGAATGCCTCCATCCACGTTGGAATCACCTTCAGTCTCTCTTTCTGTGGGTCCAATGTGGTCCACCACTTTTTCTGTGATGTTCCAGCAGTCATGGTTCTCTCTTGCCCAGATAGGTATGTTGGTGAGATGGTTCTCGTTTATGTAGCCAGTTTCAACGTCTTCTTTGCTCTCCTGGTTGTCTTAATATCCTACATATTCACAGGTGTCACCATTCTGAAGATGCACTCCTCCGCAGGGTACCAGAAGGCCTTTTCCACCTGCGCCTCCCATCTCACAGCAGTCTCCATCTTCTATGGTACGGTTATCACGATGTACTTACAGCCCAGCTCGTCATTCCATGGACACTGACAAAACTGTGTCTGTGTTCTATACCATGGTCATCCCCATGCTGAACCCTTTGGTCTATAGTCTGAGGAACAAGGAGGTCAAGAGTGCTTTCAAAAAGATGATTGCAAAGGCAAGATTGTCATTTTAACATTTTAGAGTACGTAATGATCCAGTTTGACTCTTCTCGGATTTTTCCCAGGCACTGAGTCACATGCAGAAATGAAGTCCTGAATAATACCCTTATTTTTTTCCAAAGTATATTGTCTAGAATAAGGAAGCATTGTGTTCGGAAATCTAACAACTAAATGAGGATGGCCAAAGAAAGCATAAAATACTTTCGTTCTGCTTGTCAAAAAAGCGTGTTAAGGACATTTACATGCTCAACACGCATTTTACCTGCCACATGCACAACAGCATACAGGTGAAGCAGGAAAGCAAGCAAGCCCATGACGAGAAGTGCATGCCTGTGCCCTAGAGACACACATACACATAGGAGGAGAAATTAGCAAGAGATGGATGGAGAGTGCTTGTTTTTATTAAAAATAATGTGAACAGTGACTTAGTGGATTAAAATATAAATTTATATCTAATATTACTTTCTTTAGTTGAATAACTGTTCTAAAAGTCCTAGTCTGAGAAAAAAAGTAATAAACTTTTGATGAAACTATGTGCTTATTTTGTTGGCATAGTTTACTGACAGATGTATAAACATACCATCTTAAGTGAATTAATAATCGTCTTGATCGAGTCATTTTATTAAGCTGCATTTTCACGTCGCAGTCTTCAAAAGGATATAATAGACACAGTACAAGAAAAATGGAAGAAAAATAATATAATAATTTTTAAATTTTTTCATCCATGACTACCAACATTCACATTTTTTTAAAAATGCACCGAGATAGCAATAACATTGTGTATTTTTCTGTTTGCAGTTGCTTTAAAATAAATTAATGATGCTTATTAATTCCCTTTAAATGGTTTATAGCATTATATAAGTTTCACATCATTGTTGTTACTGTTTAGTCGCTAGGTCATGTCCAACTCTTGCAACCCCATGGACTATATGGCCCACCAGGCTCCGCTGTTCTGGGACTTCCAAGGCAAGAATACTAGAGTTGATTGCCATTTCCTTCTCCAGGGGCTCTTCCTGACCCAGGGATCGCACTCAGATCTCCTGCATTGGCAGATGGATTCTTTACCACTTGAACCACCAGGGAAATCCCAAGTTTCATGTATACAATGTTATATTTCCACTTCTGTATACAGTGCAGTGCATTCATCACTAAAAGTTTAGTTTCTACTCATCACCATACAGTTCACTTCCTTTAACCATTTCACCTGCCCCAGCCCTCTTCACCTCTAATAACCACTATTCTATTGTCTCTATTTATGTATTTGTTTTTATTTGGTTTGGTTTGTTCATCCATAAAGAGAATTAAAATTTACCACTGACTATAACATGAATGGACCTAGAGGGTACTATGCTAAGTAAAATAAGTCAGAGAAAGAAAGACAAATACTGCATATTTTCAAATACAAGTGGAATAAAACAATAAAACAGATAAAGGAAAATAACAAAATTGAAACAGGCTCACAGATGCAGAGACCAAACTATTGGTTACTAGTGTGGAGAGGCCAAGGAAAATGGACAAGATAGAGGAAGGAGATTAAGAATATAAACTAGGATATAATATAGAGCACATGGAACAGAGCCAATATTTTATAACTTTAAATTGAGTATAATCTGGAAACCTATTGAATAACTGTTGTATACCCATAACTAACATAATATTGCAAATCAACTGTACTTCAAGGCAAAATAATAAAATGAATAAAATAAAGAGTATCAATAGCCAAGCCATGCCTTGGACCCAAGACAACCCTTAAATCTACACTGAGTGGTTCCTAAGACTATGATCTGCATTGTTGTTCAGCCGTTCAGTCATGTCCAACTGCAACACGTAAGGCTTCCCTGTCCTTCACCGTCTCCCAGAGTTTGCTCAAACTCACATCCATTGAGTCAGCGATGCCATCCAACCATCTCATCCTCTGTCGTCCCCTTCCCCACCTGCCCATAATCTTTCCCAGCATCATGGTCTTTTCCAATGAGTCAGTTCTTCATATCAGGTGGCCAGTGTATTGGAGCTTCAGCATCAGTCTTTCCAATGAATATTCAGGGTTGACTGGCTTTAAGTATATTTAGATCAAATTTAATTTAACAAAATTTTCAACTTCACCTTGTCAAGGGTTCACATTGAAGTAAAAGATATGTGCATAGAGCATGTGTAGAAGAACTGGATCAACAGGGGCATGTCCATCAACAGAGGCGGCTCCGAGAGGAAGGCGTAGCATTGTGCATGGAGGACAGGCTCTGGGGTGAGGCACACACCAGTCTTCCATTATCTCCCTTAAGGCATTGTGAAAGTGAAAGTGAAGTCGCTCAGTCGTGCCCAGCTCTTTGTGACCCCACGGACTGTAGCCCACCAGGCTCCTCCGTCCAGGCTCCTCCGTCCATCTCCAGGCAAGAATAGTGGACTGGGTTGCCATGCCCTCCTCCAGAGAATATTCCCGATCCAGGGTTCGAACCCATGTCTCTTATATGTCCTGCATTGGCAGTCAGGTTCTTTAGAACTAGAGCCACCTGGAAAGCTCTCATTTTACTAGGCATATGTCCAAACCCACTAGAGAAAGAAATGGCAACCCACTCCAGTATTCTTGCCTGGAGAATCCCATGGACAGAGGAGAACTGGCGGGTTATAGTCCATGGGGTAGCAAAGAGTTGGACACGACTGAGCGAATAAACAGCAAACAGCATGTCCAAGCCCACAGCGTGTAGAACACAAAGAGGGAACCAAGCTGTAGAGTTTGGATGATTATTTTACCTTTTTAAAAATTATAATGGCAACATGTTGATTTAACAAAAATGACTCAGTCAAGACAGAAATACTGATTCATTTAAGATATGATATTTAGGTATCTCTCAACAAAATGTGCCAAAAGAGTAGATACTTTCATTTTAAAAACTATAATTCTTCCTTCTATTCAGAATGTTAAAACAGTTATTTCACAAAAGACATAATTGCTATTAGACACAATTTTATACTGAATATCTCAACTAACAATTTAAATTATTTTTATTAAAAACTAGCCATGCTCCATTTACCTCTGACGAATTTCCCATTCCAGTGTGTACGTGCCCATAATAATGACAGATCAAATACATCAGTACATAATTAGTACTTTACCACATAATGAATCAAATATCAGAAGTAAGTTTTGACAAACAGGTCCCAAATTTTCCATGCTTTTCCTTAGCTATCTTCATTCAGGTATTGAATTTCTGAATATGCTTTCTTTTTACCAGAAATCAGACTTTTGAAAAGATAAGGGTGTCATCTCAGGAATTTAAATGCAGCGTGGAGCTTCAAAAATTAACTCATTGCTTGGGAAAATCTGAGGGGAATTAATAAAGGTTACTGTTCTTAACTGGGCTTCCCAGGTGGTGCTCATGATAAAGAATCCACCTGCCAATGCAGGAAACAGAGATGTGAGTTCAGTCCCTGGTTCGGGAAGATCCCCTGTCTTAGGAAATGCAACCCACTCCAGTCTTCTTGCCTGGAAAATCCTGTGGGCAGAGGAGCCTGGTGGGCTGCAGTCCATGGGACCACAAAAAGTTGGACATGACTGAGCAGCTGAGCACACACGCTGCACATCTGCAGTGTTAGAATTCTGTAGGAAATGTTGCCTTCTCTATGACTCTCGTGAATGCACCTCCGTGTTCCTCAGACCACAGACCACAGAGTTCAGCATGGGGATGAGCACAAGAGTAGAACACAGAGGCCACTTTGTCTGTGTCCATGGAGCGCCCGGAGCTGGGCTGTAAGTACCTGAAGATGACAGTCCCACAGAGGATGGAGACAGCGGTGGGGTGGGAAGCACAGGTGGACAAAGCCTTTCGGTGCCCCTGAGCTGAGTGCATCTTCAAGATGTTTACAAATATTAATAGACAGGAAATCAATATAATCAGAAGAGCAAAAGAGACATTAAAGCTCATGATGAAAACAAGAACCACTTCACTAATGTGTTTATCAGAGCTAGAGAGCCAGGACAGCTGGAACATCACAAAGTCATGGGCTGTGTTGGACTTGCATAAAGAAGGACCGAATATGGAAAGAGGCATTCAGAAAACTACAAACATAGGATCCCGTGGTCAGACATGCGCACACATGTGTTGTCATGGTGGTGGTGTTGTGCAAGGGCTTGCATACTCCTGTGTAGCAGTCATAAGCCACTGAGGCCAAAAGGCAAGGCTCCACACTTGCAAAGGCTACAAAAAAGAACACTTGAGCGGCACGTGCATTGTAGGGGACGACCTTGTCTCCAATGAGTAATCCAGCCGTTACTATGGGAGTGACAGATGAGTTCGCCAGAGACAGGTCACTGAAGAAAAAGTGCATAGACGTGTGCAGACGAGAGTCCAAGGGAAGCAATGTGACCACTCCCAGGTTTCCAGTCACACTGATGAGGTGAATGATAGCGAACGTGATAAAGAGGAGGATCTACAGTTCTGGGGAACTGATCGGTCAAAAGAGGATGAATGGTGTCACTTCTATCTTGGTCTCCATCAATGCCATTTGGGAATTATGAGAGATGCTGTAGTAGTGAGAAATAAAGGGGAAAAGTGACAAACAGAAAAGAAATTGCAGTGAAATTTAAATGCATTATCATGAACAATTTCTACTTCAAAATCATTCTGATCTAATATTAAGAACTTTACATGTAAATGTGTGTATGAGTATGTGTGTGCCTCTGTGTGTGCATATGTGTACAATGTGTAGTACTATTATTTTTATTTTGCCATTAAAGGAGTTAAAGATTTGAGAGATTATACAATATTCTGCAATTCTATTGCTAGTCTAAAAAACTCAAGACTGAAGCCTAATTTTCATCTAATCAAAATCCAGGGGCTTTTAGTCACCTCACTGTCAACACATATAAAGGTACTAATAAATATAAAGATGGTAAAAGGTTAAATTGCTGTTAGATCTTGCTAATTTATTGATTTCCTTTTGTTCTCTGTGTAGTTTAAAGAATAGTCACTTCACACTTCTCCTTTTTTTACCTTTAATGAGAGACCAACTGTTAATGAACAAGAAAAAACATTGCTACCTGCTCAATCAGAGCACCATCTGTCTTATTTTTTATTCATCTTCTTTAGGGAAGCAACAGGAGTGTTCATAAGTACCACTAAACTTCTCACCAATGGAAATTTTGATATTAAGACTCCAATCTCAAATCACTATTTTAGAAAAAAGGTTCAAAACATCATTTCTATGCTCAAAAAACTCATAGTATGAATAGGCTTCCCATTGTTTTTGCATGAATTACACTTTTCACTGATAGTGTTTATGGAATAATTATCTCACTCCTTGAAGAGAAGGAACAGTCAGTCCTGAATAGTGAATGTGAAATCAGAAATTCAGCCATGAAATAATGCCTAAGTAATGATAAAGAAGCTGAACTGTAGGTAGTGGTCTAAAGACTCCGAGTACCTTAAGACAGTGAAAGATCAAGGACGAAACTCTAACAAGGACCCAGGAATCAGGACTAACAGGGACCCAGGAACCCAGGTTCAAGTCCCAGATCCACCATTAATTCTTGCTGTGCCCTTGGAGGCATCACCTTCTCCTAGTTTGTAAAATAAACATTGTGAACTCCCGTGTAGCTTACAGAGTTGTGTCTGTAAATAGCAAATAAGGGAAGGTCTACTGAAAAACTCAGCAGAGAGGGTTACCATTTTAAAGTCATTCAACATAACTTTTAACTTGAGGTGATTTCCTTGGCAATAAGTAGGCTCATAGCAGTTCCTTAGGTGGGAGGGAGACCTGTGTGCAATGACGATGATTAATATTCAGGTGAGTGTATGATGACCTAGGAGCTTGGCATGCAGTCAGGCATGATGTTACGTGGAGTGTTGTTGGTATTTCAGAGGCTGGTGCAGGGAACCAGCAGTGAGTTACAGAGACATGGAGCTCTCCGGGGATGCCCCCATGGGACCATCTACAGCTCCTCAGCCCACCTTCCCAGGGAAGAAGTAGCTGAACACCCTGTGGGGACCTTATTGCACATGAGTGTGCATGCATATTTTGGTATTACCGTTTTTTTTTTTCTTTAAATGCGTAATTGCAAAACTGCAAAATCCACAAATTTATGTGTATTATTCTAATAATTTAAATATGTATAGCTATCTAACCATTTATAGAACACTTCTACCATGTAAATAAAACCCACAGTTCTTTGTGGTCCACTCCTTCTAGCCACTGCCTCTGGAAACTACTTGTTTTGTGTATATAATTTTTTAGCAGTACTCCATTTTTTGGACATTAGATTGTTTGTTACTCAGTTGAGGAGCATTATGTTGGTTTAGGGTTTGGTGATTATGAATAAAGCTGATCTAAACATATACCCTAAAGAGATTTTCTGCAAATATAGGTTTTTATTTCACTTAAGTAAATATCTGTGAGAAAGATAGCTCGGCCATAAAGTAAATATGTGCTTAATTGAAAAAGAACATCAAACTGTTTTCTGAATTTATTCTACTAGCTGGTTCTCACCTACAATGCATTACACTTGTTTCCTATTTTTCCCAGGGCTTGATGTTTTATTGTGTTTTAAAATTTAATTTTTGTCTCATATCTGTTCTTGCTCTTTCACAAAAATGTCTCAAAAAGCTCTCAGAAAATCCTCTTTAAAAACCACATTTGCCTTACCACCACAGCTCTGTCCTAGGAACTTTTTTGCAACAAAGGAATTAGATCCATGATTTCGTCTCTCCTTTTGCCTCTGATCTCACACTCCACCAAAAGGCATCACACTTTTTTTAGTGCAGTAAATCTAGTGGTCACCCATTTGTTCAATGCATGGAGATGGCGTCACCCTAAAATTTAAGTAATTTATTTAACTCCTCCAAACTCTAGCTTCTCATCTGTAAAGAGGGAGATAATAGCACATAATTGTCAGAGGATTGTTAGGACGATCATCAGATGACATCTATACCAAAAGGAGTACAGTTTCCAGGGCATTTCTGGTGTCCCTTAAGGTTAAATATTACTCTTTTCTTATTCTCAAAAATCGGTATAAAAAGATTTTAAATCAATTGTTTTAAATATCCTTAAATAAGTTTCACAAATATACTGGTGTTCAAACAGTCCATTAGCTTTCCCTCACATGTGACTACTCCATTGCAACTCAGCAGAGATATTTACTAATTGTAGACAATGGACTTGGAAAAATGTGTCACGTCAGGGTGGGTGAAAGCACATGTATGACACACTAGCTGTCTCTTCTCCTGACAGACTGAGGAAACTCAATTTTCTAGCTCAATTAGCTGCTGTGGATGATGACACTTTCATTAACCAACATCTTTTAGTGACCACATTAGGAAGCTCTCTTTTTCCCAAAGCAAACTGTAATGGACATAGTAGCACATTGAGAAGCAAATCTGTGAGAGGCTGAATAATGTCTCCAAATAAATGAGTCCCTAATATCTTGGACCTTTATATGGCTACTGTTATGGACTGAATCATGTCCGTCCTCCCCAAATTTAACATAGTGCAGATATAGCCCTTAATGTGACTGTTTCGGAGACAGGGATGAGAAAGAGGTAATGAAATTGTATAAGGTCATAACAATTGGGCCTTAATCCAATAGAACTTCTGCCTTATAAGTAGAGAGAAAAGTATCAGAGCTCTCTTTCTCTACCATGTGAGGGCACAGTGAAAAATTGGCGTCTGCAAGCCACGAAGATTCCTCACCAGGAACTGAACTGTCCAGCACTTTGATCTTGCAATTTCCAGCCTCCAGTAATGTAAGAAAAGTAGCGTCTGTTAAGTCACCCAGTCTGTGGCATGCAGTTATGGAAGTCCAAGCTGACCAATACAGTTATCTTCTGTGACAAACAATTTGCAGTTGTCATTAAGTTAACAGTATTGACATGGGAAATTAACCTAGATTATTCAGTGGGTCCTAAATGCAATAGCCAGTGTTCTTAAAAGAGACAAGGCAGGAAAAATGGCAGATTAAGGAATTCCACAGAAACACCAAAAAAGCAAGCAGAAATTTTCGGAATCAAATTTTTGTCATAACTCTGAAAAATGTTCAAAGGTTTATAGCAATTAACAAACACTAAATCATAAAAATCATGACTTAATCATGGACTTTCAGTCAGTTCAGTCGCTCAGTCGTATCCAACTCTTTGCGACCCCAAGGACTGCAGCACGCCAGGCTTCCCTGTCCATCACCAACTCCCAGAGCTTGCTCAAACTCATGTCCATCTAGTCGGTGATGCCATCCAAGCATCCCATCTTCTGTCGTCCCCTTCTCCTCCCACCTTCACTCTTCCCCAGCATCAGGGTCTTTTCCAGTGAGTCAGTTCTTCACATCTGGGGGCCAAAGTAATGGAGTTTCAGCTTCAACATCAGTTCTTCCAATGAACATTCAGGACTGATTTCCTTTAGGATGCATTAGTTGGATCTCCTTGCAGTCCAAGGGACTCTCAAGAGTCTTCTCCAACATCACAGCTCAAAAGCATCAATTCTTTGGTGCTCAGCTTTCTTTTTTTTTTTTTTTTTTTTTTGGTGCTCAGCTTTCTTTATGGTCCAACTCTCACATCCATACATGACCACTGGAAAAAGCCATAGCTTTGACTAGATGGACCTTTGTCAGCAAAGTAATGTCTCTGCTTTTTAATATGCTGTCTAGGTTGGTCATAGCTTTTCTTCCAGGAAGCAAGCATCTTTTAATTTCATGACTGCAGTCACCATCTGCAGTGATTTTGGAGCCCCAAAAAATAAAATTTGTATATGTCAAATCCGTAAGTGACCTCAAGCCAAAGCAACAGAGACTTCTGAAACCTCACATAACAAAGGATACACTCTTAAAAAATAGTGTAGAAAACTCTCCGTGAAAGGATTACAACCCACAGCAAGCAACAACAACAACAACAGAACAACCCTGGGAGGAAAAAGATTCTGATCTCTAGAGTTACCACACTATAATATTCTAAAAGTCCAGTTTTCAACCGAAAAATAAGAGACATTTAAAAAACATGAAAGTATGTTTCATTCACATAGAAACAGAAATTAACAGAAGCACAGACATTGGACTTACTGGTGAAAGATTTTAAATCAATTGTTTTAAATATCCTTAAATAATTTAATTAAATATAGAATAAAGGTTTAAAGGAATATTGAGAATGCTTTTTCAACAAATAGAGAATATCAACAAGACAGTATAAATGGAACCAATAGATTTGGAGTCTAAAAGTATAATAAATGACAATTAAACATAGTCCTACAATAAATGTAGGACATGGATGTGTTAGTAATCTTGACTGCTATAATCATTTCACTATATATAAATCTTTGTGTTTTATACCTTACATTTATATAATTTTTATTTTTAAATTAAATTAAAAATAAGTACAAAGATCAAACTTTTTAGATGCCAAAGAAAGTATCTAGTTCAGATACTTAAACTGCTATAAGAAAATACCATAGATTATACAATAAACATTTATCTCTTGCACTTGAAAAAGCTGAGAAGTCCAAGGTCGAGTAGCTGGTCAATTTATATCTGATAAGAGCATCCTTTCAGTCTTGCAGATGGCCAACTTCTTGCTATATCCTCACATGGTGAAGAGAGACAGCTCTTAATGTCTCTTCCTTTCTTTTTAAGGGCATGTAGTCCCCACCTTATTATCTCCCCACCTTCATGATCAAATCTAACTCTAGATGCCTCTCAATGCTGCATCTCCAGATGTCATGGCACTGCGTATTAGGACTTCAACATAGGAACTGGGAGGAAGAGACAAAAACAATTCAATCTGTTGCAGAGGGGAACATAACAGAGTAATAATAATTGTCCTAAATCAGTTTTCTTATTTTAAAAAAATTGAAGTGATTATTCAGTGGCCTGATAGCTTTAAAAAAAATAGGACAAAATAAATATCAGGCTAGATTTCCATAGCCAGATAAACTATTTGAATGTGATGGCAAAATCAAACATTATCAGAGATACAAAAATCAAAAGTTAGTATACTATCCACAGGTGCAGAAGTTCAGGGAAAGTGCTTCCGCAGGAGGTAAGAGATTAATTCATCAGACTGCAGAAATTGGAAGAGGAGTAGAGCATAATTTGTTCTTTCTTTTTCTTCCTTCTTATCTGCAGCAAAGGTGTCTTTTGATCTTCTATCCCGCTTTAATTATGTAGAAAAAGTAATGGTAGGAACTGCTCATCAAAGGAGAGACCACTAATCCTAGGATAAATATTAGGTTAGATTTTCCATAAGCAGACCCAGAGTCAAGGATTTTATTTCATTTCATTTCCCTCGTTTCCAGTGGTTAAGACTCTGCACTTTCACTGCCAAGGTCCCGGGTTCAATAACTGGTTGGGGAACTAAGATCCTGCAAGCTGAGTGATGTGGCTAAAAAAAGGAGAGGGGGATTTCATTCCAAATAGTTGTATGTTAGAGGTAACAGAAGAAAGCACTGATTGAGCAGCAAGCAAGTGAATCAGGAACAGAAGCTTGGCCAATACAGGCGACATGAGTGAGCGTGCTGCCCAGGTGGACGACTAGGCCTCAGTTACCCCAGGGCTCACTTGAAGACCGCATAGACGTGCCTCAGAGCTTTACTACCTGAAAGATGAAGAATCTGAGGGATTTATCACTCTGCCTCTATCTGCCAACTACTGATGGCTGCCACCAGAGAAATTATATGGTTCGTACATAGACTGAACATATTCTAGCAGCAAAAATAAGCCCTCATTGTAAGAGCTGGTACTCTACACAGACAAAATGATTGCCATGGGTTTGTAGATAGGGTACCACTAGCCTATACACGAGGGTAGTTCAAGATCAAAAGAAGCCCATCTTCCTAAAGAGCTAAACCAAAATTTTAAATTATCAGGATAAAAGTTGATTTAATTCCCATCTTTCTTATTCCTGTGCCATATCTGTGTGTTCAGTGCAAACCCATAAAAGAAATAAAGACATTGTCAGTCTGCTAACACTTGCAGTAGCCTAATCTTTGGCTAGAATATTTAAAAGATGGAAAGGTGAAAAAGGAAAATGTTTTGTCCATAAAAACAAAACAAAATTTTAATAGAGACGCTGATGCTGGGAAAGATTGAAGACAGGAGGAGAAGGGGATGACAGAGGATGAGATGGTTGGATGGCATCACCGACTCAATGGACATGAGTTTGAGCAAGCTCCAGGAGTCGGTGATGGACAGGGAAGCCTGGTGTGCTACAGTCCATGGGGTCACAAACAGCTGGACACGACTGAGTGACTGAACTGAACTGATAGTTCAAGTCTCAACAGTCACAATAAATTAAATGGATTAAATCTGCTGTTCATGTACATAAATTACATCTTAATAAAATATGGGGGGGGTGACATGAGTTGCTGAAAAATGCATCCATGTGCTCCTCAACAAACCAAGCTATGTCCCTGTAGGCAGTTGAATTGTTTCTTCCCCAGATACGTGAGGAAAGAAAAGTTAATTGCCCTCATAGGACACCTGCTCCTCCAAAAGCAATGTACCTTTATAACTTTCTCCTGGTTCCCATTTATTAGTCTCTAAATCTTATGATGACACCACATGGCATTATTATCTTTTTTAATGGCATTAGTTTTTAAAGGCTAGACTCCAAGCAGAAGCATTTGTTCACCATTTATTCAGGTGAATGCTAATACATTTTAGTCAACACATTGGCCTTTCCTTAAGCTATTTATAGAGAGTCTTTAAAGACAGCAGGGGAAATGCCCTATGGTAAAAACTTGTATTCATTCTTGTTGAAAGGAAGAGGTATAAGGTCTTTTATAGACCAACTTTCATTTGCTCTTTACAGGCAAAATACTGCAAAGTATGTGGGAGTGACAATTTTATTATTTCTTTTTTAAATGTCATAAATAAAAAGGCTGAACTTGGCAGAAGGTAAAGAACTCTTCCAAATACTCAGAAAAACCCAGTAGATGTGAGACTTGAATTCAAGCTTCCTAGCTCCATATAATTATCTTTTCTTCATTTCTTTATGATTCAGGGACATTGGAACTTTGAAGCAGATCGTGAGAGACAAAATCTCCAAATAATTTTGAGGATGATTTCTGACTTCAGATTCATATTTCAAGATTGACTTTTCCTTTTCTCAAAGAACACGGTAAGCTCCTATATTCAATATTCATTTTTAGTGAAAAATGCAATTCATGCAGAAGCAGTCACATATTTTATGAGTTTCTGAGCTCATATCTGGCTCTTTGAATACTTTTCTGAAGTCATCATATGGATCTAGTATTTAAATGTAAAAATATTTCACTCAGGAGGTAGTACAGTAATATTTAGGATATGTCAAGCTGCTTTCCTTCAGAGACTGAGCAAAAACCTAGATTAAATGATGCTCTGATTCATAAACGCATGTTGTCATAAATGCATGGTCATAAACACATGGTCATAAATGCATGTTGTTTTTATATGCCATGCTCTCCTCCAGGGGATCTTAGGAGCTTATGTGTATATGGATATGAATATGTATGCACAAACTCTCCTTCTCCTGTCTAATCACCTATCTCTCTATCCATCCATCCATCCATCCTCTGTATTTCTATCTGCCTGCCCACTTGTCTGTCTTGTCTGATTTCTGTCTAGCTGAGAGATAAACTAGCACATAAGCATTATGTCAGAGCTGTCACTAATCCCCATAAATGTGATTTGGGAATGGATTCATTCTACATATATGACTTTGGACAAGTTAATACTTCTTTTTGCATTTCTGTTGATTAATAGACACAATTAGGAATTTGGCCACATGATCTATGAAGACACCTCAGATTCAATAATCTCTAATTCTATAGATAATTTATCTATTATATGCTTTTTTCATTCCCATTGTAGCAGTCTAAATAATGGCTTCCAAATATGTCCACATTCTAATACTAGAATGTGTGTTTATGTTCTCTAATGTGGTGACAAGTATTGTGTGCATGTAACTAAATTAAGAATTTTAAGAAGCCGTTATTTTACTGGATTGTCCATTTGGGCCCAATAGGAATTTACCTGTCATCATAAAATATAGCAAATGCTAAATAAGAAATTATAGCTTATACTACGATTTGAGTGATGTGTTTATATACAAATACAATCAATTCAGACACATGAAGGAATGTGTGGAAGGGCCAGGTAGAAAATGGTAACAAGTAGTAGTTACCAGAAAATGAATGCCCTCTCAAAGACTTAATGTACAAATTAATTGACTTAAAACATTTGTCTTGCTCTTGAACAATCTGCAGGGTTAAAGTCAATGCCACAGACATGAATTTTCAACCCTCAGTATCTGCAGTCCAGCTAAAAGTTGACAGTAATGACTCTAAGAATGAGTCTAAGATAGTCATTCAACACAAGCTAAAATGCGTATCAAACTAAAAAAAAGTACTTAAACAAAACAAGTCTTGCAGATCCCTGGCTTCTTGCATAGAGTAGTTGACAAAGCCAATAACATAAGACAGGAAGACAGAGTGGGAAACACTGAAAAAAAGAAAGAAAGAAAGAAAGAAAGGTCCAAGTGGACATAGTGTGTGAAAAAAGTAGAAATCACAAAATAAAACTACAATACTTAAAAACCCATCCACGCCTCAAAGCCCTGCATGTTGTCACCAGCCTTTTCTAAATCAATAGGCTCCATCATTCTATCTTAATTATCAGATTATAGAGAGCACTCATCAGGATGGCACTGAGCCCCCACATTGTCTGAACTGCTTGTCATGATTATTTTATTTAACGCTCACAGGAGTTCTGAAGTAGGTTCCAATATCACCTCATCTTATTGCTAGATAAAAGGAGCTGCAGGAAACTCGGTTTAGGACGATGTCTCCCAGGTCATCAACGGCAGGGTTTATAGGGAGTGCATGCGCCTGTCTCCTCGGAACTCAGTATCTCACCCCAATTCCATCCCTTCCCTTCAGACCTGATTGGCTGGTTGTATTTGTCTCTAATGCTGCATGCATCTCACTGCATCTATACACATATCTGTGACTTACTCTGCTGTGTCATCCCAAGCATAAAGCTTGGTGGAATGGATACCATAATCAAATGAGAATTGAATGAAATTAAAACCAATTCAAATTCGTTAATGTCCTTTACTTTGGAAACCATTCTGATGACTCTAAAGCATTGCTCTCTTCATAGCCATGTAAACTTGAATAAATTACTCAACCTTTCTGTTGCCGTGTTACTAATATATAAATAGTCATAACAACTATCAATTTAATAAGAATAATGAGAGTATTAAAAAATACACGTGAGCACTATAAAAGCATACGCTCTTGGGCTGCTAATCCACTTCAGTCGTGTCCGACTTTTCGCGACCCCGTGGACTGTAGCCTGCTAGGCTCCCCGTCCATGGAATTCTCCAGGCGAGAATACTGGACTGGGTTGCCATGCTCTTCTCCAGGGGATCTTCTGCCCCCAGAGATCCAAGTGGCATCTCTTACCTCTTCTGCATTGGCAAGCAGGTTCTTTACCACTAGCTCCACCTCTTGGAAGACTCAAAAATCTGATTTAGAGATCAATGCACTCCAGGCATATGCCCTTCCAAGCTCATCATCCCTTCCTGTAACTCAGATTTTTCATATAGGAAATTTACATGTTGGAAAGGTGTCCATGAAGAATCTTCTCTGTGAATTCTATTATAATAATATAAAGGTTGTGCGTTTCAATTTCTGTGCAGCTCTTCTTTCTGCATCACTCTCTCCCTTATTTTCATTACGAGAGCATCTTGTGATTCTTAAATCCATGAAGAATAGCACAGAGGTAACCGATTTCATCCTGCTCGGACTCACAGATGACCCACAGCTGCAGGTTCCTCTCTTTGTAATCTTCACCTTCATTTACCTCCTCACTCTGATTGGGAACCTGGGGATGACCACGTTGATCCTGCTGGACTCTCGTCTCCACACGCCTATGTACTTTTTCCTCTGTAACCTGTCTCTGGTGGACTTTTGTTACTCCTCCACCATCACTCCAAAGGTGATGGCTGGGCTCCTGAAAGCAGACAAAGTCATCTCCTACCATGCATGTGCGGCTCAGATGTTCTTTTTCATAGTCTTTGCCACTGCGGAAAGTTATCTCTTGGCCTCAATGGCTTATGACCAATACGCAGCAGTGTGCAAGCCCCTGCATTACACCACCTCCATGACCACAAACAGGTGTGCTTGTCTTGTCGTAGGCTCTTATGCATGTGGTGTTCTGAATGCTTCTGTCAACACTGGAGACAAGTTCAGTCTCTCTTTCTGTGGGTCCAATGTGATCCATCACTTTTTCTGTGATGTTCCAGCAGTCATGACCCTCTCTTGCTCTGAGAAACGCATCAGTGAAATGATTCTTGTTCTTGTCTCAAGCTTCAATGTCTTGCTTGCACTTTCTGTAATCTTGATTTCCTACCTGTTCATATGTATGACAGTTTTGAGGGTGCACTCACAAGAGGGGTACCAGAAGGCTTTGTCTACCTGCGCTTCTCACCTCACTACTGTTTCCATATTTTATGGGACCGTCATCTTCATGTACGTACAGCCCAGCTCCAGCCACTCCATGGACACAGACAAAATCACATCTGTGTTCTATACGATGCTCATCCCCATGCTGAACCCGGTGGTCTATAGCCTACGGAACAGAGAAGTCAAGAGTGCATTCAACAAAGCTGCTGAGAAGGTGAAAGTTTCTCTAGATTTTCTCTTGCTATAGAATCCACAAAAGCTATTTTACCCCTTTTGAATCTGCCCCATGCAATGACTCAAATGATAATGGCCATGGGGAGGGAGGTGGAAGGGGGATTCAGGACGGGAAACACATGTAAACCCATGGCTGATTCATGTCAATGTATGGCAAAAACCACTACAATATTGTAAAGTAATTAGCCCCCAATTAAAATAAATTAATTAATTTAAAAAAAAATTTTTTAAATGATAGTGGCCATCTGGGACAGAAGGATACAGATTTTGTCTCATATTTTTTCTCTCTTTAGTTGAGGAATAGTCCCAACCATTTAAAATGCAGGCAAAATATAATAATGGTTTTTAATGAAATATGTGTTTTTGTTGGCACATTTTATCTAGAGCTAAATAATTATAGTAGTTTAATAAACCAATGCTTCAGTCATTAATGAGTGATTTGGAAAGAGAAAGCATATTCATGTGAAATTTACCAAAGGTAAATAGCCCTATTAGAATAAAAGGATGTATATGATTCACTTATTTTTACCTTAATCTTATGAGCACTAACTCTTCACATTTTGTTTTTAAAATTTCACTGAAAATAATAACAATGCTACCCATTTTTTGGCAATAAATGTTTTTAAATTGTTGATGCCACTCCAACATTTATATTCTACTCAGCTATCTCATGTCCTACCAATATTCAATTCATTCACTCTACTTCATTTACACTGACTTCTACCAAATCTGGACCACTCCAAACTCGCCCTTGTCTCAGCTTCTTTGCACTAATGTTTCCACTGCATGGAATATTCTTCCACTCACTTCAAATTCCTAGTTAAATTTTACCCACTTGGGAGATTATAGAGGCTTGCCATGAGCTACTTTATGAAATAGTCACTTCCCTCCCATGGAGTTTTTTTTCTAAGCCTGCTCTCTCATCTCCATAGTCATTATCAACATGCAGCTCTTATATTTATTTTCTCACCTGTTCATATCTTTTTCTCAACTTGAATGGAAAAGCTCTTTGAGCAGTAGCTTAACCTGGTTATTGCACTGGAAATAAAGCTTTGAAACTTGATTTTTAAATTATTTTACTGAGCATTATGACAACTCCAGAAATTCCAAATTACATAAAAAAAGAAAGCTGCAAAAACTTTAAGGGGAGAATCCACCAATATCCAGTTGACAATGACCCCAATTTCTTGCACGTGCTAACATCTAATAATCCCTATTCTTTTGAAATTCTTCAAACTGCTTGCTCACTTGCAGCCAACCAATCGCTGACAAATGTACCTGAAGACCTCTCCCACTTCTAAAAAACCGTATCTTAATAAACCACTTGTAAATCATACACTGACTCAGTATTTATTCATTTTACTCCACAAGTTGTATGGCACGGCCAAAAACCCCATGGATTTATTTCTGACAGTTCTGGAGGCCAAATGTCAAGGGTCGGTTTCATTGGGGTGAAATTATGGTATGTCTGCAGAGGTTCCCGGAGAAGGCAATGCCAACCCACTCCAGTACCCTTGCCTGGAGAATCCCATGGGCGGAGGAGCCTGGTGGGCTACAGTCCATGGGGTTGCGAAGAGTCGGACACGACTGAGCAACTTCACTTTCACTTTTCACTTTCATGCAGTGGAGAAGGAAATGGCAGCCCACCCCAGTGTTCTTGCCTGAAGAATCCCAAGAACGGGGGGAGCCTGGTGGGCTGCCATCTCTGGGGTCGCACAGGGTCGGACACGACTGAAGCGACTTAGCAGCAGAAGCAGCATCTTTACATACTCCCAGCCCAGCTCCAGTCATCCCATCGACGCAGACAAAACGGCGTCCACGTTCTGTACGATGTCATCCCCATGCTGACTCCCGTGGTCTGCAGCCTAAGAAACAAAGAAGTCAAGAGCGCTCCTAAGAAAGCTGTTGAGAAGGCAAAATTGTCTCTAGGTTTCACCTCTTAAAGGTGTAGAATCGCCAGTAACCTACATAATTTCTGTCAGATCATCTCCATGCATTAAATCATATTTTACTGCTCACACTGCATGAAAATTACGGAGATAATACCTTTCTTCTCAAAACCTGTCACTGAGAAAAAAGAAAATAATGTGTCCAGATAAATAATATCTGAATGAGGATGGCGAAAGGAGACCTTGAGGTTTTTTAGATCTTGTTTGTCATAAATTTTATTAATTATCCTTGATTTATTCATATGGTCATATTTTCTCTACCATATTCTATGCAAGTGTATTTATAAGAGAGGGATCAAACTCATCAAAAGAAGCACATGAAAGGATCTTGTGTATGCACATACACACAGGTGTGAGAAATTTGTTAAAGGAGTCAAATGGACCATAGCTAGTTTTTAGTTAAAAATAACTAATTATGCTATCAGAATATAAATTTAGCGTTTTTCACTTCTCTAGCTTAAAAGGCTAGTGGAATTCTAAAATGAAGAAAAACATGATATAGATTTTTTTTAAATAAAGATATACATTTTGGCTCTTTTTTGTTGTCTCATGTTTTTTCTTAACTGAAGTAGAGTTGATTGACAATATTAATCATATTGCCTTCAGGTGTATGGCACTGTGATTAGCATTTTTTCAGAGCTATGCTAGCACAGCGTCATAAAGGAGTTCATATTTCTGCCTTCAGTAAGTCATTTGGTAGGAAAAGTATGGTCACATTATAATTTTCAAAGGCGAGAAAACCAGAGAGCACACACTAAATATAGCTTTATACTGAAGTCTCTGATATAACCCATTTTATTTCAGCCTTCCCTCTTATTTGTCTGACCAACTCTTTTTCATGTATTTGTTCAACTCTAGTATCAGGTAGAGCTATTCCAGGATTGTCAGCTGGTACCCAATTCAGTCTTGTCATAGAGTTCCTTTTACTTTTAGACTATGGGTTTGACAATTTCCAGTCAATACATTTTTTCGACATTAGCTGAATCTTTGTTTCCCCTCCCCTTTCAGGGACTTAGATTCTTTTGTAATAGTCTTCATTCTATCCTGGGGTTTTCCAACCTCCAAATTGATTCCATTTGTTTGTTTGTAACGTTAACAGGTCACTCTTCATGACAAGCAGTTCTATGGGCCTTGATGAATGCATACATTCATGTATCTGCCACCTCGAAAACATACAGAATAATTTCATCACTCAAAAATTCCCGTAGTGTCCCTTTTATAGACAATAGCTCCCTGTTCCCCTAGCCCCTGATTACCACTGAATTATTTTCCATCTCTACAGTTTTGCCTTTTTCAAAATGTCATACAAATAGAATCTAATAATGTGAAGTGTTTTGGTCTCTTTTTCTTATCAAAAGTGAAAGTGAAAGTTGCTCAGTTGTGTCCAACTCTTCGTGACCCCATGGACTATACAGTCCACGGAATTCTCCAGGCCAGAATACTGGAGTGGGTAACCTTTCCCTTCTTCAGGGGGTCTTCCCAACCCAGGGATCGAACCCAGGTCTCCCACATTGCAGGCAGATTCTTTACCAGCTTAGCCACAAAGAAAAACACTTTAAAATCATCTATGTTTTGTAGAAATCAATAGCTCACCTCTTTTTTATTACTGGATAGTATTCCAGTTATATCTATAAATACCACAGTTTGTTTAGCTATTCATCTTTAGGGGTATATCTGTTTGCTTCTAGTTTGGGTGAATCTCAGTAAAGCTGCAATAAACACTGACAAACAGGATTTTGTGAAACATAAGTTTTCAGTTCACTATGGTAAATACTTAAAGAGTGCAAGCACTGGATCATACGGTAAATCCATACATAATGTTATAAGAAATTGCCAAACTGTCCTGAAAAGTGATTGTACCTTTTTGCATTACCATAGCAAATCAATGAGTGAGGTTCAAATCTTTACTAGTATTTAACACTATCAGGATTTTTTGCCATTTTAACAAATTCAGAGTAGTATATCTTTGTGGTTTCAATATTTATTTTCTTAATGAAAAATTCTATTGAGCACAATTATGTGTACTTCTCATCTGTATATATTCTCTTGTAAAGGTTCAGATCCTTCACGCATTTTTAATTGAGTTTTTTTTTTTATTTTGCCTTTAAAGGACACTCTATATATTCTATAAAACAAATCCTTTATACAGTGACATCAACAAGGTAAGAGAGTATATTTATCCTCCCAAGTGAAACAACAGTTACATAGATAACTGCAGACAGAAATAGCTCTGGGAGGGCTCAGGAGTCCAATTAAGAATCTGCAGTAACACAGTGAAGGATAAAAAGTGGAGAATAAGTACAGAGAAAAGGTCACCGGGGGAGACTGGCAGAGACGAGGCGTCTGGCTAGGAACAGAGGGGAGTGTTGATGTCAGGGTCAGCCACAGGCTGAGTGCCCCTGGCTGCGGTGCCCACCTCGAGGACCCCACGCAACCCCTGCCACTCCCCACAGCTTTTGCGATGGGGGGCCCCCGTGAACCCCAGTGTTCATTAATGTAGATTCCACAGAGGACTCCTGCCACTTACGCCACTGAGGTGACCAGCAGCTGCAGACTCTGGAGAGGGAGACACTGAGCCCACCCCCGGACGCCTGCCCCAGGGGAAGAGCCAGGCTGGACTTCTCTGAGCCCTGGGCTCACGCCCGCCTCCAACCCTCCACTTGCCGTGGACCTTGGAGCCAACCCTTCTTGGACCACTGGTTCTGGGGCAATTCTCCCTGTGTCTGCACTCAAGATTCGGGCTCCATGGCTGTCTGCACACACCACACTTCAGTCTCCAGGACCCCTGGCAGTGAAGGCTAGCCCGCACCCGGGACGGCAGGATGTGAGCTCCGCACCCCAGACCCCAAGTACCCAGCCACTCGGGGAGCGCCCACAGCAAAGGCGCTCAGAACCGCCATTGCACCGGGAACGTCCCCACTCATACAGAGCTCTGGACACAGCCCTGAACGAGCGGACCTCAAGTGTTCTCAGGCAGAGAAACCAATGGTAACTCTGAGAGGTGATGAATATGCTAATTATCTTATTATGGCAATAATTTCACAATTTTACCCCTATATAAACATTACATAGTACACCTAAAATAGACTGAATTTTTATCATTCATCCTCAATAAAGCTGGAAAAATGTAAATAATCATTTATATGTAAATTGAAAATATTATATGCAAAGAAATGTGATTTGCAAATATTTTCTCCCAGCCTATGCTTTCTTTTCTAGAACAAAAATTCTAATATTGATAAGTAAAATTTGTCACTTTGCTCTTTCAGAGACCATCCTTTAGACGGTAAAGAATCCGCCTGCCATGAGGGAGACTTGGGTTCAATCCCTTGGCGGGGAAGATCCCCTGGAGGAAGCCATGGCAACCCCCTCCAGTACGCTGGCCTGGAGAATCCCCATGGACAGCGGAGCCTGGGGTCCGTGGGGTCGCAGAGAGTCGGACACCGCTGAGCGGCTAAGCGCACAACACAGCTCTGACAAATTCAACGCCAAGCTCGAAAATTCCCCGTCTTCTTCTGTATTTCTTGTGAAAGTTTTATAATTTTATGTTCCACATTTAAGTGGTATCCATCTTGAATTAATTATTGTTTTAGATATCAGGTACACTTTGAAGTTCATTCGTTTTTGTATATAGACATCAACTGTTGCTGCACTATTTGTTAAAAAGAATATCACTTTTCCGTTTAACTGCTATGGCAAAGACTAGTTTGCTATGTTGTATGTTTCTATTGACGAAATCTCTATTCTGTTCAAATGATTTATGTGTCTGTTGTTTCACCAAAATACACTTTCTTGATTAATGTAACTTTCGAGTAAGTCGTGAAATCAGTTAAGGAGCATATTTCAACTTTATTCTTCTTTTTAAGAATTACTTTAAGTATTCTAGTAGCTCTACCTCTTCATATGAATCTTTCAGCTTGAATGTTTCCAAAATTCTTGCTTGAATTTTTCTTGAGATCAGATTGAATCTGTAGATAAATATGAAGAAGCTGATATATTAAAGTCTTCCAATCCATGAAAAATATATCTATATGTATATACACACATACTTGTCTTCTTACTATACATCTATAATATTTCTTATCAGATACATGATTTGCAAATATATTCTCCCATCCTTGGGTTACATACTCACTTTAGTGATGGTATAATTTGAAATACAAACGTTTTTACTGTCGATACAGTCCGATTTACTTTTTCTTTTATTACTTAAGTTTCTGCTGTTTTATGTAACAACCAACTGCCAAACTCAAGGCCACTGTATCAGTTATCTAGGGCTGCCATACCAAGTACCACGAACTCGATAGTTTACAACAACAGAAATTTCTTCTATCACACAGGTCTGCATGTCTGAAATTAAGATGTCAGCAAGACTACATTCTTTCTGAAACCTGTAGGGAAATTTGTCCTTGTTATCCTTAGTCTGTAGTGGTTTTATGGCAAACTGTGGAGCTCCTTGGCTTGAAGTTGCCTAACTACAAGCCTGAGCTTGGGCACTGACGGAGGGGGGCAGTGGCCACGCCAGAGCAGCTCCAGGGTGTGAGGCGCGGGCACTGGTGCCCTAGACATGGGGCACAGCCACAGAGCTAGTGTCTGCAGAAAGACCGGGCAGCGAGCAAACGCTGCTCTGGGGCCCAGTGCGTGGCATTCCTTCTGCAGCGTCGGCCCCAGTGTCCTGGGTGTGGGCACTTATGGAGTGGCTGTATGATTGCGATAGATATAAAATAAGTGGAGAGAAATTAAAGACGTAAATAAGTAGAAAGGCATCTGATGTTCATGGGAAGGAAAACAATATTATTAAGATGTTAATGCTACCCAAAGTGATCTCAGTTCAGTTCAGTTCAGCCACTCAGTCATGTCTGACTATTTGTGACCCCATGGACTGCAGCACACCAGGCCTCCCTGTCCATCACCAACTCTTACAGCCTGCTCAAACTCAAGTCCATCAAGTCAGTAATATCATTCAAACATCTCATCCTCTGTTGTTCCCTTCTCCTCTTGCTAGCATCTTTCCCAGTATCAGGGTCTTTTCCAATCAGTCAACTCTTCACATCAGGTGGCCAAAATATTGGAGTTTCAGCTTCAGCATCAGTCCTTCCCATGAATATTTGGGACTGATTTCCTTTAGGATGGATTGGTTAGATCTCCTTGCAGTCCAGGGACTCTCAAGAGTCTTCTCCAACACCACATTTCAAAAGCATTAATTCTTTAGCACTCAGCTTTCTTTATGGTCCAGCTCTCATATCCATACAAGACTACTGGAAAAGCCATAGCTTTGACTAGAGGGACCTTTATTGGCAAAGTAATGTCTCTGCTTTTTCATATGCTGTCTAGGTTGGTCATAGCTTTTCCTCCAAGGAGCAAGTGTCTTTTAATTTCATGGCTGCAGTCACCATCAGCAGTGGTCTTGGAACCCAAGAAAATAAAGTCTGTCACTGTTTCCGTTGTTTCCCTATCTATTTGCCAAGAAGTGATGGGACTGAATGCCATGATCTTTGTTTTCTGAATGCTGAGCTTTAAGTCAACTGTTTCACTCTCCTCTTTCACTTTCATCAAGAGGCTCTTTAGCTCCTCTTTGCTTTCTACCATAACAGCGGTGTCATCAGCATATCTGAGCTTATTGATATTTCTTTCAGCAGTCTTGATTCCAGTTTGTGCTTCATCCAGTCCAGCATTTCACATGACGTACTCTGCATGTAAGTTACACAAGCAGGGTGACAATATACAGCCTTGTATTCCTTTCCCAGTTTGGAACTAGTCCGTTGTTCCGTGTCTGGTTTTCATTGTTGCTTCTTGACCTGCATACAGATTTCTCAGGAGGCAGGTAAGGTGGTCTGGTATTCCCATCTCTTGAAGAATTTTCCATAGTTTGTTGTGATCCACACACTCAAAGGCTTTGGCGTAGTCAACAAAACAAACGCAGATGTTTTTGTGGCACTCTCTCGCTTTTTCAATGATCCACTGGATGTTGGCAATTTGATCTCTGGTTCCTCTGCCTTTTCTAAATCCATCTTGAACATCTGGAAGTTCTCAGTTTACATACAGTTGAAGACTTCTTGGAGAATTTTGAGCATTACTTTGCTAGCGTGTGAGATGAGTGCAGTTGTGCTATAGTTTAAACATTTTTGGCATTGCTTTTCTTTGGGATTGGAATGAAAACACCTTTCCAGTCCTGTGGCCACTGCTGAGTTTTCCAAATTTTCTGGCATTTTCACAGTGCAGCACTTTAACAGTATCATCTTTTAGGACATGAAATAGCTCAACTGGAATTCTATCACCTCCACTAACTTTGTTTGAGATGACCAGTATAATTTCTTTCAAAATCCCAGCAGCTCTTTTTTTTTTTTTGGCAAAAACTGAAATCCCAATCCTAAAATTCATATGGAATTGCAAAAAAAAATCCAGAAATATCAAAGCAATATTTGTGGAAGAATAGCTCTAATACCTTGCTGGTGGGAATGAAAAATGATGTAGCTGCTGTTGAAAACCATTTGGTGGTTTTCAGAAAGTCAAACACAGAGTTACCATATAACCCAGCAATTTCACTTCTGAATATATACCCAAGAGAACTGAAGATGTATTGTTCAGCAAAAATTTGTAAATGAATATTCATAGAAATATTATTAACAATGGCCCAAAGGTTAAAAGACCCCAAATATTCATCAGATGATGAACTCACTGTGATATATCTATACAATGGAATATTATTCAGCCATAAAATGAAATGAAGATTTAAAAATATTGCCACATGGAAGATCTTCAAAAGTATTATGTTAAGTGAAAGAAAATGACATAAAATGACAAAAATTATATGTGCCCACTTAAATAAAATATCTAGACTAGGAATACAAAGAAAAACAAAGTTTTAATTACTCAGTGACAGGGGATTTAGGAATAGGAAGAGTGGGACTTACCAACATATATGGGGTTTATTTTTGTGGCAATAGAAATATTCAGGAATAAGATTCTTGTGATGATTACATAACATTGTAAATACAAAAAAATCATACACTTTAAAATGGTGAATTCTATGCTATCCATATGAGAGTGAAAAATGCAAGTTTAAAACTCAACATTCAAAAACTAATGTCATGGCATCCATTCTCATCATTTAATGGCAAATAGATGGGGTAAAAATGGAAACAGTGATAGATCTCACTTTCTTGGACTCCAAAATCACTGCAGATGGTGACTGCAGCCATGAAATTTAAAAATGCTTGCTTCTAGGAAGAAAAGCTATGACAAACCAAGATAGCATCTTAAAAAGCAGCGACATCACTTTGCTGACAAAGATTCATATAATCAAAACTATGGTTTCTCCAGTAGTCAGGTACAGAAGTGAAACTTGGACCGTAAAGAAGGCTGAGTGCCGAAGAATTGATATTTTTGAATTGTGATGCTAGAGAAGACTCCTGAGAGTCCCTTGGACAGCAAGGAGATCAAACCAGTTGATCCTAAAGGAAATGAGTCCTGAATATTCACTGGAAGGACTGATGCTGAAGCTGAAACTCCAATACTTTGGCCACCTGATGCAAAGAACGCACTAATTGGAAAAGACCCTGATGCAGGAAAAGACTGACGGCAGGAGGAGAAGGGGACGACAGAGGATGAGCTGGCTGGATGGCATCACCGACTCGATGGACAAGATTTTGAGCAAAGTCCGGGAGATAGTAAAGGACAGGGAAGCCTGGTGTGCTGCAGTTCATGGGGTCGCAAAGAGTCGGGCATGACCTAGCTACTGAACACCAACATCTAATGTAATCTTTAGCACTCTCATATGCGTATGTGCTAAATCACTTCAGTTGTGTCCAAGTCTTTGTGACCATATGGACTGTATCCCACCAGGCTCCTCTGTCCATGAGATTCTCCAGGCAGGAATACTAGAGTGGGTTGCCATGCCCTCCTCTGGGGATCTTCCCAACCCAGGGATCGAACCTGCATCTCTTATATATCCTGCATTGGTAGATGGGTTCTTTATCACTAGGGCCACCTGGGAAGCCCCTACTCTCATATGAGGGATATTCAATATTATTGCTCCTCTTTTTATAGGTGATATACTGATTTTTGGAGAGATTGAATAACTTGACCAAGGTCACCCTGCAACAGATGATAGAACTAGGATTGGAAGGGAGACCATGTTACTGCTGAGCCCAAATTGATAAAAAAAAAACTGTGCTTGACAGTACTGATAAAACAGAGGTAATCCTGCCTGGGCGTTTAAGGACAGAGAGGACTATGCAGAGAAGAGAATGAACCCATCTTCTTAGTTCTAAAAAATAAGAATAGAGGTTTCCCAAAATCTGCCCAGCCCAGCTCTGTAGTGGTAAAACAAATGGGTATTTTGTTTAAAAGAATTGAGAAAAAGACTGATTTCCAGGTTTTTATGAAAGAGATAGAGAAAACTTGCACAAGGTTCTGACACCACATAGGCCAGAGATTTTAAGGAAGTTTTCATCTGCATTGCCTAACTTGTCTGTGAGGCTTCCCTGATGGTAAAGAATCTGCCTGCCGTGCAGGGGCCACAGGAGATGCTGGTTCGATACCCGGGTGGAGAAGATCCCCTGGAGAAGGCACGGCCAACGCACTCCAGTCTTCTTACCTGGAGCATCCCAAGGACAGAGGAGCCTGGTGGACTACAGTCCACGCGGTCACAAAGAGTCAGACACGACTGAAGTGATTCAGCATGCACACACGCAACTTGGCTGGGGCGCTGCTGACTTGCTGGCCAGCTGCTCCTCCTAAATTTCCATCCTCCCTTGCCTTCATAAACACCCTCAGCTAAAGTGCATACAAACATTATCCTCCGGCATCTCCTGGTCAGGTTCAGGCTAGGAGGACTAGTCTGGGACCTGGAGCCTCATGAGATTTCCACGCACTTGCTACTAAATGTTTCCCCTGAGACTGGTTGTGTGACAAGGTCGTTTTCTCTGCCTTGATATTTGCAAGCGCGCAAACCCAAGTTGCGTTCCACCATATAGAGCCCCGAGGGTGGGGAAGGAGCTTCTCCAGCATGAAGCCTTTCTGGATGGGGACTTCTAGTCCATAGCCTGAACAAGCAGGCTGTCCTTACTGTCTGCCTTGTACCTTCATCTGTCGCGCCTAGGACAAAAGTAAGTATCAAGAAATCACACCATCACAGCCGGTTAGAACGGGAAGGACCTCTAGAAGTTCCAGCTGTTTTAATTCTTGCAAATGAGGATGAGGAAGGCCCAGAGAGTTTAGAGTTAGACCTGCGAGCTAGGCATCGTCTCACCCCCAGTTCAGCCCCCTTTCCACTCTGCTGAGCTACCCTCCAGCACCCGTACTTCCCTGCTCATCATAATCAGGTGTCTCACATAGACGGTGGAGTGACGGTTAGACCCACAAAGGGAGGCTGCGTCCCCTAATTTATTTTGTTGGTTTGTTTAGAATGTACTACAGGACTAGGTAGAAACATCATAGCTCCCTTTCTGAATTTCAGGGCTTATAGGAAACTTTCAACATCTGTTTGTGATTTCAAATATAAAGCCATTTTCCTTAGAAACATCAAAGTTTGGACATTCAATATTATTGACTGAATATCCTGCAGTAACCAAGAAAACGTGTGATAGACTACAGAAAGCAATTTGTCTCAAACTGTCTGTTTTTAAAATGTTAGTACCTTTATGGTTTCTAAAGAATTTTTATATCTATTGTCACATCAGAGCAGGATAGCAGCTTACAAGAGAGATAAAGAATGTTTTTCATCTTGTGAAATAAGAAGATCTGGCCAGTGGCAGGCCTACACCCAGCTGGTTGTTGATAGAACTAGGATTAGAATCGGTCTCATGTTTGTGGTACAATCCTATCCACACTCCCACACCTCTGAATTTCTGGATCAAATGGAGATATTTTGTTCGTCTGTATCTGTAAGTAGTATTAATAATGTATTTAGTCAATACAAATGTATTTGGCTATTCTTATCACATTAGTGGAATACAAAAATTAACTTTTTTTTTCACAAATAGATTTAATCAGATTTACATGTTTATGCATTTGGGGCAAATCTGGCAACTCTAGCAAGCACAGACATAAGAACTGATGAATAAGCCTCAGGAGAAAGTGATTCATGGTGAGTAGCATATTCTGGCATACTCTGGTTACTTTACTGATCATTTCACTAGATTTATACACACTTTTATTGTATCACTTATCACGTTGGGGAGGTAATTTGTGGATCTGGTTGTCTCTGCCTCCTTTAACCGTCAGGAGTCGTGTTCTTCGTTTTGTAACGCTAGCTCCTGGTCCAGAGCTGGTCTATGTGCAAAGCCAGCCAGGAAGAGAAGGGGCAGAGAGAACCAACGCCGAACACAGTCCATGTACTGGCGCGGGGTCAGCAGGGCTCCGTGTGTCCTTTAGCCTCAGCTTTTCACATCGGTGAGGTAAATACTGTGGGCATTACATGAGCTGGGTATTTCACAGACAATCAGACTGAGATTCACAGAGTCTAAGTAAAGTTCCCAGAGCCACATCCTATCTAAGCTACTAATTGCTGGCACTTATTGGAAAAAGTAAATATTTTTTAAAGTTGTGGTTTTACTTGCTTTTTTATTGAAATACAGTTGATTTTCAGTGTTGCATTAGTTTAAGGTGTACAGCAAAGTGATTCTGTTTTATATATATATAAATATATATATATAATATATATATATATGTGTGTATATTCTTTTCCAGATTCTTTTACATTATAGGTTATTATAAGATACTGGATATATTTCCCTGTGCTATACAGTAGGTCCTTGCTCTTTATCTATTTTATATATAGAAGTATGTGTCTGTTAATCCCAAGCTCTTAATTTATCACCCCTTTCCCTTTTGGCAACCGTAAGTTCATCCTCTATGTCTGTGAGTCTGTTCCTGCTTTGTAAACAAGTTCATTTATGCCATTTTTTTAAGATTCCACATATAAGTGATATCATATCATATTTATCTTTCTCTGTCTGACTTACTTCACTTAGTAATGATAATCTCTAATCCCACCCATGTTGCTGCAAATGGTATTATTTCATTCTTATTTATGGTTGAGAAATACTCTATTGTATATATGTACTACATTCTCTTTAATCATTGATCAGTCCATGGACATTTTGGGCTATTTTAAGCAGTGCTGCTGTGAACACTGAGGTGCATGTATCCTTTCAAATTAGTGGATTGTCTTCCTTTGGCTATATACCCAGGAGTGGGATTGCTGGATCATATGGTAACTCTACTTTTAGTTTTTTAAGGAACCTCCATAGTGTCCCACCAACTTACAGCCCCATCAACGATGAAGGAGGGATTCCTGGGAAAAGTATATTCTTGTTATATTTGATCTAAATAGTCACTTTAGACTCTTCTAAATAGTTGTATTATATCTATAATCTGATACATTTTTTTCTCTTTTAGGTTTCAATCCTAGTTTCATGTCTACCAATTACTTTTGTACATGACTCTGAATTGAGATTTGATATAGTAATACTTATATACTTATAATTGTCTGTTTATACAATAGTGTTTGCCAGTTCATCCCTTTATCCATGATGTTTCTTTTGCCTGATATAGTAATAGTAGTAGCAGTAATAGTAATAGTGACATCTTAAACTTTTCGAGTACTTGCTATGCAATTAGCATTGTTTTAAATGTCCTACATGATCTAAGTTATCCTATCATCTACCTTAAAAGTTGAAAACTGAATTTCCCACTTGGAAGGTGAAGAAACTGAAATATAGGAAGATTAATGAACTTGACCTACTGTTTTGAGAAGGATGCTTAATATTGCAGATTTTAGATCATGCTGCCTGGATTCCAATCCCAGTTCTACCATCAAATATGCTACTTGAGCAAGTAATTTACCTCTTTAAATTATGGTTCCATCTGAAGCAAAATGGAGGTAATAATAGTACCTGCCTAACAGAATTGCTAACTGAACTAAATGAGTTAATATATGTGACCAACTTAGAACAGTTTCCTGACCCAAAGTAAATGTTATGTGTTTGCTGTTATAATAATTAATATATTGTTATTATTATTTCTTTAGTTTCCAAGCCACAACTGAGGAGTTCTGATCTCCAGAAATCCTTCCTGAGTTCTTGTGTTGGGCAAACCAAACATCCTTTCTCATTTCAAAGGCCATGGGTGTACCTCCACTTCAGAAATTCATTATGACTAATGTATCTTTCAGATGTAGGTCTCTCCCACTAAGCAATCCTTAAAGACAAGAGCTGTATCACATCCTCCCTTGAATATTTAATAATAGTTAATCCAGGAGGAATGAATGGGACTTAATATCCCAGAGTCAGGAGTGTCTCTCAAGTCAAGCAATCTCTCAAGCAGCTACAATAAGCTATCCGCTGAGTTACCACTGGAGGTGAGAACAACCTACGTGATACGGCAGGAGGTCTGTGGTCTGGTTGATGGCTCAGAGTCTCTAGGTGAGAACAAAACTAATTCTTCCATCTCCCCTATTCTCTTTACCCACAAATAAGGCAAAGGTGTAGATGACAGTGGAAGACAGAAAACAGGGCCACTCAACTGAGGGCCCCATGAATTAGAAGGAAAAAAAAAAGGTTGGGTGTCCCTAAAGCAGGGCTTTGAATCACTGTATGCCTCCAGTGAAGTGAATGAGGGTCCCTCAGAGATGGAGGAGGCAACTGAGGAGGGCTTGTCAGCGTTATACACCAATGGCTGATAAAACGTTTCCTATCTTACTTTCTGTTGATTTAAGCCTTCTGTATATACCTTAGACAAGTGTGCTTTGTAAGAGATGGAAATAGTGAAAAAGAGTCCTACGTGGTTTAATATAAGAGGATATAACACACAGCAAGCAAGCAAGCTGAAATGTGACCCAGAGTCATAATACGGTCCGCTCATGGCAGCCACAATCAGTAAGGGCATTCTAGCGTTTTCCACACCACTTCTAGATGAACAACCTCACGCAACCCACAGTCTGGTTCAGCTTCTCACCCATGAGCTCCTTCCCGCCACAAGAAGCTGACACATGAACTAGAGACCCCATTTACAGTTTACTCCCCATGAAGATGATCAAATAGCCTCATCTTGTATTTGCCTATCTCGTCACAGGTGCCGCTCACGTTGACTCCCCAGTTGATGGAGAACCTTTCAGAGGTGACCGAATTCCTTCTCATGGGGTTAACAGATGCTCTAGAGATGCAGGTCCCTCTATTTACAACCTTCACTCTCATCTACCTCACTACTCTGGTTGGGAACCTTGGGATGATCGTGTTGATTCTGTTGGACTCTCGACTTCACACGCCCATGTCCTTTTTCCTCAGTAACCTCTCCCTAGTGGACTGTGTTTATGCCTCCTCTGTTACTCCTAAAGTAATGGCGGGGATTCTCACAGGAGATAAGAGTATATCCTACGATGCATGTGCTACCCAGATGTTCTTCTTTGCAGCCTTTGTCACTGTTGAAAGTTTTCTCCTGGTCTCAATGGCCTTTGACCGCCACGCGGCCGTATGCAAACCCCTGCATTATACCACCACCATGACCAGAGGGATGTGTGCCTCGCTGGTCACCAGCTCCTATATCTGTGGACTCTTACAATCTTCCATCCATGTTGCCCTCACTTTCCACCTCTCCTTCTGCCATTCCAACGTGGTTAATCACTTTTTCTGTGACATTCCCCCACTGCTGGCTCTCTCTTGCTCTGATATTTACACAAATGAGATTGTGCTCTTCACACTGGCAGCGTTCAACTCCTTTTTTGCTCTTTTGGTTATCTTGGGCTCATACCTCTTCATTTTTATTGCTATCCTGAGGATGCGCTCATCTGAAGGACGCCAGAAGGCCTTTTCCACCTGTGCCTCCCACCTCACTGCTGTCTCCATCTTCTATGGGACCGTCATCTTCATGTACTTACAGCCCAGTTCCAGCCACTCCATGGGCACAGACAAAATGGCGTCCGTGTTCTACACCGTGGTCATCCCCATGCTGAATCCACTGGTCTACAGCCTGAGGAACAAAGAGGTCAAGGGTGCCTTTAAAAGGGTGGTTGGGAAAGCAGTCTTCACTAGGCTTAGCTTACTAATTGGAAACCACATGTGAAACTTTTATTGGACTTCTGTGGCCAAGAATGCTGTTTGAAGGTTAATTCTTTCTTGTCTTTTATTTCTTTGAGCAGTTCCCTCCCAGACAAAACTGACTTTATTCACTCTTCATGACTGTAACTGGGTAGAAGAAATTCCGGACATCCCTTTCCAGAAATATAACATTGCTTCTGTCTTAAGATAAAGATTATAATCCTTGATACTGTAGGATCCCACATTACATCAGTCTGTTGGTTTAAGGTGCTTTGCAGGTAACTCTTATAGGTGATTTACACTAGAGTTCCATTTTCAATTGCTAGAATTAAGAGAACTCTATGAATCTTCCACACAGCACAGGGGCATGGTTCTTAGACATTTATACTCCTAACAGTTATCATGAAAGACTGCTGAAAAAATAGAATTTAGGGATCTAATCCAGATAATATAACTTAGCATACTTCTGGTAGAGCTCAGAAACCTTTTGAATTATGCCCCATTATCCACATGTACATGGATCCTGAACTTAGATAGTGCTCGCTTCGGCAGCATATATACTAAAATTGGAATGATACAGAGAAGATTAGCATGGCCCCTGCGCAAGGATGACACGCAAATTCGTGAAGTGTTCCATATTTTTAAAAGCAAAAATAAACAAATGGGACCTAATGAAACTTAAAAGCTTTTGCACAACAAAGGAAACTATAAGCAAGGTGAAAAGACAGCCTTCAGATTGGGAGAAAATAACAGCAAACAAAGCAACAGACAAAGGATTAATCTCAAAAATATACAAGCAACTCCTGAAGCTCAATTCCAGAAAAATAAATGACCCAATCAAAAAATGGGCCAAAGAACTAAACAGACATTTCTCCAAAGAAGACATACAGATGGCTAACAAACACATGAAAAGATGCTCAACATCACTCATTATCAGAGAAATGCAAATCAAAACCACAATGAGGTACCATTACACGCCAGTCAGGGTGGCTGCTATCCAAAAGGCTACAAGCAATAAATGCTGGAGAGGGTGTGGAGAAAAGGGAACCCTCTTACAATGTTGGTGGGAATGCAAACTAGTACAGCCACTATGGAGAACAGTGTGGAGATTCCTTAAAAAACTGGAAATAGAACTGCCATATGACCCAGCAATCCCACTCCTGGGCATACACACCGAGGAAACCAGATCTGAAAGAGACACTTGCACTCCAATGTTCATCGCGGCACTGTTTATAATAGCCAGGACATGGAAGCAACCTAGATGCCCATCAGTAGACGAATGGATAAGGAAGACGTGGTACATATACACTATGGAATATTACTCAGCCATTAAAAAGAATTCATTTGAATCGGTTCTAATGAGATGGATGAAACTGGAGCCCATTATACAGAGTGAAGTAAGCCAGAATGATAAAGACCAATACAGTATACTAGTGCATATATATGGAATTTAAAAAGATGGTAACGATAACCCTATATGCAAAACAGAAAAAGAGACACAGATGTACAGAACAGACTTTTGGACTCTGTGGGAGAAGGCGAGGGTGGGATGTTCTGAGAGAATAGCATTGAAACAAGTATACTATCAAGGGTGAAACAGATCACCAGCCCAGGTTGGATGCATGAGACAAGTGCTCAGGGCTGGTGCACTGGGAAGACCCAGAGGGGTGGGATGGGGAGGGAAGTGGGAGGGGGGATCAGGATGGGGAACACATGTAAATCCATGGCTGAATCATGTCAATGTATGGCAAAAACCACTAAAATAAAAAATAAATAAATAAATAAAAAGAACTTAGATAGTGAGAATGTCAATTGTAAATCTGGATAATGAGGGATATTACGTAAGCTAGATCTATTTTATTCCTGAATCTCAGGGAGAAAAACATGCTTCAAAAGGCTGACATATATCCATATCTATTCCTTACCTGAGTTCTAATAGATGAAATTCATATAAGAGTCTGGCCAGGGAGAACTGCCTGTATTATTGACAAGCTTCCCCTGTATTTCAGATGAGCTTGGGGTGCAGATCACACTTTGAAAACTGTTTCCCTAGAACAGTGGTTCAAAAGCATCATTACCAAGCCAGCAGCATCAGCATGACCTGGGATTTTTTTAGAAATGCCAATTATAGGAGCCCTCATCCCAGACCCACAGAATCAAAACTCCAGGAGTACAACCAAGCTATCTGTGTTTTTTAACAAGCCCTCCTGGTGATTCTGAAGCAGGCTCAGCTTTGAAAACCAACGCATTCAAGCAACCGAGAAACACTTAGCCTACTGCAGTGGTTCTCAAACTCAGCTGCACATTCCAATAACCTGGGGGAGATTTTTAAAATACTACTGCCTGGATCCCACTTCCAGGGAGTATGATATAATATTATGATTTAGCAAAACTTGATCTGAGATAAGACCTGGGCACCAGGAGATGGTAAAATGCGTCACTTCCCTGGAGCCTGATATATACAAAAGATTAGGACCAAAAAAGAGGTAATATTCGTTTAGAATCTAGTACCTTTCCAAGTATTGCATATGCTATCTCATTAAGGTCTCACGCTAACTCTGAGAGACTCAGCCAGGTAGGGAGGAGGAATGGAGTGTCAGATTTGGGTGCATGGGTAATGTGTGCTCAGTTGCTCAGTCATGTCTGACTCTGCAATGCCATTAACTGTAGCCTGCCAGGCTCCTCTGTCCATTGGATTCTCCAGGCAAGAATACTGGAGTGGGTTGCCATTTCCTCCTCCAAAGAATCTTCCTGA
The DNA here is from genome assembly GCF_019320065.1 of Cervus canadensis. NCBI lineage: Eukaryota > Metazoa > Chordata > Mammalia > Artiodactyla > Cervidae > Cervus > Cervus canadensis. The sequence goes on along the minus strand of NC_057396.1, from coordinate 75,820,203 downwards.
CTCAGGGATCGAACCGGCATCTCTGACGTCTCCTGCGTTGTAGGCAGATTCTTTACCACTAAGCCGCCTGGGAGGATGTGGGTAGATGGTGACAAAGTGAGAATTTTAAGTCTGTGGAATCCCAAAGCAAATCCTTTCCAGCTTAGTTCAGCTAACAATTGTTTAATACCAGGGCAGACTGTAGGGCACATAAAGTATATTAAGACAAAAAAAAAAATCTTTTTATCAAAGAACACTAGTCTTCTCAGTATAACAAAACTATCTTTTTTTAATTGAAGTGTAGTTGATTTGCAATGCTGTGACAATTTCTTCTGCACAGCAAAGTGATTTAGATAGTATAATTATCTTTATAACTAAGACATTAGAAGGCCTGAAAGAGAACGTCAGAATATTATTAATCTAGCATCTTTCTTGAATCTGCTTAAATCTCCTTCCTTGTTGAGATACTCTGAAGACTGCCCGAATCCCCATCACTTGATCATAGGTCTCAGTAGGAGCGCATTAAACAACATGGTTTTTGAGGTCATCAGAGGTATAGAAAGGGGATTGAAACCCGTGTGCTCTGTCCATGTGTTGCCATGTTCTTACAATCAAGCCCTGTTAACTGAGAAGACTTGTCGTCCCCACTTTCTAGAAGTTTTGAACTGCATAATTCAAAGCTTCACTTGGGTAAAAAGTTAAGCTAGAAAATGTGCATGCTCCAGTGAACATCCCCGTTTAAGAGGACTGAAGACCACAAACCTTAAAATATGATATGCTCACCTTCATCAATTCCCAAAGGTACCATCGCCTCACTGAGAAGACAGGAAAAGAGCAGTAAAAGACAAATGCACGCCCAGAATGCCTCCACGCCCTGACCTTTGACGTCCTGATGGGTTGATGTGTGGCATTACTCAATCTAGTGCGGCACACACAGCAGACAAATTCAGACACCAATCTGACCACACTGAACCCTCGGTGTTGGACAACAATGGAACACGATAACAGTTCATCCATCTCCAGTCAAATACGCTACCGTAACTTTTTAAATATGAGTGATGAACATGTATTAATGCAACTGAAAGTTTCTGTCTGGACTATTTCTGAAAATGGAAGTTGCTCTAGACTGAATATCTATGTGTCACCAAAATTCCTATGTTAAATCCTAGTGCCCAATGTGAGAGTCGTAGGAGTCGGGGTCTTTGAGGGGAGGCAGATCCGGTGTCTGGGGGAGCCTCCATGAGTGGGCTTAGTGGTCTCCTGAAAGAGACCCCAGGGAGCTCTTTTGTCCCTTCCACCATGTGTGGACACAGCAAAGAGATGGCAGCCTATAAACCAGTGCCTTGATCCTGGACTTCCTAGCCTCCAGAACTGTGAGAAATAGGTCTTTATTGTTAATAAGTCACCCAGTCTGTGGTATTTTGAAGCATGGGTAGACCCAGATGGAAGCCTTAGCTGCAGCAGAATGAGATCAAACCTTCCCCAAACTGCTGTGACTTTGATTCTAATAAGACCTTGAACTCAGGATAACCAATGAGGAGAAATACTTTTAGGCAGACTGCAGAGGAATTAAATAATTTCCTTATTCTTCATTCTGGAGAAGGAAATGGCAACCCACTCCAGTACTCTTGCCTGGAAAATTCCCTGGATGGAGGAGCCTGGTAGGTTACAGTCCATGGGGTTGCAAAGAGTCAGACACAACTGAGCGACTTCACTTTCACTTATTCTTCATTCAGAGGAGTTCAATCAAGCTAAAATGGAATTTATTCTAGTTAAAAAATTCTCTCTGAAATTGACATCTAATGGGAATTTTACGCTCCTGAGACTGGGATGGGCTCATACATCAGCTCTCTCATTCTTTACCAGGCTTGGGTTTTTATGAGTAATCAAATGTTTATTCAATGAAAAAAAAAATAAATGGATGGATGAGGATACATGTGCCTGTATGATAACATTAGTTAGTAAACAAACAAGTGACTGAACTGAGGTTGAATGAATGAGTCAGCACCAAGTTGGGTACCTAATGGCCAATTACAGGATTCCAGATCTTCTCTTTCTATGCCCAAAGAGAGGATATCTCTCAGATCATCCCATAGAGTTGTCTCTTCCATCATCCCATAGAAGTACAAACCATGCTCCTTTTTACTAACTAAACCCAGCTGGAGTTGGGATATTGGTTAATCACTTTGCTGACAAAGATTCATATAGTCATAGCTATGTATGGTCTTTCCAGTAGTCATGTATGCATGTGAGAGTTGGACCATAATGAACACTGAAGAATCGATGCTTTCAAACTGTGATGTTGGAGAAGACTCTTGAGAGTCCCTTGGACAGAAAGGAGATCAAACCAGTCCATCCTAAAGGAGATCAGTCCTGAATATTCATTGGAAGCTTAAGCTCCAATGCTTTGGCTACCTAATGCAAAGAGCCGACTTACTGGAAAAGACCCTGATGCTGGGAAAGATTGGGGGCAGGAGGAGAAGGAGGTGGCAGTGCATGAGATGGTTGGATGGCATCACCAACTCAATGGACATGAATTTTAGCAAACTCCAGGAGACAGTGGGCTTCCCTGATAGCTCAGTTGGTAAAGAGCTATCAGTTGGTAAAGAGTTGGTAAAGCGCCTGTAATGCAGGAGATAGTGGAGGACAGAGGAGCCTGGTGTGCTGTAGTCAATGGGGTCACAGTCAAACACAACTTAACAACTGAGCAACAACAATGGTTTAATGGGATAATACATTTTATATACTTAGTACAGTGCTTGGTGTATTATAAAGAAGAAAGATTAAGTATTTTTTATTTTATCTTTAGCAAAATTAGAAGAGAGAGAATCAGAATTATATCTCTCTGCCTTTCTCCAATTTCAGGACCACTTAATTTTATTCCTCCTCTCTTTCACGTTCTTGGACTTCATGAACCAGATCTATGTTCTTATACTACCTCCATCCAAGGATATCTTCCTGAGGCCAAGGACCTATGGGGAAACCATAACAAAGACCAATTTCTCTGTCTGGTTTTGTTTAACCCAAACAGTCAAGATAAGTTTAATATTGTGAGCTCAGCCACAGAACTGTCTGATTCTTCTCTCTCTTTTGCGTCCAGGAAATGCATTGAGAGTGGAAGAATCTAGTGACCTTCTCATCATTCATCACAGCACTGTTTATAATAGCCAGGACATGGAAGCAACCTAGATGCCCATCAGCAGATGAATGGATAAGGAAGCTATGCTACATATACAAATGTTTTAAAATAATGATGAAATTAGTGATATTCTTGTGTCACGTGTACCTAAATCATACGCACATTCTCAAGGCTCTTTGTGAGTTACCTCACAAACTTAGCTCTCTCCAGTGTCCTAGTGAGAGAGAGTTCGATGTGCTTTGCAATAGTGTGTGTGCATTTCAGCAGCAGCTTTCCCATGAGAGTACTATGTAAGATCATGTAATCTGCAGAGACAACTTTAATTATTCCTTTCTGATATGAATTGCTTTTATTCCTTTGTCTTTTCTAATTGTTCTGCCCGGGACTCCTATTACGATGTAAAACTGTAGTGGTGAGAGTGAGCATCCTTGTCTTGTTCCTGATCTTAAAGGAAAACATTTCCACCATTGAATATGACGATAGCCATAGGCTTGTCTTACAAATGGCCAATAGGTATATGAAAAGACGTGCAACATCACTAATCATCAGGGAAACACAAATCAAAACCACAGTAAGATATTAACTGTCACTATTCAAAATGGCTATCATCAAAAAGATAAGACATCAAGTGTTGGCAGAGATGTGGAGGTAAGAGAACACTTGTACACTGTTGGAATCCTTGTACTCCTTGGAAGAAAAGTTATGACCAACCTAGACAGCATATTAAAAAGCAGAGACATTACTTTGCCAACAAAGATCCATTTAGTCAAAGCTATGGTTTTCCAGTAGTCATGTATGGATGTGAGAGAGAAAGCTGAGTGCCAAAGAATTGATGCCTTTGAGCTGTGGTGTTGGAGACGACTCTTGAGAGTCCCTTGGACTGCAAGGAGATCCAACCAGTCCATCCTAAAGGAGATCAGTCCTGGGTGTTCATTGGAAGGACTGATGCTGAAGCTGAAACTCTAATACTTTGGCCACCTGATGCCAAGAACTGACTCATTTGAAAAGACCCTGATGCTGGGAAAGATTGAAGGCAGGAGGAGAAGGGGACGACAGAGGATGAGATGGGTGGATGGCATCACCGACTCAATGGACATGAGTTTGGGTAAACTCTGGGAGTTGGTGATGGACAGGGAGGCCTGTGTGCTGCAGCCCATTGGGTTGCAAAGAGTCAGACATGACTGAGCGACTGAACTGAACTGACTGTACACTGTTGGTGGGAATGTAAGTTGATGCAACTATTATCAAGAACAGGATGGAGGTTTCCTCAAAAAAATTAAAATTAGAACTGCCATGTGATCCAGCAATCTCATTTCTGGGTATAAATCTAGAGGAAATGAAGTCAGTATATTGACGAGATGTCTGCTCTCCAATGTTTGTTGTTGCATTAGTCTCAATGGCCAAAAACGGGAACAATCAAAGTGTCTGTTGATGTACACACAATAGTATATTATTCAGTCTTTTGAAAAAGAAGGAAATCCTTTCATCTGTGACAACATAGATAATCCAGGAGGATATTATGCTAAGTGAAATAACCCATACAAAGACAAATATCATATGATCACACTTGTATGGGAAACAATTTTTAAAAATCCAAACTCCAGATAACAGAGTAGAGTGTTGATTACCAGAGACTGAGATGTGGGGGAAAAGAGAGAATTTTTTAAAAGAAGAAAGAATGTAGAATTGGGGTTGCCAATAGGTAGGGGGAGGGGACCATGGAAGGCTTATTGTTTAATGGATACACAGTTTTGGTTTTGCAAAATAGAAAGAGTTCTGAAGATGGGTGGTGGAACGGTTACACAATAAGCATGTACTTAATACTGCAGAGCTGAATACTTAGAAGGGTTAAGATAGGAAGTATTATGTTATGTGTATTCTACCACAATATAAATAAACATAGTTTACCCTTGTAAATTTAAATAATAAAATATGTGCATTTTGCAAATTAATTATATCTCAATTTAATTTTTTAATTAAGTATGCACATTTTTAAAACGAAGGAAAAAAAAGACTCTAAGAGTAAAGGGTGGAAGCCAGGAGACCAATCATGAAAAAAGATGCAGAAATTCAAGCAATAGATGATGATACATTAGAGCAGACCTGCAGAGATGACGTAGGAGAAGCAATCACATTCTGAATCATTGGGAGTCTGGAGCTAAGATGTGGAGCAGGTTGGATGTGCGGGTTGAAAAGAAAGAAATGACTCTTACAAAGAACTGTTGTTTACCTCACAAAGGGAGAAGAGGAAGAGAAGCAGATTAGTGAGAAAAATCGAGGGCTAACTTAGACACATCAAGTTAAAATTTGACGTAGAGAAGCAGAGTAGATAACAGACGCACTTTCTAAAGTTCGTTAGGCAGGTTTGCAACAAGGCCACAATTCTGGGAATTGTCAGCACGTACTAGTGTTCGCATCAACACTCTCTGGCGTTTCATCCGACCTGAAGGGTGCTGGCTCCTTCTCACTCTGCTTGCTTCACCCTCAACATCTCCCCGAACCTTAATGTCAGTGTGGCCCACAGCTTATTGCTTGGACCTCTCTCCTCTGCTCTGTCACCTAGATTTCACCCAGGTTCAGGACTCAAAACATATCCAGAAGCCTTACAGTGAATGTCTGACTTGTAAATACTACGTATTCTGGGCAATCTTTATATCACTGACCACAGACAGGTTCCACAGTACCAAACAAGACAATATGAACCTTATAATAGTTAATTTGAGCATAACTAATTGTTTTTAAAGAACATAATTAATTTTTAAGAACATAACTAAGTTGTTTTTAAAGTATTATGGATATTGTTATATATTTAGCATATTGAAAAAAGTATGATTTTATGAATGATAAGAGTTTTTAATTTAATCTCTGTAAGCCCTTGATTCATGTATGAGTCATCTATGTTATTCCTCAAAGGAAGACTCTCTTGATTGACCATCATAACAAACAGCATTCAAGTCCATATGTTGATTTTTAAAAATATGTATCTAACACAGAAAAATCTCTGATAATCCTGACTTAAATAGAAGCTTTGCAAAGAGTCACACAATTAGATGGAGAGGTTGGAAAGTGGAAATTCTGTTAGCAGAATCAGGGTGGAAATGGTACATGAAATTCAAGAGAGGTCACTAAGGAGAAGCAGCAGAACAATTTGGTTGAATGAGAATTAAAATGATAGTTATCATCACAGAAATGAGCAGGAATGGGACAGAGTTCAGTAGAGAGAAATATAAACATGATTGACAGCGGAGATGAGAAAGCCAAAAGTGATGTATGGACAGCAAATCTTCGATGTGTTCTGTGTCTTTTGAGAGAAGTAGAAACTGTAGAATTTTGAGGTTAGAAAGGACCGTGAGGGACTTCTCTTGTGGTCCAGTGGCTGAGACTCTACACTGGCAATGCAGGGAGCCTGCGTTTGATCCCTCGTCAGGGAACAGGATTCCACATGTGGCTACTAAAGACCCTGCGTGCCACAACTGAGGCCCAGCATAGCAAATAAATAAGTAAATATGTGTTATAGAAACCGAAGGACCATGAATGCCATCCAGTCCAACCATTTAGCACACAGATGTGGAAACTCAAATTTTAGTTTCACAGTGTGCCTGGGATAATTCAACATCTGAGTGGCAAAGCCATCCCTAAAGTTCACGCCTCCAACATTCTCTGCAAGTGTCATGTTAACGCTCTCTGTGCCTGACCTGAACATTTCCCACTTGGATTTTCCAAAGCACAACACTGTGGTCCCTGCGGGTGTGGGCAGGGAGGGGGACCCCATCCTGTGGGTCCCAGACAGTGGTCATCTGTGACGATCAGGCGAAAAGCTGCCCACTCACTTTGTCACCGTTGATCAACCCAAGAAAACGTTCCCAAAATTTATTTAGTTGATTTGCTGTATGAAAGGCCACAGGAGAAACTTCTCCTCTTTGGGACCCGTTGTTTTCCTGCATCCATTAGGGTACTGACGTCTCTGGCTAACTCAGGTGAGAATGGCCTCTTAGTAAAGACGTGAATGCTGGAGACGTCTTCCTGTGCGGACCGGCTTTGGATAACCCCTCAGTGCCCCTACTTTCATGCTATTGCTCTTTATCTTGCCCTGTTCCAAGGATGGCTCTCCAAAACCTGATGCTTCTTCTGAACACCATCAGACACACTCCCATCCATACCTAAATATCACAAGGACATCTCCTATAGGTCACTTTCCATTTTTGGGAATTGCACACGTCTGGAGCCCACATGTTCCTATTTTACGTCATCATTAAAGACAGGATACATGGGTCAGAAAGCATTCCTAGAGAGCTCCCTTAATCATCTATGGCAGAAACTCTTAGCATTTCAGAAAAAAAAAAAAAAAAGTTTACCTGTATGAATTTTTTGATGGCTTATGGAATGAAGTGAATTTCAAAAAGGTAAGGAAACATCTTCAGAAACTTTTAAAGATGAATTAGCTATCCTTTTTCCTAATTGACCTTAATTTACTGTGTATAATAATTTAGAGCAAGGGCAGACAAACTAGATTTACAGATCACATTTAGTCTTTATTTTTTTCTTGTATGGCCCTTGAGCTAAGCATGTGTATTATCCTTAAAGAGAAAAGAATGTGAAAAAGAAATGAAGGAGATAAGAGAGATAGAGATCAAAATAGAGACTGAAAGGAAGGAAGTGAGGAATGAACAGAGAGAGGAAGAAAAGAATTTTAAAATAAAAAAAAAAAAAACTACAGTGACCTGCAATTCCTAAACTATCTACTATCTGGTCCTTTATATAAAAGTTTGCCAATATACTTTAGAGAGTAAAGATAATTTGCTAGTACATGCAAGAAGAGCTGAAGCAGTCAAATTGTGTAATGGTTTCAATAAATACCCATACTTCCAAGATGTGGAAAACAAGGCTTAGATTGTGACTTGTCCAACTCCGTATAACCGGAAGTAGTGAAACCAAGGTTCAGACTCAGGTCTTTCTTTTCTAGATCCAAAACGCATAGACTTGACTCTTGATTCCACTGTGGACTAGCTGTTTAATCACAGACCAGTCAATTTGTCTTTTCTGTGTAGGTCTGTCTTCAATAACTTGCAAAGCGATTGGTATAGAATAAGAAATGGAATTAAAGAACCGGAGAGTACAAGTAGACTCTGTCTTCTAATAACCAATCTTGTTGGATCGAGGTCTTACTTTTGCCTTTAACTATGTCATCTTCTGGGCCTCCCAGGTGGCACTAGAGGTAAAGAACCCACCTGCCAATGCAGGAGACATGAGAGAGGCAGGTTCATTCCCTGGGTGGGGAAGAGTCCCCTGGAGGAGGGCATGGCAACCCACTCCAGTATTCTTGCCTGCAGAATCCCAAGGACAGAGGAGCCTGGCGAGTTACAGTCCATACGGTTGCAGGGTCAGACATGCAACAGGTTGCAGGGTCAGACATGCATGCACGTGGTCTTCTAATTCCTTTGTGACTTTGCTTCCTAAGAATGCAAATTTTGGGCCATCTAAAATAAATTTCAGTATATGGTAACTTAGGAAGTTCATGGCATAACGAGTATTACTCCATTATTCCATTCCGTGGTTATTTGAAAAATAGTTGAGTAAACATTTACTGAATGCTTATAGGGACTGGCACTATATTAAATGCCTTTCATTTATTTTTATTTTATCATCACAGAAACCATATAGGGCAAGTACACTTGTGATCACATCCATTTATAACATAAATGAGGAAATCGAGCTGTAGAGATTTTATCTGTGTCCAATATTACTTTGAATCCAAGAAATCTAATGGCAGGAAGCAGGCTCCTCACCCCTCTGCTATGCTGCCTTGCCTTTACCATGTTCTGAAGACTCATATGTTCATGGGTATTTTCTGTTTTATTGAAATATCTCCCTATCCCGAACTTACTTTTGAAGTGGTATAATTTAAATATTATATGTTTCTGACATATGACAATAATATGCTACAATTTAGTATTTAATGTAAGCCTCACTCTTGTTCTTTCTTTGGACATCTGTTTATTTTCACTTGGTTATTCTTCCAAATACATTTTAAAATCACATTATGAAGCACAGGTACCTGCCCACACACAGAAACACACACAAACACATCCTACCTCTCTTGGGATTTTATCAGATTCACACTAACTATGTACATTACTTTGAAGATACTTTATTTTAGAGTATAGAGTTTTCCCATCACTCCCCAGTAAAAGCTTTAGTGATTGATTTTTCTTTAATTTTTGGAAAAATAGTTTTCATACAATTTGAAAAATACATTTACTTGTATTAATATTAAGTGCTGTTAAGAATATGAAAAAAGAAAGCTATGGTTTTTCCAGTAGTCATGTATGGATGTGAGAGTTGAACCATAAAGAAAGCTAAGCACAGAAAAATTGAAGCTTTTGAACTGTGGTGTTGGAGAAGACTCTTAAGAGTCCCTTGGACTGCAAGGAGATCCAACCAGTCCATCCTAAAGGAGATCAGTCCTGGGTGTTCATTGGAAGGACTGATGCTGAAGCTGAAACTCCAGTACTTTGGCCACCTCATGCAAAGAGCTGACTCACTGGAAAAGACCCTGATGCTGGGAGGGACTGGGGGCAGGAGGAGAAGGGGACAACAGAGGATGAGATGGCTGGATGGCATCACCGACTGGATGGACGTGAGTTTGAGTAAACTCTGGGAGTTGGTGATGGACAGGGAGGCCTGGTGTGCTGTGATTTATGGAGCCGCAAAGAGTCAGACACGACTGAACGACTGAACTGACTGACTGAACTGAAGAATGTGAAAAGAATGAACTTTCTTCCAATTATCCATATCTAAATAATAACATGATTTTTACTGAATCACTCATTATACAGTTTGATAAAATTAATATAATTTTGCCTGGCTCTCCTTTCTTTTACCCATTTTTTAATATTTTATATCACTTGAAATTTTAGATCTAGATTGCTATTAAAGTTGTTTTTCATAGTGAATTTTCTATAAAATATTTGAAACAATTATTTAGACACAAGTGTGTTTTACTGTCTTCTTTTGACTTTTATATTTTTTTAATTCCCCATAATTAATTTTTAATTATTTATCAAACTAGATTTTTTTGAGTTACTGAGTTACTGTTTCCAGCATAGATGTAAACAATATAACACAGCATTTGCAAATCTGAGAAAAATTCTTTTTGATTTTATATACAAGAATAATGAGGGTTTCCCGGAAGACTCAGTGGTAAAGAATCTGCTTGCCCTTGCAGGATACGCAGGAGACGTGGGTTCGATCCCTGAGTCGGGAAGATCCCCTAGAGGAGGAAATGGCAACCTACTCCCATATTCTTGCCTGAAAAATCCCATGTACAGAGGAGCCTGGCGGGCTACAGTCCATGGGGTCTCGAACATGACTGAGTCTCAAACAACAGAAATCTGAAAGCATTTTGAAAGCAGAATCCCTTTCTTTTTTATTTTTTAATTTTTAAATTTTTAATTTTTTTATTTTTTAATTTTAATTTTACAGTGTTGTGTTGGTTTTTGCCACACAACCACACAAATCAGTCTTAATTTTATATATATATACACACACATACACCCCCTCCCTCTTGAGCGCCGCCCCCACCTTCCCACCCCTCTAGATCATCACAGAGCCCCAGGCTGGATTCCCTGTATTAGGCAGCAACTTCCCACTAACTATGAATTTTACACATGGTAATATGTATATGTCAGTGCTACTTTCTCAAGATTCCCCTTCTTTTCTCTAAGTATCTTTAGTCAGTTGGATGAGGCCCACCCACATTAAGAAGAGTAAGTTGCTTTACATATAGTCTACTGATTTAGTTTTATTGTACTTCATTTTTTTTCATGTTTTCTAACATTTTTTCTTGAAAATTTTCAAACGAGTAGCAACATTGTTAGAATTTTACCATGGACACCCACATACCCAGCACCTAGATTCTGCTATTAACATTTGATTATACTTGCCTTATTACATAACTACAAACCCATTAACATATCTTATTATTTGTGATGTGCTTCAAAGTAAATCAAAGACATCAGTGCACTTCCCCCAAATCCTTCCAAGGCATGTCATTAATATTAGAGTTTAAGATTTGCTGACATTTTTCTTTTGATGTAAAATTTGCGATGAAATGCACCATCTTAAAAGCACATTCGCTGCATTTTGACAAACATATACAAGTATAAGCTACCAAGATACAGAATACAGGTAGTTCCCTCACTCCCCTTTCTAGGGAATCCCTCCTCCAAGCCCCAGTGGTAACCCCTGTTCTAAATTTTTTGCAGCGTAGATTACTTTTATATATTTTGGCATCATGCCAATGAAATTACATAATATATAACCTTTTGTGCAAAACTTCCTTCAGTCTGCATACTATTTGTGAGATCTATCCACAGTCTTTCATGTATCAATCATTTGTCCTTTTGTGTTGCTGCTTTCATGGTTCACCATCATGTATTTATCTGTTTTTCTCTTGACAGACACTATGGCCCTTTCTAGTTATTGGCTATATGAGTAAAGCCATTGTAAACATCTTGAGTCTTTTTTGTGAACATATTTTTGTTTATATTGGGAAAATATCTCTGTGTGGAACTGCTGGTCATAGAGTAGGTGTGTGTTTCATTCTAGAAGAAGCTGTCAGACTTTTTCCCAGGGTGGTTGTGTCATCGACCCCGCCACGGACAGCCCTGCTCCAGGGGCTGCGTCCCTTCTTCCACAGATGGCTGGTGTCAGCCTCTTTGATGGCCTACTGATTTAAATGTGACTTATATTTTAAAACATACACACACACAAAAAAAAAATCTGTAGTGTAGCAGCTCCACTGGCATTTGACCAAACTACTGGGTGCCATGGCCTAGCCAAGTTAACATGTAAAGTCACCATAACAATGCATCGCTTGTCAACTCAGCATCCCTACTCATCTCCTTAAACCATACTTGATCTCCAAGTAAAGATAGTAAAAAGCATACTTCTGCCTAATCTGATACAATTGCACTGCATATAACTGAAAACACACAAACTGTTTCCACACGAAGGGAATGCAAAGTCTTTGTCATCCTTCTCCTTGATATTCTGTGTATTAAATACTATGATGTAAAGTTAATAATAAATACCATGGTGCAAAGTCAATACATTTTGTTATATGGCAAAGGTTTAAGAGATGGAAGGACACACACACCAACATATGGATTAAAAAATAAAGAAGAAATATGCATAATAATTATAGCCCTCATTTCTATAACTGGTCATGTACTCAAAAGTTGATATTTATAAAACACTTCTTCCAACACCCATTCCACATTCCCTTTGTCCTCAGAAAGTACCACGATATTTGGCAGTATTGGAGGAGGGAGGTTGGCAGTATCAGGGGCTTCCCTGATGGCTCAGTTGGCAAAGAAAGCTCCTGCAATGTAGGAGACCCTGGTTCCATTGCTGGGTCGGGAAGATCTGCTGGAGAAGGGATAGGCTACCCACTCCAGTGTTCTTGGGCTTCCCTGTGGCTCAGCTGGTAAAGAATCTGCCTGTGATGTGGGAAACCTGGGTTCGATCCCTGGGTTGGGAAGATCCCCTGGAGAAGGGAAAGGCTGTCCACTCCAGTACTCTGGCCTGGAGAATTCCATGGACTGAACAGTCCATGGGGTCACAAAGACACAGCTGAGCAACTTTCACTTTCATTACCTTCTTTATAAGGACCCAGCCTGCCCTTAATTCAAGGAGTTCTGGGTCTATAAACTAGCTCAAGTCTGAGAATTGATTCTCTGTTTTATGATCCAAGTTAAGACTTTCGGTCACTTGACCTAAAGCTCTTCCTCTTAATAGACTTCCCATCTGTTTTACTTCCAGGAGCACTATGATCAACTAGCCAAGGTCATTCACAGAAGTCTAAGTCATAATATCCCGATTGCTGTTTTGACTTTGTGTGCATTAGGATAACCATACCATCTTACCTTTGGTAATTAAATACCACACTTGGACCTTGCCACCAAGAATCCAGTTATCCCCATTACATTTAAGTTTCTCGAGTCAGTGGCAGAAGATCCCACTGTATTTTCTGAGAAGAGCAATCACAGAACTCTTCAGAGACTCTGGAATTCCGCTTATGAATTTGTTTCTCATGGTCGTGGTGAAAAGTGTGTCCTCTGGACTCTCCTGTGGTGGGTGAAAGTGAAAGAAAGTGAAGTTGCTCAGTCGTGTCCAACTCTTCGGGACCCCAGGGACTGTAGCCCACCAGGCTCCTCCGTCCATGGGATTCTTCAGGCAAGACTACTGGTGTGGGTTGCCATTTCCTTCTCCAGGGGATCTTCCCAACCCAGGGATCAAACCCGGGCCTCCCGCATTGTGGGCAGATGTTTACCAGCTGAGCCACAAGGGAAGCCCAGGTAAGGTCAGCCCTGGGGTGGGTGAGCAGGTCTTAAATGACAAGCCCTCTAACTTTCTAAGCTCCTAAAGTCTGTGAGTTGCTCTCTCAATGCGATCCCAAGGCACGCTGGTATTTCTACTTTCTCTGGTGTGAGCCACCCCGTGGCCCACGTTTCAGCGAAACAAGCAAATGATTAAAGTCCTTTAAACACCCCAAGCTGCCAAAGTAATTTCAAAATCTATGCTTAGGGTCCTTGTTGTCCAGTCACTAAGTCGTGTCCAACTCTTGGAGACCTCATGGACTGCAGCACACCAGGGCTCCCCAGGTAGCTTGGTGGTAAAGAACCTGGCTGCCAATGCAGGAGACACAAGAGATGTGGGTTCAATCCCTGGGTTAGGAAGATCCCCTGGCAACACACCCCGCTATTCTTGCCTGAAAAATTCCATGGACAGAGGAGCCTGGGCTACAGTCCATGGGGCTGGAAAGAGTCACAACTGAGCAACTGAGCACGCATGACTGGAATATATTGAACATGGAAGTAAATGGTGTTCAAAATAAGCTTGGAAATTTAGGCTTGAATGTGTTATTTCAAAGATACATGTGCCATGCTTGTAAGACTAGCCTTTATTCCAAAAATGATAGAAAACAAATAAATTAAGCAGAGCAGTATCATGATTTAATTCTTAGTGGGCTCATCTCAATAAATTCAGCTTTGTGTTTCTTTCATCATTAATCCACACATTTAATATGCATTTCCGCACATATTCCTCAGACTTTGTTTGTGTAAAGTGGTGAGGGTGGGGGAACTGTGATTCTCTTGCAGTTTGTGCAACTCCTCGTCAGTCAAACTTTGTACTTCACCTTTCGGGGCCTGCGGGGACTGGGGTCTAGTTTTAGGTCCAGAAGTAAAAAGGGTAATGGGTGTGGGTCCCATGGAGAATTACCACGGTTTTGTAAGGCAAATAACACAAGAAAGGCTATTACAGGCAACGTAGGATTGATATCTCTTGCAGTGTTCCCTTGATATGTCCACTTTTCTTGAAGAGCTCTCTAGTCTTTCCCACTCTATTGTTTTCCTCTATTTTTTTGTATTGTGCATTTTATTTTTTTTTTCTTCAATCCATTTTTTTTTGTTTTATTTATTTATTTTTTTACTTTACAATATTGTATTGGTTTTGCCATACATTAACATGAATCAGCCATGGGTGTGCATGTGTCCCCCACCCTGAATCCCCCTCCCACACCCCTCCCCCCATCCCATCCCTCAGGGTCATCCCAGTGCACCAGCCCCGAGCGCCCTGTCTCATGCATTGAACCTGGACTGGCGATTCGTTTCACATATGATAATACACATGTTTCAATATATGCGAGAATGGCATTGTGCATTTTAAAAAGGCCTTCTTATCTCTCCTTGCAATTCTCTGGAACTCTACAATCAACTGGGTGTATCTTTCCCTTTTCCCCTTCTATTCCTCACCTATTTGTAAAGTCTCCTTGGGCAACCACTTTGCCTTCTTGCATTTCTTTTTATTCAGGGTGGTTTTTGGTCACTGCCTCCTGTGATGGTTTTGAATGGTGGTACTGGAGAAAATTTCAGAGTCCCTTGGACAGAAAGGAAATCAAACCTGTCCATCCTAAATGAAATCAACCCCGAATATTCA
This sequence comes from Cervus canadensis, assembly GCF_019320065.1. Classification (NCBI taxonomy): domain Eukaryota; kingdom Metazoa; phylum Chordata; class Mammalia; order Artiodactyla; family Cervidae; genus Cervus; species Cervus canadensis. The sequence continues at coordinate 75,805,085 of NC_057396.1, read as the reverse complement.
TTGGAAGGACTGATGCTGAAGCTGAAGCTCCAGTACTTTGGCCACCTGATGCAAAGAGCTGACTCATTGGGAAAGACTGATGTTGGGAAAGACTGAGGGTAAAAGTAGAAGAGAGCACCAGAGGATACGGTGGTCAGACAGCATTACCGACTCAACAGGCACGAATCTGAGCAAACTCCTAGAGAGAGTGGAGGACAGAGGAGCTGGGCGGGTTACAGTTTATGGGGTCACAAAGGTTGGACATGATTTAGCAGCTGAACAACAACAAGGATGATCTTCTCAGATGGGACTGAACCAGCTGCTACTTCTAGCAAAGACTCTCCTGAATCAGGAAGTCTATATCCCCAGTTTTCGGATTATCTCATTGGTGCCCCTTGCAATTTTCTGGATCCCATTCTTTTACAATTAATGCCCTTAGTTAACAGTACAAGCCCTGTGAAGTTAGGAATTGAATTTGCATTGTAAATCAGCCACTCAAAGGATGAAATTCTGGGTTGGTTTTTCAGCTCTGCATCTATAGGATGGTTAAGTCATCCCTTAGTATCTGCAGGGGATTGGGTCCAAGACTCCCTACAGATAGCAAAATTTGTGGGTGCTCAAGTCCCTTATATAAAATGTCCCTTATATAAAATGGTTCCGTTCAGTCACTCAGTCGTGTCTGACTCTGCCAGACCCCATGGATCACAGCACGCCAGGCCTCCCTGTCTATCACCAACTCCCGAAGCATACTCAAACTCATGTCCATCGAGTCGGTGATGCCATTCAACCATCTCATCCTCTGTCATCCCCTTCTCCTGCCCTCAATCTTTCCCAGCATCAGGGTCTTCTCTAATGCATAGTATTTGCATATAACATGTGCACATTTTCCCATGATCTTTATATATACATATATATATATATATATATATATAGCAGAGAAGGGGATGGCACCCCACTCCAGTCCTCTTACCTGGAGAATCCCATGGATGGAGGAGCCTGGTAGGCTGCAGTCCATGGGGTCAAAAAGAGTCGGACACAACTGAGCAACTTCACTTTCACTTTTCACTTTCATGAATTGGAGAAGGAAATGGCAACCCACTCCAGTGTTCTTGCCTGGAGAATCCCAGGGACGGGAGAGCCTGGTGGGCTGCCATCTATGGGGTTGCACAGAGTCGGACACGACTGAAGTGACTTAGCAGCAGCAGCAGCATATATGCATATCACTTAATATATATTATATGTATTATATCAGTTCAGTTCAGTTCAGTCACTCAGTCATGTCCGACTCTTTGCGACCCCATGGACTGCAGCACGCCAGGCCTCCCTGTCCGTCACAAACTCTCGGAGTTTACTCAAACTCATGTCCATCGAGTCGGTGATGCCATCCAGCCATCTCATCCTCTGTCATCCCCTTCTCTTCCTGCCCCCAATCCCTCCCAGCATCAGGGTCTTTTCAAATGAGTCAGCTCTCTGCATTATGTGGCCATAAGTATTGGAGCTTCAGCTTTAACATCAGTCCTACCAATGAACACCCAGGACTGATCTCCTTTAGGATGGACTGGTTGGATCTCCTTGCAGTCCAAGGGACTCTCAAGAGTCTTCACCAACACCACAGTTCAAAAGCATCAATTCTTCGGCGCCCAGCTTTCTTTATAGTTCAACTCTCACATCCATATGTGACTACTAGAAAAACCATAGCCTTGACTAGATGGACCTTTGTTGGCAAAGTAATGTCTCTGCTTTTAAATATATATTTTATATATTATTTCATCTCTAGGCTACTTATAATGCTTAGTACATATAAATGCTATGCAAATTGTTGCCATCATGTAACAAATTCAAGGTTTGTCTTTTGAAACTTTCTGGAATATTTTTTGCAATAATTTTGATAAGTGGCTTGTTGTATCTATAGATGTGAGACCAATGAATACGAAGGGCTTACTATGTACTAGTCTTTTTCAGGGCAGACATAGAAGTTTCCAGATCATTTACTCAGTAATTGAGCTGAGAATGTGAATCCTCCAGCTCATCCTTTTCTTACTTACTCTTGCGCAGTTAGAAGCAACCCACCAATCTCATTACATTTCTCACTTTGACAAAAGCATGTGAAGGTATCATATGCATGCTTAGCCCAAATCTCTCCTGCTGTAAGCATTTGATCATTGTACCCAATGTCACATTCTGCATATCTCTAGTCCCATTACCTACCACGCCCTGTCGGTGCCCTGCTACTGGGAATAGAGGCATTAGTACCTTTAAATCTAAACATAAGAGAGAGCCATTTCCACAAAACCCAAAGTCAATTCAGAAAACTCACTCTTAAAATTTGTTTCCTTTAGAAACAGTTATTGCTATAAAAGGGCTTCCCAGGTGGTGCTAGTGGTAAAGAACTCAGCTGCTGATGCAGGAGACACAAGAGATAAGGATTTGGTCCCTGAGTTGGGAAGGTCCCCTGGAGCAGGAAATGGCAACCCACTCTGGTATTCTTGCCTGGAGAATCCCATGGACAGAGGAGCCTGGTTGGCTATAGTCCATAGGGTCACAAGGAGTCAAACACGACTGAAGTGATTTGGTACGCACTTGTGTATTACTGTCAAAAGCTGTATCAGTCAGGGTTCTCCGGGAAACAGAACCAACAGGATTTATTTAGAGAGAAAAAAAGGAAGAACATTTGATACTAAAGATTTTCCTTTTTTAGTTGAAGAATCTGGCAAGTTCAAAATGTGCAGGGTAGACCAGCAGGCTGGAGACTCAGAGAAGAACTGATTTTGCAGCTTGAGTGCAAAGGCAAGCTGGAGGCAGAATTTCTTCTTCAGGAAACCTCAATCTTTCTTTTTTTCCTTAAAGTTTTCAGCTGATTAGATATGGCCCACCCCCATCACTGAGGGTAATTTGCTTTACTCAAAGTCTAATTTTTTTGTTATTGTAAATCTCATTTGTTAAAAATACTTCCACAGTAACATGTAGACTGATATTTGACAAAATGTTTGGGTACTGTGGCCAGCCAAGTTAACATATAAAACTGACCATCACACCCCAGGAAATAAGAAAAGATCTGATGTAACTTTAATATAAATTGATTTATTTTACTTGGAGGCTAATTACTTTACAATATTGTAGTGGTTTGGCCATACATTGACATGAATCCGCCACGGGTGTACATGTGTTCCCTCCCCATCCTGACCCTCCTCCCCACCTCCCTCCCCATCCATCCTTCAGGGTCATCCCAGTGCGCCAGCCCTGAGCACCCTGCCTCATGCATGGAACCTGGACTGGCGATTCGTTTCACATGTGATAATATACATTCTCCCAAATCATCCCACCCTCACCCTCTCCCAAAAGACTGTTCTATACGTCTGTGTTTCTTTTGCTGTCTCGCATATAGGGTTATCGTCACCATCATTCTAAATTCCATATATATGCATTAAATCCCAATTGTGTTATGTTTCTATCTCAGAAAACTGTGATGAAATGCTTTTAACAATATTTTATTCTGTCAGATACTTATCATACAAGTATTGTTTCAAAACACGCAGTCATCTTCTGAGTCTTAGAAATATGTGCGTGCTCAGTCATGTCTGACTCTGCAACCCTACTGACTGTAGCCATCCAGGCTCCTCTGTTCATGGGATTTTTCAGGCAAGAATATTGGAGGGCTTGCCTTGTCCTCCTCCAGGGGATCGTCTCAACCCAGGGATCAATCTTTTATATCAGATTTTTTCTTATTTCCTGGGTTGTAATGGTCAGTTTTATGTGTTAACTTGGCTAACCACAGTACCCAAATATTTTGTCAAATATCAGTCTACTTTGTAAAATATCAGGGATCGAACTTGCATCTTCTGCATTGGCAGGTAAATTCTTTTATCACTGAGTCATCTTAGAAATATATTTAATTTCAAACAAGTTTGTACTCTAATTAGTTTTAATTTTTAGAAAAAGGGTAAATCCTTGGTCTAACGAGTTATTGAAAGTCATATGATATTCTGTTAAAAATAGATACTTATTGTCCACCCACTTCCTCGGTGATCCCCAAGGGCTGATGGGTTTTATTACTCAATAATCAGCAGACAGGTAAAAAAGTTTTCATTAGCAATTTTAATATGGCAAAGTAGTAGTTGAAAAGGAACATGATCAAACCTATAAAATCTATATGGTACATTGAGTGAATATCTCTATTTTCTTCACATTTTGGAAAACTATAATATAAGTTATTGGTTTTTTTTTTTAAGTAACAGAAGAAAGTTAACTATCTGCTTAGTGTTCACCCTCACTTTGTTCCCTTATGCATGGCCAAGATTACCAGTGCCCCCTTTTTCATAAAAAACATGGAACACAGTATCAGTTCTTCTGAGCAACAATAATGTAAGGCCTGGGCTGAACCCAGCTATGACAAAACTGGTGGGAATTAACTCCAACTTTATATTTTGGGGGAAATTATTTTGACTGAGAACGTTGATGAAAGTTTTAATACTGGCCTTTACTTTGATGAGCACGTGCCAGACCTTCCATTGAAGGTGGAACATACAGGGAAGAACAGATTTAGTTTGGAATGATTATTGGTCACAAGGGAGAAGATAGATGAGCAAACACCCAAATACCTTCTGGGAGATGGAATTTATGAGACAAGATCCTAAATAGCAAAGCAATTTTCTGCTTCCACTGCTTTTGTTTGGGGAGATTACTGAAGCCTCAGTCTTACTGGGCAATCTCTCCAGGCTCACGCTTCTCCCTTCTTTACCCACCAGAGCAGTCAGATATCACCTGCCAGGTCCTGTCTTTCATGAATACAACTAAGAAGACTGGTTCAGTGTACTCCTTTCTCTTTTGATGGTACAGCCAAGAGCTTCAAAACCTTTGGCAACCTCCTTCTTGATTTACAAAGTTCAGGTGCCAGCTGACGTTGAGTTAGAAAAGTGAGTAACGGCTTTACAAGTCAAGACGCCAGTATCTCAGAAGTAGTACGGCCCATGACTTGCGGTATTTTCTCTGAATTCACTTGGAAGCCCAGTTTATCTGAGTAGAATGGCAATAGCTAATCTCAGTCAAAGAAACAGTGAGAGAGTAAATAATATAAATTGTGGTATAGCTTAAGATTATAAAAAACCCTCTCCTCATATGGTATGCCATTTAATCTTGACAGAAAAATGAAGCAGATATTATCTGTTAATATTAACTTTTCTATAGATTCAAAGAAATAACGGAAGAATCAGCAAATTAATAGGTTTCATACTTCCCAGATTGCTCAGTGGTAAAAGAATCCGCCCGCCAGTGCAGGAGATTCAAGAGACGCCAGTTTGATCCCTGGTTGGGGAAGATCCCCTGGAGAAGGAAATGGCAACCCACTCCAGTATTCTTGCCTGGAGAATCCCATGGACAGAGGAGCCTGGAGGGCTACAGCCCATGGGGTGGCAAAGAGTCAGAGACGAAAAGCAAACACACATACACACACACATGCACATACATACACACACACATACACACACATGCACACACACATACACACACATACATAAACACACACACACACACACACATCAAGCCAACTGTTCTAAAAGCTTTATCTCATTTAATCCCATCAAATTCTGGGTATGGTAAGATTTATTATTTGCATCTTTGAAACAAGAAAACCAAAAGTAATGCAAGGTGATCTCCCCAGAGGATAATGCTATTAATAGGAAACTGAGATTTTAGCACAGATCTGTTTATTGCCACATTCTCTCTCTTTTAAAATAATACTAATTAGACTGCAAGGAGATCAAACCAGTGAATCCTAAAGGAAATCAATCCTGAATATTCATTGGAAGGACTGATGCTGAAGCTGAAGCTCCAATCCTTTGGCCACCTGATGTGAGCAGCCAACTCACTGGAAAAGACCCTGATGCTGGGAAAGATTGAAGGCAGGAGGAGAAGGGGGCGGCAGAGGGTGAGGTGGTTGGATGGCATCACCAACTCAATGGACATGAATTTGAGCAAACTCTGGGAAATAGTGAATGACAGGGTAATTTTTCTTCTAACATCCTACCAACTGGGGCTGGGCTGGCTGGAGAAGTAAGAAGGAAGGAGGGTATGACGTGGGCTGCGACTTGGATGTGCGGATATGGGGGTGGAACCATGAACAGGTGTCACCCTGGGCAGATTTCCGGAGATGATGGTATGCAACATATTTGATAGCAACTTGATGAACAAGTTGATGATATATTGATATAATAGGTTTTACGTTTCTGGGAACCATGACGTCCCCTATTTTATCTGTCCACAATATGGACCCCATGACTCAGCCTAACCCTCTGCTCCTGGTTAATTTATACTTTTCAGATCTAAGCTTAAATATGATTCCCTCTAGGAAGACTTTTCACAATTGCTTAGTCAAAATTTATGTCAGAGCCCCATGTTGTACAGTCTTACAACACACTATTTTTTTTAAGTATTTATTTGGCTGAGTCAGCTCTCCGTTGTGGCACTCGTGATCCTCAGCCTTTGTCGTGGCAGGCATGCAGGATCTTTAGCCGTGGCCTGTGAGCCCTCAGTAGGGGCATGCGGGACCTAGTTCCCTGAACTGAATCCCAAGCCCCCTGATTGGGAGCATGAGTCTTAGCCACTGGACCACCAAGGAAGTCCATATTTTTTCTAGATAGCAGTTAATTATACACACACACACACACACACACACACACACATATATATATATATATATATATATGTATATATATATATAAGCCAGATTGTTTAATCAACAGTGTCTGCCTCTCATTAGGACAGACTATCCAGCTGAGAACCAATCATCCCATTTTGATCACCCTTGTATATGGTGCTTGGCACTTAATACATAAAAATTAAATGTGAGTGACTTCAAAAAGGTAGCTAAGATGTGAGGTGGCAAATTCATGACTTTTTAAAGTCTCAATACTGGCAGACTGTACTAATGGGCCAGTGTTAGAAGAATGGCAGGGGATGTTCTGATTCTCTGAAAATGCGAAAAAATAATTAGGAACTTTAGCTTTAAAAAGTTAGTATCAGTCAAAGTGTGAGCAGACCACTGAAACCATCAAACACAAAGCTATAGATTAACCTGATTTTTATCAGACTGAAGATATGGACTGCCTAGTATCATATTTTTAAATTGATTTTACTGGAGTATAGTTGTTTTATGGTATGTTAGTCTCTGCTCTGCAGCAGAACGAATACGCTATATTTCACGTACATCCTCTCTTTCGGATTTCCTTCTCACTTAGGTCCCCACAGAGCGCTGGGCGGAGCTCCTGAGCCGTCCAGCAGGTTCTCTTCAGTCATCCGTTTTGCCATGTCTTTTCAGTGATGGTCATTTCTGTGACCTGTCCTGTGCAGCACACTTTTAAGGATGATATTTGAAATAAGAGGATTTCCAAAGCTAAAATTGTGAAAAATATCAAAACTATGTCACATGATGAATAGCTAAACAAATCAGAATTAAAATGTAGGGCTGCATGATAATAGCTATTTAGCATCTGGAGTATTTCATGTAGAAATGGCCCCATCGTATAGAACAGAATGAATGACTACATAGAGGTTGCATAGAAGAGTGTGTCTGCTCATTATGAGAAAGGACTTTTAGAGCTATTGACCCAACAGTGGAGCAAGAGAACCAGGAGGTAATGAATGGAAATTCTACTAGATGTCCAATGTTGGATCTTTACATTTTTGGGTTGTCAAAAACACATAACATAAAAGTTATTATCCTCAAGTGTACAGCATATTACAATTAACCACATACACACTGTTGTGCAAAAGATCTCCATAAAATTTTCATGTTACAGGATTGAAGTTCTATCCATTGAACAACTTGCTTTTTCCCATCACCCCTACCCCTGGTAAACACATTCTATTTATACTTTCTAAGGGTTTGACTACTTTGGATACTATATTTAAGTGAAATCATGCTGTAATTTTTTTGTGTGACTGGCCAGTGTCGCTTAGCATAATGTCCTCAAGGTTTAACCATGTTGCAACATATGACAAGATTTCACTTTTTTAAGGCTAAAAAATATTTCTTTGTATGTTTGTGTCTCATTAGTTTTATCCATTCATTTGTTGGTAGACAATTAGATTGCCTCCACCTCTTAGCTATCATGAACAGTGCTGCAATGAACACAGGTGTGCAAATATTTCTTCAAGAACCAATCATCATTTGTTTTAGAAATATACCAAGAAGTGGAACTGCTGGATCATATGGAAGTTCTATATTTAATTTTTTCGAGGACCTTCCATACTGTTTTCCATAGTGGCTACACCATTTACATTCCTACCAAAAGTGCAAAAGATTTCTAATTCCTCCACATACTTGCCAAAACTTGTTACTTTCTGCTTTTTTATAGTGGCCATCCTACTGGTGTGAGGTAACATTTCATGTTGATTTTGTAAACCTGATGATTAGTGATGTTGAGCACCTTTTAAAATGCCTATTGACCATGCATGTGTCTTCATTGAAGAAATGTGTATTCAAGCCTTTTGCCCACTTTTAATTGCATTGTTTGTTACTGAGTTAGGCAAGTTTCTTGTATATTCTGAGTATTAAGCCTTTATGAGACATACAGTGTGTAGATATTTTATCTGAATCCGTCGGTTGACGTTTCAGCTGGCTGTTCTCTGCTGCACACAGCACTGCTCTTTCTTAAACAGAGCTCTGATGATGTCACTCCATCACTGCTACCCTTGCCAAATGGTACATACCCTCCTATCATACCACACCAAGTATTTAACCTTGCAAAAACTTGTGGCAATCTCCTCTTTCCATTCTCCTTTGTAGCATCTTACACTCCATCCAGGATGAATCAGTTTCTCATGACCCTCCCATTTCTACAATTTTAAATTGTGTTTTCCATAAATTTCCTTTCCTTAATCATCCTTACATGCTTTCTCTCCCATGAAGTCTTGATTGACTCCCAAAATTGAAAATGCAGTCTATCTATAAAGCTTAATTATCTAATTTATACATTTCTTATGACTCTATCTACTTTCTATTACAATCTTTTTACATATATTTCACACCATATCATGAACTTTTGAATATTGTACCCATATATCTCCAACTGAATGTCTTAGGAAGTACTGAGTATAAATACAAATGAATTAAATGATGAATAGCTTCCTCCCTCCCCTTCATAATCTCTGAACTTTAAAAGTTGTTGACTGTTTCTTGGGAGTTAACTGAAATAATCTTCGTTCCACTTCTACCGAAAACAGTTTGAAATTTCACAAACTTCCTCTGACTCTTTTCCTCAAAAAATTCTTACACAATTTAGCCCAACTTTTGGCAGTTAGGAGCATAATTGTAGATATTTATGTGAAGAAGCTTGTTAAAAGGGGGAGGAAAAAGAGAGTAAGTCTTAATTCTTCTCGTTTTTAACTCAGTCTTAGTTAGATTGCATCATGGTTCATGTAATCTAATCTTAGACTGCATCATCATGAAGTAGATTACATCATACATCATGGTAGTATGAACTGATGTATTGTTAGTCTGATTCTTTCTTTGTATTAATAATTCTCGACAGAGAAAATCTGTTAACTCAATGTCCTGGGGAAATCGCTCAGTGTGGATGGAATTCGTGTTCCTGGCCTATCCCTCCAGGTCAGAGCCGCGCGCCTTGGCCTTCCTTGGGGCCAGCCTGGTTTATACATGGGTCATCACCGGGAATGTCCTCATCATGGTGGCCGTCCAGGCCGAAGCCCGCCTCCACACGCCCATGTACTATTTCCTGGGCAGCCTCTCGGGAGTGGAGATCGGCCACACGGCTGCGGTGGTGCCCCACCTCCTGGCCAACACCCTGCGGGCGGAGAAGACCATCACCCTGCGGGGCTGCGCCGCTCAGATGGGCTTCTTCATCGGACTGGGCGGCGCCGACTGCCTCCTCTTGGCCTCCACGGCCTACGACCGCCACGCTGCCATCTGCCGCCCCCTGCAGTACCCTCTCATCATGCCCGGGAGGCTCTGCGCCCGCTTGGTGGCGGCCTCCGTGGTCCTCGGCCTCTGCCTGTCCTTCCAGCTGGCGGCCTCTGTCGTCTCTCTGCCCTTCTGCCCAGCTCGGGGCATTCAGCACTTTTACTGCGATGTGCCCCCCGTGATGCGTCTCGTTTGCGCCCAGAGCCACAGGCATGAACAGTCGGTGCTGGTGGCGGCCACACTGGCCATCGCCGGGCCTCTCCTCCTGATCGCCGCCTCCCACGCCTCCATGGTGGCCGCAGTGCTCCGGGCCCCCTCGGCCGCGGGCCGCCGCCGGGCCTTCTCCACCTGCTCCTCCCACCTCGCGGTGATCCTGCTGCAGGACGGCTGCTGCGCCTTCGTGTACCTGCGGCCCGGCTCCAGCCACCGCCCCGAGCAGGATCAGTGCGTCTGCCTGGTGTACGCGCTGGGCACCCCACTGCTGAACCCGCTTGTCTACACCCTGAGGAACAGCGAGATGAAAGGGGCCATAGCCAGAGTCCTTCCCAGGAATTGCCTCCCCCAGAAAAGCTAGTCCATGCTAAAGGAGATCAACCCTGAATGTTCACTGGAAGGACTGATGCTGAAGCTGAAGCTCCGATACTTTGGCCACCTGATGCGAAGAGCTGACTCATTGGAAAAGACCCTGATGCTGGGAAAGATTGAGGGCAGGAGGAGAAGGGGACGACAGAGGATGGGACGGTTGGATGGCATCATGGACTGGATGGACATGAGTTTGAGGAAACTCTGGGAGTTGGTGATGGACAGGGAGGCCTGGCGTGCTGCGGTCCATGGGGATGCAAAGAGTCGGACACGACTGAGCCACTGAACTGAAAAACTAGGAGAGGGTCTTACCTCTCAGGCAAGGATTAGGTTCCAGCTCATGCAAATTCCCATGCAACAGGGATTCCTCTCAGTTGATGTTAAAACTATCTTTTAAGAGGGCACAATGTTTGGACACTATTTAGCTATGTGTACCAGAGACCTTTAAAATGTTTCTGCCATTTGACTCAGTAATTTCTTTCCTTTTTCTTTTTTTTTTTCTTTAGCTTATATGTCTGTGCTGGGTCTTAGTTGCAGCACGCGGGATCTTAGATCTTCATTGGGGTATGCAGGATCTTTATTTGCAGCATGCAGAATCTTTCCTTTTTTTAACTGTGCATGTGTGATCTAGTTCTCTGATCAGGGATGGAACTGGGGCCCCTGAATTGGGAGCAAGGAGTCCCAGCCACTGGACCACCAGGGAAGTCCTGACTCAGCAATTTCTATGAATGAAATATATAAGCAAATCATCATAAAATAACACAGAGTGGTACTTACAAGGCAATATCCAGGTATCAGTTGAAAGCAGATGGCCCATTCAATAGATTTTAACTGAAAAAAAAATATTCTGATTATATGGAGACATATGAGTAAGGGAACCAGTAATTGTAGTCAAGGCACTTACATACTAGCAAGAGCAGGAAGCCATTATCACCCCTACACCTAAAAGTCAAAAGAATGATACAGTGTTATCTGAGCCCAATAAGAACAAGATTTGTTGAAAAGAGACCCTTGGTGGAACTGTGGTCTCAGGGGAAAAGCCTATTATAGAATAAAGGCCATGCCTGGAAAGAGCAGGGAGATAAACACTTAACCCTCTGGCTTCCCGGGGCCCTCCCACCTCTTGCCTTTTCTCCCATTGGCTGATCCATCTGGAAGCAGGAAGGCAGAGAGACTGAGTGATTCAGTCCACAGAAGTTAGCCTTTGGGGACAGACTGGAGCACAGAAGGACCTTGAGAATTGGGGCCAAAAGATAATAATCAGAACAGAAGTTGGTTGTTAGCATATTAGAAATAACAATGAAGATACATTAACAATTCAGCTTCCCCGTTATAAAGGATTGGTTAAACAATTACTTCTGAGATAGTATTATGTAGCCTTGAAATATGTTTTCAAATGCTAGTTGTTAGTAACGGCTAACATTGAGTGCTTCCTATCTACCAGAATCTGTGCTAGGGGACGCTCTCTCCCTTCCCTTCTGCCTCTCCCTACCCCTCTCCATCTCAATCTACCTGTCTGTCCGTAAAAGTCGGCAGATGGAGGAGGTGCTGGACTTGTGTCCTCAAGAACCATCTTAATTTGGGGTAGAATTTAAATGTCTTCCTCATTTTCCAAGGATAAAACTGAATCAAAGAGATTAAATAACTGGTTAGATGTCAGACAACTCATGAGTGGCAGAGTTGGGATTTGAACCCAGATTCCAACTTCAGAGGTGATCTTAACACTTACAATTGGCAAAAGCTGTAAAACTGCTTCTACAACATGATCCAATATTTGAAAAATACACCATGTACACATTTTAGGAAAAAGTGGGCATAAATGTACCAAAATGTTAACTATGGTCATCTCCAGTTTGAGGGATAATGGATATCTTCGTTATATTCACTCTCCATCTTTATCTTTTTCTACGCTTCCTATATTACAAACTTATTATTTTTAATTCAGAAAAAAATAACTGTTGGAAAGCATTTTCATAAACAATCTGATGTTTATGCATTAGCTTGAACCATGTGAAATTACTACCATTTGACCACTTGTGATCTACAAGACAATGATACTACATGTTGCAAACTAATGTATTTATTTAGCTTAAATCTTCCATTCCTGCAAGAATGCTCTTCTATCTTTTATATATCCCTGTATTGATAGTTTTATCTTTAATGTTTCCTTTTTTCTCTTCAAATCTTTGATGATTTCCTAAAATTAGAATAATTATTTTAATATAATGTGACATAGAAATAGTGAGAAGGACTTTACATTTAGTAAAGTGTAAGGCATTCTCCTCCTATCCTCTCAAGATATCATGCATCAATTTCATCTGCAACATTTATCTGGGTGTTGAGAAGAATGTAAAAAGGTAGGGGGAGGGAAACAGGGAAGGAAGGAGAAGGTAAGGTTTTCAATTACATTTCAATGTGACATTTGATGTCATGAATCATATTTCTCATTAACTTATAACTCAAAACAGGTAAGTCAAGAAAGAAAGGATGAATTATAAGGCCAGTGGAGAAACGTCATTGAAGGATTGATTCCAAATTATTGAGTAGCTCCAGTCCCCCATCATCCAGACATATAATAAAGGATGAGGTTTACTTGCTTAACAAAAATCACTTGGCAAACTCATGTGTCTAGTTAACAAGAGTCTTTTCATAGAATCATTAGCCATCAAAATTACATAGTACAATAGAATCATGGAAGAAAGCATGCCTGTGTCTGCCTGGAGGTATTTTTTTATATTAGGTCCTCATAAAGCCTATATTTTATCAATCATCATAGGTGCCCTAGGATTCTTTTTCTCTGGATAAACTAGACACCTACGATCATAAATGTCTGAAAAGCACTTCCTCTGTCTAGAGATGGGGCCATAAACACATAACTAACAGGCTCTCTGACTGTATATCAGTGCCTCCTGGCTCTAAATTCTGCTTCTTATCATTTTCCTTGTCCCAAGTCTTCTGGTGTGTGTATCATTGACTCTTACCTAAATTACTGTACCTTGTGAAGCTTCCCAGGCGGCACTAGTGGTAAAGAACCTGCCTGCCAATGCAGGAGACATAGAGACACGAGTTCAATCCCTGGGTCAAGAAGATCCCCTGGAGGAGGGCCTGGCAATCCCATGACAGAGGAGCCTGGTGGGCTACAGTCCGTGGGGTCAGAGTGGGACACGACTGAAGCGACTTAGCAGGCGTGCATGCGGAGCTTATTTGGACTGACTTTCTCAACTAGTCTTGAAGATGCTTTACCTCAACTGTCTCTTTAGTGATTATCCGTGGGTCTTTATCTGTGCTTCTGTCACTCCTTTCCTCTGTGCTTCTCTCTCAAATCGCAGCAGTTTTACACCCAAATCCCATTAGTCTGGAAGGGAATACTCAATGAGAAGTATAGCCAGTACCTTGAGGTAACTAAGGAATAAACTTGTCATCCATCTCTGCATCAAACTCACATTCTCTTAATCCCTGTGGATTCACAGTAACACCTAATATAAAGTAGAGCAAGCCAACTCATCAGGTTTTTCTTCAAGAATGTATGAGCTATTCTTGGTCCTTCAGAAATCCTTAAGATTTTAAGATCAACTTGTCAAGTACCTGCCTCTCTCTGTCTTTCTCTCACTCACACACACATGCACACACCCACATACACACACTCCTCCAGGAATTTTTATTCAGATTGTGATGCATCTGCAAATCAATTTCAGAAGTCATATCTTTAAAAATAGTTTATTATGATCCATGACCATGGCATACTTTTTCATGTACTCAGATTTTAACCACTATCTTTCAGTGAAGTTACATACTTTTGCAGACAGAAGTCCTGCGTTTCTATTAGTTTGGGTTAATGGTCCTTTACTGGGAGATAGCATCTTTGCCATACAATGCACACATTTAAAGCTGCAGAGCTCAATGAACTGTGGTAAGTATATCCAGCCGTGTAAACTTGGCTCAGCCCAAGATAATACAGAAGGTTGCTTTCTGCTTCTTTCTAGTCAATTCTCTACTTCAGAGGCAACCACTATTTATAACCTTCTTCTCATGGAATAGTTTTACCAGCTCTTGAACTTCATAATTTGGAATAAACAAGGCAACGGTTATCAAGCTCTAGCCTCTCAGCTCCAAATTCACTCTTTTTTTTTTTAATTTTTATTATTGTTTTTAATTTTGTTTGAAGCCTGTATTCAGTCATTCTTTTTTTTTCTTTTTTTTCCATTTATTTTTATTAGTTGGAGGCTAATTACTTTTCTCTTCTGCTTCATGATGTACCACGGCCGCTTTGCTAACTGGCCCGATACGGAGCGTCCTCTGTAGAGAGTTTCATTAGAGAGTCATGTTGGGAAGAAGCAGCATCCTTCCTGGTTCTGGCAGGCTCTGCTCTGCTGGTGCTCAGCCGTGTCTGACTCGGAGTGACCCCCTGGACTGTAGCCCGCTAGGCTTTTCTTCCCATGAGATTTTCCCAGCGAGAGCATTGGAGTGGGTTACCGTGTCCTCTCCCAGGGGATCCTCTCGCCCCAGGGAATGCAGCTGCTGCATCTCCCGCATGGCCAAGTGGACTCATTACCACTGAGTCACCAGGGAAGCCCTTTGGTGGGCTTTTCTGTTCCATCCCTACAAGTCAAGGCTCCAGTTTTGGGTTGGACACCCGTAGACACTCCCGTTCCAGTGGCTCTTGCCAGAAGTCTAAAGGATGGTTTTGCACTGAGTTTTTCCCCAACATCCCAGCTGGTTTCCTAGTAAGTATCACCAGTGCCTCAGTGGACAGCTTCCCAAAGAGTTTCCCTGCATTTCAAGGAGTATGCTGCTGTGACTTCAGCAAACTTCTCAAACTTTCTAGAAGGCTACAGTCACATCCTCTCCAGGTAGGTCAGAATCTCAGCCTTGGGGGTGGGGGGATGCCTTCCTAGATTCGTTTCTTCTTTGATTCTTTTTGTTCCAGTGATGTGGGCCTTTTGGCATCCACATAAGGGGAGTTTTAAGTGGGAGTACAATGCGTGGAGTTTTTAAATTTTTACTGGCATTTAATTCCTCCACAATGTTGTGTTAGTTTCTACTGGACAGCAAAGCGAATCAGCCGCACAGACCCCTCAGCCACCCGCCCCTAACCCGGTGAGTCCCGGGGGTTCTAAGTCTTCACGTGCCTTTCTTGTCACCAGACAAGTAGGGATTTCTTTTTTATTTTCCATCTGTAAATAGGTAATACATGTCCATGTACACGGTGACCCCTGTCACCCTCTGTCCAGTCTGCATCATAAGTAAACATCATTTTATACACACACACACACACACACATCTCTTCCTGGGGGCTTCCATGGTGGCTCAGATGGTAAAGAATCTACCTGCATCTCAGGAGATGCAGGTTCAATTCCTGGGCCAGGAAGATCCCGTGGAGAAGGAAATGGCAACCCACTCCAGTATTCTTGCCTGAAGAATCCCTTGGACACAGGAGCCTGATGGACTACAGCTCATGGGGTTGCAAAAGAGCCGGACACGACTTAGCAACAAAGCAATAACAAAAGCATATATTTCTTGATTCTTTGGCTTCAACTCTAGAAGTAATGGATATCCTTTTATATTCGATTCCTGTTTTAAAATTCCCTTTGCCCTTTTTACCAGATAATCCCCTATTACTAGACTAATAATTATTTTTATATTAAGTTTTCCCTGTTCCAGTTATTAGCCTGGTTTCTGTCTCCAGCCTGAATCTTGACTGTTGCGTATAGTACATACTGTTTTGTGTTTGGTTTGTTTTGCTGATCAGTGTTGCATTGTGTAAACAGGTAAAAGGTAATCTATCCTTTCTCCCTGAAACCCTACAGAAAGACATTAAAGGAGCAAATAATAATAAGCATAAGCCCTAGGATAATGAGCACAGATGAGGGCAGGCAGCAAATAAATATGCTTTTTGGAAAATGTAAGACAAACAGATAATTTGTAAACAAGTTAGTAGAAGAGAGAAAGTATTAATCTATCAGCTTATAAGGAAAGAACACAATAAAAAGAAATCTTGATTGCAGAAAATTTGGATGAGCACAGTAATTGGAACCCTCAGGTACTTCCGAAAATTTGGAGTGGGACTAAAAGCAAGAAAAGTAGTTGAAAATCTATGTTGTTATAGAGACTATTAAGTACATTGAGGAATAAAGCAAAGCAGTAATTATGTTTGTGTCATAGAATCCTGGAAAGGAAATACAGATAGAGGTAAAACCTTTGTAGTTCTAAATTTGAATGTGAGAATAAAACATTCCCGTTCTCCAAAATCAAGAAAGAAGAAGACTGACTGCTTAGAGGTCATAATATGTGTCAGTGGTCCAGTGATCAGCCAGATGTTTGGTGCTTTGCTAGAAGGACTCATAAGACTTAGCTTATAACTGTACCCATGGCTAACATCTGTCAGAGTCAACAGGATATTCAGTAGAATCAGAAAGGGCATAACCGTGCAGGTTTCCCGTGTCCTTCCTGACGGAGTCCTACAGAGAACACTTCCTTCTATAGAGGCTAAAGGCAGCAACATGTGTGCAATGCTTCTGCCCGGGGAAGCCCATTAGAGACTCATAGCCCTAGTGTTTAATCTGGGGCTGGTCACACAGACATGCCATGCTTGTATGATAAACCACAGGTATCAAAATTCCAGGCTCCCAACAGGAAAGCAGGTTGCCTGAAAGAAGAAATAGGTCAAAGCATCCCATTCAGACTCTTTGACTAGAAATCACCTCTCTCCATCATTGCTAGATCAACTGATATCTCAAGAGAAACTGTATATCCGAATTTTTTTTTAGTTACTGAGTTAAGTGCTTGCCTAAATCAAGACTTTATTTTCTGGGGCTCCAAAATCACTGCAGATGGTGATTGCAGCCATGAAATTAAAAGACGCTTACTCATTGGAAGGAAAGTTATGACCAACCTAGATAGCATATTAAAAAGCAGAGACATTAGTTTGTTAACAAAGGTCCATCTAGTCAAGGCTATGGTTTTTCCAGTAGTCATGTATGGATGTGAGAGTTGGACTATAAAGAAAACTGAGCGCCGAAGAATTGATGCTTTTGAACTGTGGTGTTGGAGAATACTCTTGAGAGTCCCTTGGACTTCAAGGAGATCCAGCCAGTCCATCCTAAAGGAGGTCAGTCCTGGGTGTTCACTGGAAGGACTGATGCTGAAGCTGAAGCTCCAATACTTTGGCCACCTGATGTGAAGAGCTGACTCATTGGAAAAGACCCTGATGCTGGGAGGGATTGGGGGCAGGAGGAGAAGGGGATGATAGAGGGTGAGATGGTTGGATGGCATCACCGACTCAATGGATATGAGTTTGAGTAAACTCTGGGAGTTGGTGATGGACAGGGAGGCCTGGCGTGCTGAGTCGCAGAGTTGGACATGACTGAGAGACTGAACTGAACTAAATCAAGAATCACTCCTCCTCCAAGCTAAAATTAGCTTTGTTTCCTTAAAACTAATCAGTCAAACAGAAATTTCCAACCTTCGAGGGACTTGGATATCAGCTTTTTAAAGTGGTTTCTTAACTCTTTATTCTCTACTTGAAGAATATGATATAACTTTAGAGTTGCTGACTCTTAACCGTGAGATAATCACCTTTCATATTTTTAAGCAGAATTGGATATGCATTCTGGGGGGAAGGAGACACAAAGGATTTTGCCAATAATTGGATATCTACTTTACAGAGGGGAGGCTTTGTGCTCCATTTATAAAAACATCTGCATCAGATACAATTGGTGATAAAATAAAAAAAAAAAAACTCCCAATCATAACCTCATTGTCTCATTTTGGCCACATTTGCTGTCCAGATTTCTCATGGGACTTCTGCAAGCATTACATTTCTTACAATAATATTTTGACAAAAGTGAATGCAGATTTGATGAGATATACTGAAGCAGAAAAGAAAACACTAATAATGTGCATCTGTATTTTTTCCTGAAATAAAGGGGGAAAAAATCCAGGAATATGTGGTTGGCAATGAGAGGGAGGGAAGGCTTGGGTCTATAAAGGAGGATTTCATCAAGGATATCCTAGAATAACAAATAATTATACTTTTTAAAACCTCTGGGTGGATGAATAGTGGAGGTTGGGGGGTGGAAGGAGATGTATCTGCATGCAATTTTGAAGCCAGCTTAGAGTTTGATATTAAAGCATGCATAATTTTTAAATTATGAAGATTTACTAGTTTATAGAGAGTATTCATCGAGTCAAAGTCTAGTTCCCAAAATAACAAATTCTAGTCCTCCAGACATTAGAGAATCTAGAATCAACAGACCTCTTTGTTTTTTATCAATCTAAATGATTGCAAAGCAAGACAAGTGAATATACTGAAATCCAGAAATGAATGCCTCCTTGAAGAAGTACTAGACGCAGGACGTTCCTCAAACCCCAGGGTTCAGATGCCCCCTCGGAGTCGGGACTGATGTCTTCCTCCTTGGCACTCCTTAAGCACGTTGTTTATCACTAAGAGGTGATCATTTGAAGGCACGCACAGTCACGCTGGCATCCGTTCTTCATGTTGCCCCGTGTCCTGCCCACAAGATGAACTTGACAAATGTTGGACGCATGTTAAAATGCAGTAAAAGTCAGGCCAAATCAGAATGATGACATAAGTATTTTTCCCCAGGTAATTCACATGCGCCCTTTCCTAGAAACTGAAGCTTGTTTTTCAAAACAAATGCTTTTAATTTAATCATTTTGAGAGCATATCCGAAATACACTGGCAGTGCCTGGCCTGGCACGTGGGAGTCGTGTGATGACCCCACTCCTGGGCATATGTCTGGAGAAAACCATGGTTCAGAAGTACACCAGCACCCCAGTGCCTATTTCAGCACTGTTGACGATAACCAAGTCAGGAAAGCAACCTAAACGACTATCAACAGAGGAATGGATAAGGAAGATATGGCAGATATACACAGTGGGATATTCAGTTCATTCACTCAGTCGTGTCCGACTCTTTGCAACCCCATGGACTGCAGCACGCCAAGCCTTCCTGTCCATCACCCTGGAGTCCACTCCAATTCATGTCCATCAAGTTGGTGATGCCATCCAACCATCTCAGCCTCTGTCATCCCCTTCTTCTCCTGTCCTCAATCTTTCCCAGCATCAGGGGAAAGGTGGTGGTGAGGGACAAATCGGGAGTTTGGGATTGACATATAGATACTGTATATTTAAAATGGATAAGCAACAAGGACCTACTGTATACAACAAGGAATTCTGCTCAAGATTCTGTAATAACCCAAATGGGAAAAGAACTTGAAAAAGAATAGATAAGTGTATATATAATATATATACGTGTGTGTGTAACTGAATCACTTTGCTCTGCACCTGAAACTAACACAACATTGTTAGTCGCTCAGTCGTGTCCAACTCTGAAACCCCGTGGACTGCAGCCAACCAGGCTCCTCTGTCCATGGGACTCTCCAGGCAAGAATACTGGAGTGGGTTGCCATGCCCTCCTCCAGGGGATCTTCCCCACCCAGGGATCAAACCATGGTCTTTCCAATATAAAATAAAACTTTTTGAAAAAGAGAAGTAAAATGATGATAGCAGACTTTTGGACTCTGTGGGAGAAGGCGAGGGTGGGATGTTTCGAGAGAACAACATCGAAACATGTATATTATCTATAGTGAAACAGATCACCAGCCCAGGTTGGATGCATGAGACAAGTGCTCGGGCCTGGTGCACTGGGAAGACTCAGAGGGATGGGGTGGAGAGGGAGGTGGGAGGGGGGATCGGGATGGGGAATTCATGTAAATCCATGGCTGATTCATGTCAATGTATGACAGAACCCACTACAATATTGTAAAGTAATTAGCCTCCAACTAATAAAAATAAATGAAAACAAATGATGATAGCAGGCAGTCTAGCCCGCACAGACTCGCCCAAAGCTGAGCCGTACGATCATGGAATAATACAAAGACGGGCATGTCCCGCCTCGTCTCAGTAAAGTGCCCACTGTATCAGGTGCCGTGGACAGAGAATTCCTTAAACACAGACATATATTTTGGCAATCAGAAAGCTCTTTAAAAATGCCTAATACAAAATAATGAAATAAGCAGACATAGGTTCTGACACAGCCTGAGTTCCTCTAGAGCAATATATCTCTAAGGGTGCTGTCAGCTGGATTCCTGCATCAGAATCACCAGCAGTAATTGGGGAGAGTGTTGCTCCCGACATCCCCTACCGAATGCCACCCAATCAGAACCTCTATAAAGAATGACCAATATCCTTTTGAAACAAATATCCAGTGACTCTACGTAAACTCATTTACATATCAAAGACGTGCAAACCAATCTTCTTTTCATATTGACCCACACTGAGATAGCAGAGCCTATTTATCTTCAATCTTACGGATGTTCCTCAGTTATTGTTGACAGTCCCGAGGGTTCAGCTGTTGAGGTCACATCCCCAGTGACCCTCTGCTAAGCCTCTCTCTGAAGTCCTTACTTTTGCTTTGTGCTTGTCTCAGCTAGGACATGAAAGTTCCTGAAAGATGGCATGTGTAGGAATTCCACAAGGAATTTTTCTGCATTAATTTATATCCCCACTCACAGTCTTTAATTTTTTTTAAGTTGCTCTTTAAAAATAGTTTTCTTGAAGGAAAGTATACCAGTAAGCTTTACTTCTTCACCCAAATTCCCTTTGGGATTAATTAAATCCAGTCCCCGAAAATCAGGGAAGAGAAGTAGAGTTATTCCAGCAACAAATTCCTCATTCCATGCAGTGCTTGGTCCATCATTACAGTGTTTCCTAATAGTTTCTTGATAAAATATGGGACACGGGAAACGCATTCTTAGGTAATCAAATATGTGCATTTCCTTCATCTATTCCAAGTGTTTTTCCCCTGAGGGTTAATGAATGGGAATTGGGGATTGGGGGCAATGGCTTCAACAATGTACCCAGGCTCTGACAGACAGCCAACGGCTGGAATCAGGATGCAAACCCAGGTCAAGACCGTCCCAAAGTCTAAGCAGTTTCTATTTTTCTGTGGTCAGCTATATGGCATGAATGAGTGTGTGTGTGTGTGTGTAAGTTCAGTCATAAGTCCCCTGTCCAACCTCCCCTTACACTAGATGTGCCTTCAATTCTTAGCTGTAGAACCGTTCACTTGTTCCCTCAGTCCCCCAAAACAAGGATCCACACAGACAACTTACTTCTATTTTTACATACTTTTTTAATATTCTTTTCCACTATAGTTTATCACAGGATACTGAAAATAGTTCCCTGTGCTATACGTTAGGACCTTGTTGTTGATCCACTCTAAAATGCAATAGTTTTCATCTACCAGCCCCAAATTCCAAGTCCATTCCTCTCCCTCCTCTCCTCCCTCTCGGCAACCTCACGTCTGCTCTCTGTGTCTGTGAGTCTGTTACCTTACTTCTGAAGAAAACTTCCAGGCAGAAGTTAACCTATGTTACTCAAAATGAAGAGTTGGTAAGAAAGAACTGATGCTTCCTTAGAAATGCATGGAGAAGAAGGTGCTATGATTTTAACTCAAGTATCTTTACAACAGTGAGGAAAATCCATCAGACAATCTTAGGTGGATAGAAAGACATATTCTACATACGGCTCAGTTAGCTACAATTCAGGGTTCATATACTAACCTCTCAATCTTTATCGAGTTGAAAATTTCATTCCCATAGAGTTCCAGTCCTGGGAGACTTGGGCTATTTATTCAAGTATCCAACAAAGAGTTGAGGGGTTTGGGGCCACTCTCTGCGTCACGTGGGATCTTAGTTCCCTGACCAAGGATGGAACTTATGCCCCGCGTGTTGGAAGTGTGGTGTATTAACCATGGGGCTGCCAGGGAAGCCCCAACAACAAATAGTTTTGAGCACCTTCCATATGCCTAGCCCAAAGGGACTCAACTGAGGGAAACTGAGGCTCCCAGGGAAACGTTTATAATGTCTGGAGAAAGGTTGGGTTATCATAAACAGAGCAGAAGCTAGCGCACTGTCACCCAGGGAGGAGGATCCAGGATACTGTGAAATGTCCTCCAGCATATGCAGGACAGGCCCTCACAGCAAGTCAGCCAGCCCAAGTTGTCAACAGCACCTAGGCTGAAAACACCGTTCATTATAGACACAGCATGCTTACAAGTTGGGGAAAAGGAGACTCGGCCTTTGCCCTCATTGAGCTTACACATGCCCGGTGGAAATAGAAGTTAATCCATAAATGTATAGCAGTGATAGTTGCAGTGATGGATGGATACTGGAGATTCCAAAAGGAACCTCCCAAAAAGTGCTCTTGACCCTGACGCTACCAAGGTCAGGGAAACCTTCCCTGAGAAATTTTCATGAAACTGAGACGAAGGATAAGAGGAGCTCATTTATTTTTTATTTTTTTCCCCATTTATTTTTATTAGTTGGAGGCTAATTACTTTACAATATTGTAGTGGTTTCTGTCATACATTGACATGAATCAGCCATGGATTTACATGTATTCCCCATTCCGATCCCATTTATAAAAGAGAAAAGAGAAGAGGGGGGTCCCAGCAGAGTAAAGAGCATGTGCAGAGGCCCGGTGGCTGGGAAGAAGCGTGGTGAGGAGGGACTGCGAGAAACACACCGTCGCTGGAGCGAAGAACCAGGAAGAGGCTGGAAATTAGTCAGGGCAGGCGTCATACGGCCTTGTGAGCAACATTATGGTTCATCTTTGACATGAAAGCCCGGTGTTTTTTTTTCAGAAGTCTTAAAGTTAATTTTATTTTATATACTACCTTCACAAAATGACAGTTCAAATGGCAGTGATATACAGTGAAAGCTTTATCACAATTCCACAAAAGTCAGAGAAAGTATAGTGTAGGTGGGTGCTTTCAGGCAATGTGTTGGCAGAAGTGGGAAGTAAACAAGCAAGAAAACCCAATACCAAACAGTACGTCACCACTGCATGCACACAACTCACAATACACGTGGCCCTGCCCCTCAACCTCCTACAACTTACTTGGGAAGATACGATGCAAGAAAAAAACTGCACCTAAGACTATTACATAACAATCACTCAGGGCAGACAAACTCGCACACAGACTAGCAAACAGCACATGTCCTTAGAGTTTATATGATGCAACTCTCTTATTGGACTTCCCTCATAGCTCAGTTGGCAAAGAATCCACCTGCAATGCAGGAGACCCCGGTTCAATTCCTGGGTCCGGAAGATCCGCTGGAGAAGGGATAGGCTACCCACTCCTGTATTCTTGGGCTTCCCTTGTGGCTCAACTGGCAAAGAATTCCCCTGCAATGTGTGAGGCCTGGGTTTGATCCCTGGGCTGGGAAGATCCCCTGGAGAAGGGAAAAGGCTTCCCACCCCAGTATTTTTTTTAATTAATTTATTTATTTTAATCGGAGGCTAATTACTGTACAATATTGTAGTGGCTTTTGCCATACATCGACACGAGTCAGCCACGGGTGTACACGTGTCCCCCATCCTGACCCCAAGAGCCAGGTTTTACCCTCACTAAGAGGTAACAGAGCAGTGTGGCTGGATGATGCTTGATGAAAAGGAAAAAAAAAAATATTCTTTAGGGTTAAGCAAACTTCACCTCAGCTGCTTGCTACATCTCCTTTCACAAATTACTCAAATTCTGTCAGTCTTTTACCTTTGACTTTCACCTATTAAATAGGGTTAGCACTCACTCTGCAGAGTTCTTATAAGGATTAAATAGTGTAATAATATAATATTTAAGTGGCTTCCCTGGTGGCTCAGCTGGGAAAGAGTCTGCCTGCAATGTGGTAGACCTGGGTTCATTCCCTGGGTCGGGAAGATCCCCTGGAGGAGAAAATGGCAACCCACTCCAGTATTTTTGCCTGGAGAATTCCATGGACAGAGGAGCCTGGTGGGCTACAGTCCATGGGGTCACAAAGAGTCGGACACGACTAAGTCCTTTCATTTCATAATATGTAAATGGAATACCAATAGTACCTGCTTCTTAGAATTGTTGTGATGATAAAATGAGTTAATACATGCAAAGTGTGTGAAATTTATTAATAAGTACAACATAAGACTTAGCTATTGTAATTATTGCCATCCTTGGCACAAAAGATACCTCAAAAGTCACTGAGTAGCTCAGTGACTCAGGTAGCTCAGCCCGTATGACTGTTGAGATCTGACTGTCCTACAGAAACACACACACACACACATACATTCACACACAGATATTTAAACATTTGTATACATATGACCAAGCAACATTTTTTCAAGGAATAAGCTTATTTGCTAAGACCTGGGTGTTCATTGGAAGGACTGATGCTGAAGCTGAAGCTCCAGTACTTTGGCCACCTCATGAGAAGAATTGACTCATTGGAAAAGACCCTGATGCTGGGAGGGATTGGGGGCAGGAGGAGAAGGGGACGACAGAGGATGAGATGGCTGGATGGCATCACCGACTCGATGGACATGAGTTTGAGTCAACTCCGGGGGTTGGTGATGGACAGGGAGGCCTGGCGTGCTACAATTCATGGGGTCACAAAGAGTCGGACACGACTGAGCAACTGAACTGAACTGAACTGAAGGGAGTGCCGGGAGAAATATCAATAACCTCAGATATGCAGATGACACCACCCTTGTGGCAGAAAGTGAAAAGGAACTGAAAAGCCTCTTGAGGAAAGTGAAAGAGGAGAGTGAAAAAGTTGGCTTAAAGCTCAACATTCAGAAAACTAAGATCATGGCATCTGGTCCCATCACTTCATGGGAAATAGATGGGGAAACAGTGGCAACAGTGTCAGACTTTATTTTGGGGGGCTCCAAAATCACTGCAGATGGTGATTGCAGCCATGAAATTAAAAGATGCTTACTCCTTGGAAGGAAAGTTATGACCAGCCTAGACAGCATATTAAAAAGCAGAGACATTACATTGCCAACAAAGGTCCATCTAGTCAAGGCTATGGTTTTCCCAGTGGTGATGTATGGATGTGAGAGTTGAACCATAAAGAAAGCTGAGCGCTGAAGAATTGGTGCTTTTGAACTATGGTGTTGGAGAAGACTCTTGAGAGTCCCTTGGACTGCAAGGGTATCCAACCAGTCCATCCTAAAGGAGATCAGTCCTGGGTGTTCATTGAACAGACTGATGCTGAAGCTGAAACTCCAGTACTTTGGCCACCTCATGTGAAGAGTTGACTCATTTGAAAAGACCCTGATGCTGGGAGGGATTGGGAGCAGGAGGAGAAGGGGATGACAAAGGATGAGATGGCTAGATGGCATCACCGACTCGATGGGCATGGGTTTGGGTAAGCTCCAGGAGTTGGTGATGGACAGGGAGGCTTGGCGTGCTGCGATTCATGGGGTCGCAAAGAGTCGGACACGACTGAGTGACTGAAATGAACTGAACTGAACTGAAGGGGGTGTCTCCGCTCACTGAGAGTTAAAGAAAGATACCATGGTAAGTATTCACTGAGGTAAATATTCATCAAGAACCTATTAAATATAGAGCAGTATGCTAGGTCTCGTGAAAGCCAGGTAAGATACCAAATATGGTCTCAATTCTCCAGGGTGATGATAATTTGACATTTGGGCTGAACCCAGCTGTGATCATCTAGTGGGAGGACATTCCAAGGAACAGGAGGTTCAAATGACCTTGATTATGTAACTTCCTAATTCTCAAAAAATTATTTTGGAGCACTGAGGAAGTTGATAAAGGGTTTAACAGTGGTCTCTACTATGACAAACATACCCCAGATCTTCCATTGACCGGGTATCCCAAGTGGAGAGACTGTTTTAATTGGACTGTTTATCCAGTAACAGGGGAGGAGCTAGGCAATCACTACACCACTTTCTTCTGGAGATGGAATTTATGAGACAAGATCCTAGATAGAAAGGTAATTTACTGCTGCCGTGGTTTCTAATTTAGGAAGGTTCTTGGTCTCTCAGCCCCACTGGGCAGTCTCTCTGGGCTCTTGGTCCTCCTTCCTCTAGCCTTCATCACGTGGTAAGATGTCACCTGCCAGGTTCTGACTTTTATGAATGTAACTGAGAGCACTGGCTCACTCCCTTCTCATGCTAAAGGTAAAAGGTAGAAACTTTTTCTACCTCCTTGTAGATTTGCAACATACTTGACACTTATTGATGCTGCCTAGGAAAGTAGGAAATGGCTCTACAAGTATTTCAGAACTATTTTAGCCCATGACTTAGCAATGCTCTCTGAATTCACTTGGAAGGCTTAATCTTCTGGTTAAAATGATAGTTACTAATCTCGGTCCAAGAAATATTGAGGGACTGACTAATATAAATCTGGATAAAGTTTAAGGATTTAGAAAAAAAATTTTCCTAATAAAGTACCTCATTTAATCCTCTGCTATCAAGAAGTTATTATTATCATCCCCTTAAAAGATTCAAAGGAGAGAAGAATTAACATTTATTATGCAATTTAAAAGGTTTCATACATCAAACCAAGTGTTCTAAAAACTTTATTTCATATAATCTCATCACAACTCCATTAGGTAAGTATTATTATTCATATCTTTTAAATAGGCAAGAAGAGAAATTAATGTAAGATGATCTGCCCAGGTGACAATAATAGATTGAGATTCTACTGCGAGTCTGGTTTTGCTAAATCTACCAACCTTTTTTCTCATTATGCTAACTAGACAATTGGAAAGCCAGTCTAACATATAGTTTCTGTATTTCCTGACTGCACATGGACAAGGTTTTTCATGACACTTTTGCCAACAAGGACTGGTCTTGCTGGAGAAGTAAGAAGGAAACAAGAATGTAACGTGGGATGTGACTTGGAGGCACTGAGATGGGTGTGGATTAAATGAACAGATGCCAGCCTGGGGCAGATTTCTGGGGATAATGCCAAGAGCTCTTATCTTGCCTCTGTTTCATGCAATATATTTAGTATCAACCTGGAATAGCAAGTTGACGATATGTTGATATAACACATTTCACTCTCTTTGAACCATTAAATTCACTATCTCATCAGTCTACAATATGAACCTCACTGCTTTACCTGCCTAATTTCTATATTTTTGGATCTAAGATTAAATATTACATCCTCTAGGAAGACTTTGAAGAAACTCTTAATCACAACTATGCCAGAGTCTCATGTTGCACAATCTTATTAACACACTAATTTTTTTACAACACTTAGTCACAGTTTTAATGACCTATATGTACATATATGTCCTCAAGTACATGTGTGCTCAGCCATGTCTGACTCTTTCCAACCCCATGAACGAGAGCCTGCCAGGCTCCTCTGTCAATGGAATTTTCCAGACAAGAATACTGGGGTGGGTTGCCATTCCTTTCTCCAGGGGATTTTCCCAAAGTGAAAGTGAAGTTGCTCAGTCTTATCTGACTCTTTGCGACCCCATGAACGATAGCCTACCAGTCTGGGAACCCACATGGGATTCTCCAGGCAAGAATACTGGAGTGGGTTGCCATTTCCTTCTCCAGGGGATCTTCCCGACCCAGGGATCAAACCCGAGTCTCTTGTGTCTCCTGCACTGGCAGGCAGGATTCGTTTACCACTGAGCCACCTGGGAAGCCTGTATGTCATAATATACATAAATATATACTACGTTTATGCAAGTATATGCCAGATTCTTTAACAGTGCCTGTCTCTCTCATTAAGCTATATAACCATTTGGGCACAACTGTGCCATTTTGATCATTATTGTATGCGGGTTTGGCAATCAATCTATTTTAAAAAATGTGAGTGACTGACTGTAGGAAGGACGGTTAAGAGGTGGAGTCACAGATTGAAGTATTTTTTTTTAAATGTCAATCTCAACAGATTAAAGCTATGGACCAATGTTAAAGGAATAATGGATGATGCTCTGCTTCTCTGAGGGGGAAAAAAATGTTTGGAGTTTCAGTATCCAAAGAGATAGTATCCAGATATTAGTATCCAGATATTACATATCAGTCCAAGTCTGATGACATCATGAAAAAATCAAACACATGAATTAATTTAATTGTTGGTAAATTAAAGAAATAGACTGCCAGTGAATAGATAGCTGATACCCAGATCTTCTTATAGTTGACCATTTCTGTGATCTGTCACCTGCAATACACTTTTAAGTAAGGTATTTAAAACAAGAGCATTTCCAGAGCTAAAATTGGGAGACACACCAAAACCATGCCCTTGTGAGGAACAGAAAAAAGGAAAGTAGGAAGAAAATTTACTGGACTGCATGATAAGAGCTCTTTGATTCCTAGAGTTTCATGTAGAAATGGCCCCATTGTGTAGAACAACATGAACATGTAGAAGTTGCACAGGGGCGGAGGGGCTTCAGTTGGGCTAGGATGACTCAGCAGTAGAGAATCCGCCTGCAGTGCAGGAGACAGAGGAGGTGAGGGTTCCATCCATGTGTTGGGAAGATCCCCTGGAGGAGGAAATGGCAACCCACTCCAGTATTCTTGCCTGGAGAATCCCACGGACAGAGGAGGTGAGGGTTTGATCCATGTGTTGGGAAGATGCCCTGGAGAAGGAAATGGCAGCCCACTCCAGTATTCTTGCCTGGAGAATCCCACGGACAGAGGAGCCCGGCGGGCGACAGTCCAATGGGTCACAAAGAGTCGGACACGACTGAGCAGCTAAGCGCGGGCTTCAGCCGTCACAAGGCAAACCTTCTGCTTGAGAACCGGGTCATCCAACAGTGGGGCGGGAGAGTCAGGAGGAAATGAGATTTTCTAACTTTAAGGTGACCTGACGTCCAGATACAGATAGGTGATTGAAGTATCTAACGAAGGACTGAACTCGACACCTTCTGAGGTCTTTTCCAGCACTAAGAATTCATGACCTGTAGATGACTCTATCATATAAATATTTTGTTACAGATCCTGGAGAGCACCATTAAGATGACATGAGTGTAACTGACTATAGTAAAAATCATTATCCCAAAGCCCTGTATCATAATACAGATGGTAGGCAAGCCTTAGGCATGTTTGCTGAAGTCTTTTACATATTATCTTTCTGAGTGACATAATTTTCTCCAGAGTGCAACTCAAATGTTGGATACCAAGTTATTTTCCATAAAGGGCTCTTATACAAAGGTTTTGATCATGAAATAATCTTAAAAGTGAAAGATAAAATGGGAAAAAGGGTAACTGACATGTTTTCATAGTATGTTCATCCATACAACAAAGATTTATTGAATGGCTAATCTTTGTGCAACATTAGGCTTGGTTTATGTGGGAGATAAAAGTATAAATAAGGGAGAATGGCTGCCCTGGAACTTACAAATAATAATCATGGTTATCCATTATGAAGTTGTTATTACTACTGACTGATCTTGGTGGTAGAAACTTTACATTAAGATCTCAAGAACTAAGCATAATTATTATCCCCACTTTTCAAATAAAAAACCTGGGACTCAAAGACATTGTATATAGTCCAATATCACAGAACCAGGAGATGGAATCATTCAAATCATGTCATTGAAAATCAAAACTAATTTCACACTCACACATTGCTCCTCTTTCTCCTCATGTTATAATATGATGTTGAATATGCTGCTGCTGCTGCTGCTAAGTCACATCAGTCGTGTCCAACTCTGTGTGACCCCATAGACGGCAGCCCACCAGGCTCTCGTCCCTGGGATTCTCCAGGCAAGAATACTGGAGTGGGTTTCCATTTCCTTCTCCGGTGCATGAAGGTGGAAAGTGAAAGTGAAGTTGCTCAGTCGTGTCCGACTCTTAGTAACCCCATGGACTGCAGCCTACCAGGCTCCTCCATCCATGGGATTTCCCAGGCACGAGTACTGGAGTGGGCTGAATATGCTAGGTAACAGTAGAAATCATTCAAAGCATTAATGAAGTTCAGAAGAGAGAAAGAGAATGAATGAAATGGACATTGCTTGCTCACTGTTGGAAAAGCAGAGTCACTGATGCCCTAGGGGCTCTCGACATTTATTTATGACAATCTCTCATCACCCTAAGCTGGTTTATGTGAATAGCACTTATCAGAGTGGTGCTTCTGGATACGGTTTTTCTTTAAAGCTCATAGTAAGTAATACACATTAAACTAGGGAAATTTGAATTAAGGTTGAACGTTGCCTCTTTTCCCTCTTTTTTTAAGATTATTTATTTATTTTGGTTGCTGTGTGTGGGCTTTTCTCTCGTTGTGGTGAGTGAGGGCTCCTCTAGTTGCAGGGCGCAGGCTTCCCATTGTGATGGCTTCTCTTGTTGCGGAGCACAGACTCCAGGGCGCAGGGGCTTCCGTGGCTGCAGCGTGTGGGTTCAGCAGTTGTGATGCCCAGACTTAGCCGGCCCACAGCACGTGGGACATTCCCAGAGTCAGGATCAGCCCATGTGCCCTGCATTGGCAAGTGAACTCTTCACCACTGGGCCACCAAAGAAGTCCTTTTCCACCTTCTTGAATGAGTTGGTCTTGGAAAAGTAATGGAATGGGTGCCCTTTGAGAGTTAGGACTCTTCATTAGAAAGTTTTCAAGGAAGATAGATGGCTTTTCCTAGGTTTTACTTTAGCTTCTTAGAAGAGAGGAAAAGCAAATGGAAACAGGCTTGGTCTTTCCGATTCAGCCCTAAACACACAGGGAGGGCGCTCAGTTCTCTGACAGCCCATGATCACATGTTTTCCCATGGCACCCCAAGCCAGGAGGAGCCCTGTGATAGAACTCCCTGATTGGACATGGATAGAACACCGGGAGTTGGGAGAGCTTTGGCTTTTGAGGGTTCTGCCCGACACTGTCAACTTTAGGCCTGTGTCAGCCCTTTGCCCCTGGGCATTGGGTTTTCTTCCTTCATTTTCCATCATGTCACTAGTTTTTCAGTGTTACGTTCGTGTATCTCCAAGCCAATGCCTCAGGAGGCGTTGTGTGTAAACCTGTGAATGAATAAATGCTTCCTGTTCTCAACAGCCCTGGCTCTCAAGAATTTCTTGACACTTCCTTGTGAATTTACTAGAACAATTCAATTTTCATTCCACATCTGCTGAACATAGCTTTGAATTCCATAAAATTCTCTGCCACATTTCCTCAAAAAATTCTTACACAATTTAGCCAACTTTTGGCAGTTAGAAGTGAGAAAGTGAAGTCCCTCAGTCGTGTCCGACTCTCTGAGACTCTATGGACTGTAGCCCACCAGGCTCCTCTGTCCATGGAATTCTCCAGGCAAGAATACTGGAGTGGGTCGCCATTTCCTTCTCCAGGGGAATCTTCCCAACCCAGGGATTGAGCCCGGGTCTCCTGCATTGTAGGCAGATGCTTTACTATCTGAGCCACCAGGGAAGTGACATCATTAGAAGTGAAGTTAGAAGTGAAGTTGTGGCTATTTATGTGAAGAAACTTGTTTAAAAGGGAGGGAAAAGAGAATAAGTCTTAATTCTTCTAGTTTCTAACTCCAGTCTTAATTAGATTGCATCATGGCTCAGAGTATGAACTGATGTATTGTTAGTCTGATTCTTTCTTTGGATTAATATTTCTCAACAGAGACAACCTGTTAACTCAATGTCCTGGGGAAACCGCTCAGTGTGGTTGGAATTCGTGTTCCTGGCCTATCCCTCCAAGCCAGAGCCGCGCGCCTTGGCCTTCCTTGGGGCCAGCCTGGTTTATACATGGGTCATCACCGGGAACGTCCTCATCATGGTGGCCATCCAGACCAAAGCCTGCCTCCACACGCCCATGCACTATTTCCTGGGCAGCCTCTCGGGAGTGGAGATCGGCTACACGGCTGCGGTGGTGCCCCACCTCCCGGCCAACGCCCTGCGGGCGGAGAAGACCATCACCCTGCTGGGCTGCGCCACTCAGATGGGCTTCTTCATCGGACTGGGCGGCGCCGACTGCCTCCTCTTGGCCTCCGTGGCTATGAATGCTCCCAGGTGGCACGAGAAAGAATCTGCCTGCCAATGGAGGAGACAAGAAAAACAGGTTCCATCCCTCAGTCGGGAAGATCCCCTGAAGTAGGGAATGGCAATCCACTCCAGTATTCTTGCCTGGAAAAGTCCATAGACCGAGGAGCCTGGCAGTCCATGGGGCTGCAAAGAGTCAGACTCCATCGACCACAGTGACTACTCTGTGCCTCTTCTATGCCTTTTGAATGAAAAGTGTCTACTATTGTCCAAATTGGGAATGGATGCTAACTATAAGATTCAGGATTTTGAGTCTGGGTTAAAATTTTTATCACTGATTGTCTTATGACACATGTTTTATTATGATGCCTCAAGCACCTTTGAAAAGAATGTGTATCCTGCAGCTGCTGAGTGCAGTCCGTTTAATTAAGTTAGCTAACAGTACGGTTCTAATCTCTATCATTATGTATCTTTGTCTACTTATGTTATCCATTCCTATCAGAGGTAGGTTAAATCTGTAACTATGATTGTCGATTGTCAATCTCTCCTTTAGTTCTGACAATTTTTGTTTTATTCTAGTTCTTTTATTTCTGAAGCTCTGTTATTCAATGTAAATATATTTAGCATTATTATATCTTGTGGAAGGATTAACCATCTTATCATTAAGTAATGTTCATTTTTATTGCTGGTAATATCCCTGGGCCAGAAATCTACATCTGATCTTAATTTGTCCACATTGTCTTTTTTATGATCAACATTTTCATGGTACATATTGTTCTTCCTTTTGCCTTCTACCTGTATTTCCTCGTATATAAGGTATGACTCTTATCAAGAGCATATAGCTTATACTTTTTCTTCTTAATCCTGATTGGACAATTTAGAGTACCATATTTCCATGTGTATTTTATTCATCTGTTCTCTTGTTTCTTAGTTTCTCCTCATCAGCCCCTTTTTGAATTTGTACACATTTTTTTTCTATCGGCTTTTTAAATATATTTTTTGTTTCATACTTTGTAGTTGCATTCTTATCATGGCCTACCAAGAATTGTTATAATACTTTGAAGTAAATGTGTAAGAAACTTTGAACAGGATAATTCCATTTTCTGCCCCCATATTGCTGCTCTTATTGTAACATCTGACTTATAAATTCCATCATACATTTTCATTTTCATTTTAAATAGTCAACATTTTTAAAGGTATTCTAAAAGTAGTCTTCTACATTTGTATCTTAATTTTAAGAATATTTTCACTGAATATGGAATTGTAGAAATGACCATTTTTCTTGCATCTCTTTAAAGATGTCATTCCATTGCCCTTTGGTTCCCATTTTTCTGATGAGAAATCATTTGTGGTTTTGAGGAGGGGGTGGGGGTTACCACCTAAAGCTACATTTTTTTCTCTTTATCTTTGATTCCCAGCCACATAAATACAATGAATCTAAGGTTTGGGTAGGACTGGGGGGTGAGGGGAAGGTAAGTAATTCATTGTGTTAAAATAAGATGAAATGGAGACTAGACTTGAAAATCCCCTGAGCAGACAAAACCAGTTAGTCCATGTAGGCAAAACATAATCTAGCTTATTTCGTGAATATAAGTGAAACTCTACTTAGATATTTCCTGGTGTCTCTGATAATCATAAATAAAATTGAAGTCATCTTCCTAAAGTGGTACAACACCTTTTATCCAAGTCCTCTTTCATCTGGAAATTCTCATTGTAATAACCAATCATTGTATAAGTTAAACGACTTCTTCATTCTCACTGTTTAAGCCATCTTGTATTAATAACAACATGCCTCTCTGAGCTTCAAATCACTTTCAGTTTGAAGTCTCCCTTTCTGCTTAGAGTTTCTTGCTCGATAAAATATTCATATCAAGTAAAGTTCTCTAAATTTTCTTTTGACAATTGTATTTAAAACACATCTGAAATGCAAAATAAATTCACCCTCTTCCAAACCCCCTAAAGCCTCATCTCATGATAGCATTAACTCAGGTCCAAAAATCTCATCTAAGTACCATTAGTTCAAAAGTCACAAATATCATCACCCGAACTGTCTAAATAAACGTCTAGATGAAACTTAGGGTACAAACACGCTAGGATAAAATTCTCCATCTGTGGACCTAGAACTAGAAAACAAGGTATCTGTTCCCAGCATACACGGTGGGGCAGGCATAACAAAATGGTTAAAGACATTTCCATTCAAAATGAGAGAAACGAAGGGAAAAATGGACTTACTGGTTCCAACCAAATCTGAAATCAAACTGGGCAAAGTCCATTAGTTTTCAAGGCCCAGGAATAATCCTTTGTGGCTCATAACTCCATGCTCTGGGCTCGGGAATCACTCCCTGCGGTCCAAGGCACCACTCCCCAGCCTCACTGCTCCATCCCTAGAGTCATCTTTCCTTTCTCATGAAGGGGAGCACATGTTTCCCAGGTGGCTCAGCAGTAAAAAAATCTGCCTTAAAATGGAGGATACATGGGTTCCATCCCTGGGTGGGGAAGACCCCCTGGAGGAGGAAATGGCAACCCACTCCAGGATTCTTGCCTGGAAAATCCCGTGGACAGAGGAGCCTGGAGGGCTGCAGTCCATGGGGTCACAAGTCAGACATGACTGAGCATGCACACACAGCACATGTCTGCAATTAGGCAGTTTTCTCAGACTGTCACCTACTGGCAGAATTTGGGGAATATAATCTCCTTTTCTTTCTTTTCTTTCCTTTTAAACTACATTTAATATGATTCTATTTGACTGATTGGTTAGTTTTTTTGGTTTAAGCAAGAAGTGTTAACTATTATTATGTGTCCTGTGATTTCCAAAATTGCTGGTATGGAGAGAAAGGTACGTTATGTGAAGCTCCTGGGAACAATTTCCAGTCCCAGAATTTCACTGCTTCTGCCAGAATCAGAAAGCCACAAAACCCGAAAGATGCTGGCTATAAACTCCTGCCCGTAAACTATGACCCATGCGAGGAAAATTGATGACTTGCATATTGCTTTGCTCCTCTCATTTTCCTCTTCTTTAATTGTGGTAAGACCACAGCATGAGGTATACTCTTTTAACAAAATTTTAAGTGCATGATACAGTTTTGTTAACTACAGCCATAATGTAAATCAGCTCTTTAGAAGTCACTCTTCCTGCATAACTGAAATCTATACCGATTGAATGGCAACTCGCGGTCTCTCCCTGTACCCAGCCCCCCAGAAACCATGATTCTACTCTTTTTCTATGAATCTGACTATTTTAGATACTTCAGATAAGTGAAATCATGCAGTATTAATTCTTCTGTAGCTTATTTTACTTAGCATAGTATCCTCAAAGTTCATCAATGTTGTCAACATATAACAAGATTTCACTTTTTTAAATTTGATCAATATTCCATTATATGTATATAGCACATTTTTTGTATCCACTCATTCCCCAGTGGACACTTTGGTCATTTCCATATCTAGGCTATTGTGAATAACCTTGTAACAAACATGGGATAGTGGATATCTTATCAAGGAGGCCCCATAAAAAATAAATCTGTAAAGATCATTTATATTGTATACACACCTGAGTTAATTAGATACTATAGTTGGCAAGTATATGATCTAAACTTTTTAAAGTTGATTTCTTTAGAATTTTTCTTTATGTTTTAAAAATACTCTTGCTGCACTTTTTAAATCTTTATTGTGGTAAGAACAGTTAACACAAGATCTATCCTCTTAACAAATTTTAAGTAAACCATACAAAATAATGACCTTCTAAATCATACATAAATATCCAAGTAAATTAACAAAGAACAATAAGAAAGTGCACATTTTCAAAAACATGATGTTGGATGACTAACTGAATCAAATCATCTATACTACTGTATGTCCATCTAAAGTCATAAGAAAATAAAAAACATCCTAACTGTTCAATATCAGGGATTCATTTAATAAATTGTAGGACATCAATACTACTCACATTAAGTTGTCACAAAAAACATGACCGTGAACACTGTATTTGAAAACACAACCTACTGTTTGGTGGAAATCCTACATGCTATCATTTCAAGAGTGTAAAATATGCTTGTAGGAATGAGGTCATCTGAACAGATAGATATATCTGGGTGAGAAAAAAAGGAAAATAAGTCTGAGTATAGTCTCTGTATGCGTGTAACTATACTCCAATTTTAAGAACCAGCACAGAGCTATTTAATTCATGATTGCCGTGATTATAAAAGCAAGGTGTCTTTCCTCACATCGATTGTAGATATTTTGGACTTTATGGACAAGTTTGATGTGCTTATCTGGGCTTCGGAAAAGGCCATGTCAGCTGCTGTGGCTTCTGCCCTAGGACACTTTCCCTTCTCTTTTCCGCGCGGGCTTGTCTGCTCAGATCACCACCTGCCTAGAGCCTAAAAGAGCCCTTACCAGAACTCAGGGAGCCTCTGCACCTGTCACCCGTCACATCACTCTCAGGCTCAACCCCCAGCGTCCTCGCCTGGGTTTGCTTTTTGTCTATAGTACTCCCCTTCTGACACATATCACAGGTTTTTTTAAAATTTATTTATTTTTAATTGGAGGATAATTTCTTTTACAATATTGGGTTGGCTTCTGCCATACATCAACATGAGTCAGCCAGAGGTATACATATGTCCCTTCCCTCGTGAGCCT
This sequence comes from Cervus canadensis, assembly GCF_019320065.1. Classification (NCBI taxonomy): domain Eukaryota; kingdom Metazoa; phylum Chordata; class Mammalia; order Artiodactyla; family Cervidae; genus Cervus; species Cervus canadensis. The sequence continues at coordinate 75,768,244 of NC_057396.1, read as the reverse complement.
CTGTCCCATCGCCCACCCCGTCTCACCCCTCTGGTCTGTCACAGAGCACCGGTGTATGATGTATGATGTATGATGTATGTGTGTCCCTGCAGCGTACACCAGATTCCCACTGGCTATCTGCTTTACACACGGTAATGTGCATGTCTCAGGGCTGCTTCTCAATTCGTCCCACCCTCTCCTTCTCCCACTGTGTCCACCAGTCTGTTCTCTATGTTTGTGTCTCCATCGTGGTTCTGCATATGGGATCATCAATACCATCTTATTAGATCCCATCACATGTTCTTATCCTTACTTTCTGCTCATTGCCTTTCTTCTCCCCTCCAAGAATATAGTTTCTATGAGGGCAAAATTATCATTTATTTTGCACACTGATATATCCCAAACGTTGGAAATAGAACCTGGCTCATAGTAAGAATTCAATAAATATTTGTTTTATATTAAATAAAGTTACATTATTAATAATGGACATAAGACAGGGAGGGCTTCCCTGGAGGTTCAAGTTCCCTCGTGGCTCAGACAGTAAAGAATCCACTTGCAAAAAAAAAAAAAAAAAAGAATCCACTTGCAATGCAGGAGACCCAGGTTCGATCACTGAGTCAGGAAGATCCTCTGGAGAAGGGAATAGCTACCCACTCCAGCATTCTTGCCTGGAGAATTTCATGGACAGAGGAGCGTGGCAGGCTACCGTCCATGGGGTAGCAAAGAGTCGGACACGACTGAGCAACTGCTTTTCACATAAGACAGGGGTGTGGAACTTGACTAAAAATTAAAGGTAACAGTGAGGATAAAGTATATGATTTTAATTCCATGAGGTTGGAGGGAGGCAGAAAAGGAGAAACAAATTTTTAAATGAATAGGTTAAGAGGTGGGACTCTCCAGGGAACTCTAGACTCCATGCTCTGGAGTGAGCTAAATGGGGAGGAAATCCAAGGAAGAGGGGATGTGTACATACATGCGGCTGATTCCCTTTGCTATGCAGCAGAAAGTGACAACATCACAAAGCAACTAGACTCCAATTTAGAAAGAGGTGGGAATATAGCTATAATTACCAAAAAATTAGATACAGATATATAAATATTTGGAAAAACCAGAAAGGTATCAGCACAGGGCTTGACCAAGAAATAGAAATAAATAGGATAAGAAAAAATGAAACCAACGATCAAAAGGAATCATTATAGGAAAATGCTTCATAATTCTGCTTATTAAGAAGAAAAACACAGTTCATAGAATTGTAGAGCTGGACAATTCCTTGGAGTCCGTTTAAGCCGACACCTCATGTCACAGGTATGGAAACCTGCCCACATAAGAGCGCCACTGTTCGCCTGAGGTCAACAGCTACATGGCAGATCCATAATTAGGTTCCCGGTCTCCAGATGCCTAGGCTAGTGCTGAATTAGTGTGTTACACATGTTCCGTGAGCTCAAGCTGAAAGGAATGTGTGTCTTCACAAGGCTCACTGGGATATTGTCTGGAACACAACATGAGTAAGTTCCCTGCTGGGTATAGAAAAGGAATGAGCCTGTCTGGAATTCCCAGATAATGATTGTCCATGGTGACCATGCAGAAGAGCTGCCCATTAGTCTTGTTCAGTGGATCAACTCAGGAAGTTTTTCTCAAATATTTCTCTGGCTGGCTTCAGTTTAAGGGGAGCCACTGGGGAAATTCCTCCTCTGTGGGGACTCATTAGCTTTACAGAGGTGTCATAAAGGACACCAAGTAACCTGACTGAATCAGGCGAGACTGGACCCCGCGTGGACGTGGCAGAGTGTGTTTTCCATCATTAAGGAGGAGCCGTAGGTCTTCTCACTCAGGACTTGGGATGATTCCACAGGATCATCCTTCCAAAGGATGTTCCTCTTATCCTGCTCCATCCTTGCCACAGATCTCTCAGAGGTGTCTCTTCCTATGAATGTCAGCATGCAGAGGATGCTCGTCTCCATCCTCACCTAGACGTCACGGAGGTATCACACGACGTCCTCCTGGCCTCCCTAAGAGACGCTGCACAGCCTGAGGTTCATGGATCCTCATTCCGAGTTACGCTTTGAGAAGAGGAAAAACAGGGTCCATGACTCCCCTGGAAGAGCTCCTCTGTCCTCCATGCCAAGAACTTTTAACATCTCAGCAAGAAGAGTTAACCTGATGAATTGAAGCAAATTTCAGAGCGGTAAGGGAGCATCTCAAGAGACAATTTCTTTCATTTGAGTTTGATTTGATTTCTAAAAATAGTCATAAAACACAAGTATCTATAGTGCTTTACATTGCAGAAGAATATCCACATACATAAAATTATGGAAAACAAATAAGTTACCAGAGTAGGTACTACTATCCACTTTTACAGACACAAAAAGGGTTGAATTACCTCACATCCTACACGTAAAAAGTGTGAAGCTAGGATAAAACTTGGGTCTTTTGTCCCTCCTTCTAATATACTGTCCATAGGACTTTTTTCAATAGTATGGCATGGACCTCACTTTTCTTTAAGTAGAATGAAATCACAAATCCTTATTGGTGCTATGTGAATATATATATGTACTCTGTGGTAAAACAGATTTGGAAAATGTTTGAGGTAAAATGAAACTGTTTGCTTTACAACAGGGCCTCCCATAACTTCACTGTGCTAATATTCACTGTAACTCTTGAGAAAAAGGGTGAATGCTTTCCAATTTGACCATGAACTTTTTCATTTCTGAGGTGTCAAGAAGAAGTGTATTCTAAGGAACACAATTTAGTAATTAGTTCCTCAGAGGATATTTAAATTCTTTTCCTACATGTCATGTTCTGTTATACGGCTGAAGCTAGTGATTATGTGTTATAATTTTCTCACACATCCCCACAGAGCTGAGCCCAGGACCTGAGCTCTTCACATACTCCATACATGTTGGTCTGCTTGATTTATATCCTGAGAAGTTACCGTGGCCTTGGAGTTGAGGTGAAGAGAAGGCTTTGGGGGAAGCTCAGAGAAGTACCTATCAATAGAGTTGGGGAAGGAAGAGGATGAAGGAAAGCTTTACAGGAGAGGTGGCGCCTGAACTGGGCTCTGAAGGAGAAGGTGCAGCTAGGGAGCCGAAGAGGAGTCTCCAAGGTGGAGGGAACAGATAATGCCAACCCCCAGAGCAAGAGCGGCCGTGGGAAGGAGCTGAAGGTGGTTCAGTAGAGCTGGGGCCTAAAGCACAACGTGGAGGGTGGAAAAACCACACCTCCTAGAAGTCAGGCGGGTCTTTCCAGGTGGCACAGTGGGACACAATCCACCTGCCAAGCAGGAGACCAGGGTTCAACCCCCAGGCCAGAATCTCCCCTGGAGAAGGAAATGGCAACCCACTCCAGTATCCTTGCCTGGGAAATCCCATGGACGGAGGAGCCTGGCGGACCACAGTCCACGGGGTCACGAAGAGTCAGACACGACTGAGCGGCTAAACAACAACAAAGTTAGGCAGAGCACTTGGTCCACCTTCCTGTTAATTCACCTCACTGCTGATTCTGTTACCTTAACGTGAGAGCTAATGCTCACAGCCACTCTGTGGGGTAACTACACACACCCTCTGTAGCTGAAAATCTGAGATTCGTGGGAATTCGGGAACTTTGTCCCAGATTCTAAAACTATGAAACGGCAGATCCAGAACCCACACTCTTGTTGAGAAATCAAATGTCTCTTAACTATCTTGGTCTTGGTAATAATTTATATATATATATATATATATATGGTCTAAATATAATGTCTAAATATATATATATATTTACTATAGATATCAAATCATCATATATACAATTACATTTGTCAGTTTTTCCTCAATAAAACTGGTGGTGGGAGAGACTGAAAAAAGGTATAACTAACTTGAGAATGGCACAGTGGTCAACATTAGGGGAAATTGTTTGGAACAGGAAAAGTTTTAAAGAGTTTTCAGATTGCTCTATGAAAGACGTTGCTCCGCTTAGCTGTGTGCACAGTAGCAGACCTAGTTTGGGCATGTTTCCCAGAAGCTCTGCCAGACCCATCCTGTGTCCAGTCTGCATGGGTATTTGCACTCTCAGCTTTTATACTGCCTTTGTTGCACATAAAATGTGAAATATACTCAAGGCCTGTATGTACACTTTACCCTCTGGTAATGAATCACACAGAAAATAGATTCAGGCACCATATCTGCTTATCGCTAGCGGTATGCCTCTGAACAAGGCTTAATCTCAGCAGACCCTGGGTTTTGCACATAGGATATATGTGGGATCTGGTGCCTCTTAAGTTCCCTTATAGTTACCAGACACAGAGATTCAACTTTACATACACTTTATAAATAAGCACACATTTGGCCTATGACTGGGCTTTGATGTGGTTTCCTGGCTCACTGATATTTCCACAAGTGTTTAGGTTTTATATGCACAGTATTTACGGATTAGCAGGAAGCGCATATTACACCTTGAAATACTGCTTCATCAGTCATTAAGGAATAACTGCTAACTAGATGAGCTTCACAACATTATCAAACTCATTGGTTCAATAAGCATATCAATAGCTTAATTGCTGTGCTTCCCACTAGCCATTAATCAAGTGAATCCATTAATCAGTTGAATCCATCCCATCCAAATCTTCCTTTTTGCATGAAGCAGACAAGTATAAACAAAATGACCTTTGGACTAGGAAAGCCCCAAGCCTATGTGGGGCTAAAGTAATTGCGGCGTAAGCAGGCTATAGGGGTGCCATTGGATATTGGCTTTGAAAGGAAGTTTAAAGGACATGAGAATTAACTATAATTTAACTATAAGCTATTTAACAATACAAAATAATTCAATCTAGTTCAAATCAAATTTGTTGTGATGAGATACTCTGATGAAAAAGACAGACATTCTTGTCTTTGTGGAGCTTAAATATATCCCTGATTGAAATGTTTACCAAAATGGCATTGCCAGGACTGGAGTGTTCCCCAAGGAAGGAATGTGGGCACCCAGAAAAAGTGAATTCTGTGAGTAGCAATGACAATAGGTCTGGGAGATACTCTGAGAACAGGTTTTGAAAGAGTAGTAGAAGACAATAATAAATGCAGCCTTATGGATTTGCATGAACTGTTGTGTAATCAAGAGATGAGGTTTTGAATACCTCAAAATACGATAGAATGATAAAGACTTAGAACAGAGAAATGTGTTGATATTTGCACAGTACTCTTTTGGACTTGAAAAAATAAAGAGCTGGCACAGAGATAATGTCTATGAAGAACTTTTTAAGATACAATCAACCTTTGATACATTGTGTGCACGCATGCTAAATCACTTCAGTCGTCCAACCCTTTGTGATGCTTTGGACTCTAATCTGCTTGGCTCCTCTGTCCGTGGGATTCTCCAGGCAAGAATACTGGAGTGGATGGCAGTGTCCTCCTCCGGGGGATCTTTCTGACCCCAGGGATGAACCCATGTCTCTTACATCTCCTGCACTGGCAAGCAGGTTCTTTGTCATTAGCACCGGCTCTCATGCATTAGCCAGATAAAAATGTTGACATGTTCAGATTTTTCATTTGTGTCAAGGGAGAGATTACTTTATGGTCAGTGGCCAAAAGAGATGAATTTGAATGACAAAATCCATTACTCATAGTTGAAAACATGAGGCAAATGTTCACAAAGATTGTGCCACACATGTCAAATGGTACACTTATTAGCAATGATAATATTTATTCTTTTATTTCTTAAGTAATTGAAGAAAAATGTATGTTTCTACTATAGAGCAATATCAGCTTCACCAACTCCTGTTTTGCTCAAACTCTATTAGTGCAAAATGGGGTCACCTAGCTTATTACTCTATTTTATTTCACTGTACCTCAAGTGCTTGCTATTAAGAAAATAAGCAAATGTATCCTCCAAGTGTGAACATATGTCACAACCGATGAGATTAGAGAAAATGTGTATTCTCTTAAAATAACCCCCAGCGGCACTCTAAAAATGGTTTGGAAGGCACACCATTAGAGTAAGTGCAAAACCTTTGAAAGTGGCCGTTGAAAGGGAAAATGCTTAATTCATAAGCACAAAGTTTGACATGTTTTATTTTTTATATTTTATAGACCCACTTTGAATGTATGTGGTAGTTTTTTCCTTGAAATTGCCCTGACATAACTTGTCCTAGCAGACATCAAGCTCCAACACTATATGTCTTGCTTTATCCATACATTAAGTATGTTTTGCACCAAATCTTGATGGTTCCCATCCAAGTTAAAAGCTGCTTATTTGATTTTCATGTCTTAATAGGGACTTCCCTGGTGCTTCAGCTGGTAAAGAATCCGCCTGCAATGTGGGAGACCTGGGTTCAGTCCCCTGGGTTGGGAAGATCCCCTGGAGAAGGGAAAGGCTCCCCACTCCAGTATTCTGGCCTGGAGAATCCCATGGACTGTAGAGTCCACAGGGTCACAAGAATCAGACACAACTGAGTGACATTCACTTTCAGGTGGCGCTAGTGGTAAAAAATCCACCTGCCAAGGCAGGCGGCACAGAGACCTGGGTTTGATCCCTGGGTTGGGAAGATCCCCTGGAGAAGGAAATGGCAACCTGGACAGAGGAGCCTGTTGGCTACAGTCCACGGGGTCGCAAAGAGTTGAAATGACTGAGCGACTGGACACACACACACACTCACGTCTTAATAAGATAGATTCGTTTTTAAATGTTTCCCTGAGTTAGGATCTATCTTATTTGGTTTTGGTGCTATGTAATCACATTATTTTACTGAAATCTCTCTTCCATTTTATTCTTATTCCTTTTCTATTTTACTCTTCTTTTTATTTTCAATGCTGAGTAGAGCAACTCAAGACCTGGGAGAACATAGCTCTAGAGGAGCCTCACTGTCCACTCTGGAAAAGATAAGAGCTGAAGAGTAATTAGCCAAGGGAAACTCCCACCATGAGAAAAGAGGAAGGACATCAGTTATGTTCATTTATTATGTCCCAGGCACACTGTATATTTGAAATATTCAGTCTTCATAAATTGCCCATATTGCTCCATATTCACATGTCCAATCACACATTGGAGAATCAAGGCTCATCAAGTAATGTAATTAATGTAAAAATTAAATTAGTAAATCAGGGCAGTTTTAACACCCAGATCTAATTGTTTAAATATTTATTTATTTGACTGCAGTCTTAGTTGCAGCATGTGGGATCTATTTCCCTGACCAGGGACTGAACTTGAGCCCCTTGCATTGGAAGGTTGGAGTCTTAGCTACTGGACCACAAGAGAAGTCCCTATACTCAGATCTGACTACAAAAATTCATGCGATCAACACTCTACCATTCTTCCTTCTCAACATTATGTTAAAATACCAAAAGATAAAGGAAATTTTTTAAATTTATTAAATGATTGCAAAATTGGGTACACTTATTGTCAAATGTGTAAATATAGAAAAGCATAAGCCATAAACTAAAATCCCACCAACCTAGTAATAGTCATTGTTAGTATTTTAAGATATATTCTCTTTTTATGAATAGAAATCATTATCTCTTAAATGGAATCATGATTTAACACTTTTTTATGATCTGTTTTTTCATGGGCTTCCTGATCTCATAAAGCATTTTTCTGCAACATCATTTTCAAATGATTGCATTTTTCCATCGCATGGATAGACCCCAATAAATTTAAGCATTTTCTCATTAATGATATTTAGGTTGGTACAATTTTCACTGTTATATCAGAAACTGTAATGAATATTCCTATCAACAATTTTGTGCACATATACATGGTTAACTGATAAGAATAAATCCTTAATACATTATTGCTGAATCAAAGTGAATGCATTTCTTCAAGTCTTTTATGACATATTACCAGACTGCACTCCACACATCTTTATAGCACTGTTATACCTCCAGTAGCGAGAGCTTCCCAAATAGCTCAGTTGGTAAAGAATCTGCCTGCAGTGCAGGAGACCCAGGTTCTATCCCTGGGTCAGGAAGATCCCCTGGAGAAGGGAAAGGCTACCCACTCCAGTATTCTGGCCTTGAGAATTCCATGGACTGTAATAGTCCATGGGGTCGCAAAGAGTCGGACATAACTGAGGGACTTTCACTTTCAGCAATATTTGGGAATATATCCCTCTTTGCAACTTTCACAACACTAGATATTATTATTTTTCCAAAACAATCAGTTTCTAAGCAGAAAATAGTATCCAATTTTATTTAATTTTATATTTATTTGAATAATAATGATACATCTCAGTGTTTCAATTTGTTCTGCTGCATCTTAAATTAACAATCAAATATTCTGCATCCTTTTTCTGCCTTCTTTCACAGGCTACATCCTAAAACACAATGCTAGCTAAATGTGATGCTAGCCTTTTAAGTCACTGTATGTGAACTTAGTTGGATTTTTTTCTCATTTAAGTGTGAGATACTCTTTAATAGAACATAAACCTCTCTTAAACTTATTTCCAGAAGCAAAATACTTTTCTCAGCTTACATTAAGCTATTTTTATGTTATATGCTTGCTCACATTTTCCTTTGTTTCCTTTGGCTCTCTGCACTATATTTACTTTTTTAATATGCATATTTACTTTTTAAAAGCAGATTGTTTGGAGTGGATATGCTGTGTGTTTATTCTACTGATGATTATTATTCAGAAATTTATGTTTGAGTAGGTATTCCTCTGATTAGTCATATCTACATGAAATAGCTCTTGAATTCTAGCTTCCATTGATTGAAAAAATTAGTATACTTACTAATTTTAGTATACTAAAAAAAGTAGTATACTTACATTTCTCCCATCCTTCATTACCAATTTCCCAACTGTGCACTTTGTGGTTTTAAATATGCAGAGCTATTCTAACTTTTTACATTTTATATTATGAATTCTTTCAATAATTAGATTTTTTTGCTTTTAACAGTATTTGCATTAATCAGTTAGTGTTAAATACATATCTTATTCTTTCATTTTTCAAGTCAGGTTTTTACATTGCAACTTTCTCAATCTTGAATTTGGTTAATAACCCAGTTCAGTCAGTTCAGTCATTCAGTCATGTCCCACTCTTTGTAACCCCATGGACTTGAATGGACTACTTTCTTCAATTTAACTCTGAATTTGGCAACAAGGAGTTCATGATCTCAGCCAATCAGCTTCCTGTCTTGTTTTTGCTGACTGTATAGAGCTTCTCCATCTATGGCTGCAAAGAATATAATCAATCTGATTTCAGTGTTGACCATCTGGTGATGTCCATGTGTAGCGTCTTCTTTTGTGTTGTTGGAAGAGGCTGTTTGCGATGACCAGTGCTTTCTCTTGGCAAAACTCTGTTAGCCTTTGACCTGCTTCGTTTTGTACTCCAATGCCAAATCTGCCTGTTACTCCAGGGATCTCTTGACTTCCTACTTTTGCATTCCAGTCCCCTATAATGAAAAGGATAACTTTTGGGGGTGTTAGTTATAGAAGGTCTTGTAGGTCTTCTTAGAACCATTCAACTTCAGCTTCTTCAGCATTACTGGTCAGGGCATAGACTTGGATTACCATGATACTGAATGGTTTGCCTTGGAAACAAACAGAGATCATTCTGTCATTTTTGAGATTGCATCCAAGTACTGCATTTTGGATTCTTTTGCTGACCATGATGGTTACTTCATTTCTTTTAAGGGATTCTTGTCCACAGTAGTAGATATAATGGTCATCTGAGCTAAATTCGCCCATTCCAGTTCTTTTATTTCACTGATTCCTAAAATATCGACATTCACTCTTGCCATCTCCTGTTTCAGTTCAGTTCAGTTGCTCAGTCCTGTCCGACTCTTTGCAACCCCATCAACTACAGCACACCAGGCCTCCCTGTCCATCACCAACTCCCGGAGCTCACTCAAACTCATGTCCATTGAGTCGGTGATGCCATCCAACCCTCTCATCCTCTGTCGTCCCCTTCTCCTCCTGCCCCCAATCCCTCCCAGCATCAGGGTCTTTTCCAATGAGTCAGCTCTTCGCATTAGGTGGCCAAAGTATTGGAGTTTCAGCTTCAACATCAGTCCTTCCAATGAACACCCAGGACTGATCTCCTTTAGGATGGACTGGTTGGATCTCCTTGCAGTCCAAGGGACTCTCAAGAGTCTTCTCCAACACCACAGTTCAAAAGCATCAATTCTTCAGCACTCAGCTTTCTTTATAGTCCAACTCTCACATCCATACATGACTACTGGAAAAACCATAGCCTTGACTAGACAGACCTTTGTTGACAAAGTAATGTCTCTACTTTTTGATATGCTATCTAGGTTGGTCATAACTTTCCTTCCAGAGAGCAAGCGTCTTTTAATTTCATGGCTGCAATCACCATCTGCAGTGGTTTTGGAGCCCAAGAAAATAAAGTCTGTCACTGTTTCCAGTGTTTCCCCACCTATTTTGTCATGAAGTGATGGAACCAGATGCCATGATCTTAGTTTTCTGAATGTTGAGCTTTAGGCCAACTTTTTCACTCTCTTCTTTCACTTTCATCAAGAGGCTCTTTAGTTCTTCACTTTCTGCCATAAGGATGGTGTCATTTGCATATCTGAGGTTATTGATATTTCTCCTGGCAATCTTGATTCCAGCTTGTGCTTCTTCCAGCCCAGCATTTCTCACGATGTACTCTGCATATAAGTTAAATAAGCAGGGTGACAATATACAGCCTTGACGTACTCCTTTCCCAGTTTAGAACCAGTCTGTTGTTCCATGTCCAGTTCTAACTGTTGTTTCCTGTCCTGCATACAGGTTTCTCAGGAAGTAGATCAGGTGGTCTGGTATTCCCATCTCTTTCAGAATTTTCCACAGTTTATTGTAATCCACACAGTGAAAGGCTTTGGCATAGTCAATAAAGCAGAAATAGATGTTTTTCTGGAACTCTCTCATTTTTTCAATGATTCAATGGATGTTGGCAATTTGATCTCTGGTTCCTCTACCTTGACCACTTCCAATTTGCCTTGATTCATGGACCTAACATTCCAGGGTCCTATGCAATATCGCTCTTTATAGCATCAAATTTTACTTCCATCACCACTCACATCCACAACTGGGTGTTGTTTTTGCTTTGGCTCCATCCTTTCATTCTTTCTGGATGTATTTCTCCACTGATCTCCAGGAGCATATTGGACACCTACCAACCTGGGGAGTTTATCTTTCAGTGTCCTATCTTTTTGCCTTTTCACACAGTTCATGGGGTTCTCAAGGCAAGAATACTGAAACGGTTTGCCATTCCCTTCTCCAGTGGACCACATTTTGTCAGACCTCTCCACCATGACCCATCTGTCTTGGGTGGCCCCACAGGGCATGGCTTATAGTTTCACTGAGTTAGACAAGGCTGTGGTCTGTGTGATCAGTTTGGTTAGTTTTCTGTGATTGTGGTTTCCATTCTGTCTGCCCTCTGATGGAGAAGAATAAGAGGCTGATGGGAGCTTCCTGATAGGAGAGACTGACCGGGCAGTCAGTCAGTCTGCCTGACTGACTGGGGCAAACTGGGTCTTGCTCTGATGGGACGGGCCATGCTCAATAAATCTTTAATCCAATTTTCTGTTGATGGGCAGGGCTGTGTTACCTCCCTGTTATTTGACCTGAGGCCAAACTACTGTGGAGGTAATGAAGATAATGCTGACCTCCTTCAAAAGGTCCCATGCATTGTGAAGTAATTAGCCTCCAACTAATAAAAAAATTAAAAAATTAAAAAAAAAAAAGGTCCCATGCATACACTGCTACACTCAGGGCCCCCAACCCTGGAGCAGGCCACCGCCGACCCACGCCTCTGCCAGATACTCCTGGACACTCCCGGGCAAGTCTGGGTCAGTCTCTTGTGGGGTCACGGCTCCTTTCTCCTGGGTCCTGGTGCACGAGGTTTTGTTTGTGCCCTCCAAGAGTCCATTTCTGGCAGTCTGTAAGTTCTGGCAGCTCTGTGGTGGGGTTAATGGTGACCTCCTCCACGAGGGCTCATGGCACACCCAGGTCTGCTGCACCCAGAGCCCCTGCCCCGCGGCAGGCCACTGCTGACCCGGACCTCTGCAGGAGACACTCAAACACAGTTCTGGCTCAATCTCTGTGGGGTCTCTGGGTCCTGGTGCACAGAAGATTTGTTTGAACTCTCTGAGTGTCTCTGGCCGGTATGGGGTTTGGTTCTAAATGTGATGTCACCCCTCCTACCATCCTGCTGGAGCTTCTCCTTTGCCCTTGGATGTGGGGTATCTTTTTTTGGCGGGATCCAACAGTCTCCTGTCAATGATTGTTCAGCAGGGAGCTGTAATTTTGGAGTTCTGGCAGGAGAAGATGAGCGCACGCCCTTCTACTCCACCATCTTGGAGTAATATTACATTTTAATTGTATTTAAATTGAATGGCATGCAAGTGTCAACTTAAAAAATATTCACAACAAAGTTGAGAGTTATGTTTTATTTGGTGGGAATTTTTAGGACTTCAAGACAGTATCTCAAGTAACCCTGAAAACTGCTCCAAGGAGGTGAGGGGACAAGCCAGGCTATACAGAAGTTTTACAACAAAGGGCAGGTAGTCTGAACGTCAAAGTTAAAGTTTATTATTAATTAAAGAAAACCAGGTAACTCATGCTAAGGAATTTAGCTCCTGTCTATGTATGGGAAAACGCAAGAGTCTGGGTTCACTGAAATCATCCCTTTAACATGCACCTCAGCTATCTGGGGCCAGTTTCCTGTGTTTTCACATCCTGAGCTTCCTTTCCTTGGGGCTCACCTTAGGGAGTGACTGTAGGTCTGCTGGCAGCTAGAAGGCAGGTATTCTCCTTTCTGTGTCCCTCAGGGCTCACCAGCTCACACTGGAAACGCTGATGACTGTGACATCCTTATTTACTGATAAGACAGGAAATATTCCATTTCTCACAAGCATACCTCATTTTATTGCCCTTCACTTTATTGTGCTTCACAGATATTTCTTTTTTTTTTTTCATTTATTTGTATTAGTTGGAGGCTAATCACTTTACAATACCACAGTGGGTCTTGTCATACATTGACATGAATCAGCCATGGATTTACATGTATTCCCCATCCTGATCCCCCCTCCCACCTCCCTCTCTACCTGATCCCTCTGGGTCTTCCCAGTGCACCAGGCCTGAGCACTTGTCTCATGCATCCAACCTGGGCTGGTGATCTGTTTCACTATAGATAATATACATGTTTTGATGCTGTTCTCTCGAGACATCCCACCCTCGCCTTCTCCCACAGAGTCCAAAAGTCTGTTCTGTACATCTGTGTCTCTTTTTCTGTTTTGCATATAGGGTTATCATTACCATCTTTCTAAATTCCATATATATGTGTTAGTATGCTGTAATGTTCTTTATCTTTCTGGCTTGCTTCACAGATATTTCATTGTTTGATGAGTTGTAGGCTTGCCCTGCATCGAGCCAGTCTACTGATGTCATTTTCCAATGGATTTGCTCACTTGTTGTTTCTGTGTCACATTTTGGTAATTTCTTGCAATATTTCAAACATTTTCATTATTGCTCTATTTTTTATGGTGATCTGTTTTCTGTGATCTTTGTATTACTCTTGCAAAAAAATTATGAGTGGCAGAAGCTCAAATGATGGTTAACACTTTTAAGCAATAAACCACTTTTTAATTAAGGTGTTTATATTTTTATAGTCAATGGGGCCCCTAAGAGTTGGACACGACAGAGTGACCAAGACTTTCACATTTTTAGACATAATGCTATTATTGCACATTTAATAGACTATAGTATGGTGTAAACATAACTTTTAAATGCACTGGGAAACCAAAAAAAATTGTGACTTGGTTTATCATGATAATTGCTTTATTTCTATGGTCTGGAATTGAACTCACAGTATCTCCAAGGTATGCCCATGTTTCCTAAGCCCAGGTAAATTTGAGAAAGTCTTTCTGTTGCTTTTGAACATAAAGCTTTAAAGCCTGGGTATAGCATTCTTTCACAAAAATTTGTTTTTCTTTAAACTCTGTAGACATTGCTCTATTGTCTCTTGGGGTTTTGCATCAAAAATAAAAGTGTAGCCCACTCTAATATAAAAGTGCTTAGTTGACAGGTATTTTCCCCTTCCCTCATAAAACTGATTCACCTGATGGTTTTAATGCCTATTTGAATTCTGCTATTGCATCTTTAGTTTTCTTATTTTCTTTTCTTACCTCAGGCAACTCCACTTCATTATTACCTGATTTCCTTACATGTTCCTTTCATCTGAATTTGTCCAAGTCTTAAAAGTTTAGGTTCATGGTTGAAAAAAATTTTTTTAATATTCAAATGAGAGGAAATACACAAAGAGTATATATCAGAAAGGGTTGTAATAAAAGACGTTTGCCTAGTTTCATATGGAGTCAAAATTGGATAAAAAGTGAAAAACTCATGAATAAATTATAGTATAGCCATAAAAAAAAAATGGGATACTACAGCACAGTGGAAAGGACAAAGTCTTGCTATACAAAACAGCAAGACTAACTCTGCAGACATAATGTTGAAGCCAGGTACAATAAAGCACACACTTTATTATTACATATATAAATTGAAGCACAGTTTAACTAATCTTCAGTGATAAGGCCAAAAGAATAGTTATCTTTGTGAAGCATAAAGACTGAGAGAAGACATAAAGAATGTTTGTAGGTTACTAGAATTTTTCCATTTCTTAATTTTGATAGAGTTTATGCTGGCACATTTACTGTGTAAAAAACAGATCAAACTGTACATTTAGAATTTGTGAAGTTCTTTCTGTGTATGCTATATTTCAAAAAGAATGTTTACCAAAAATGTAAACAATACATCCATTTACCTAACTTTGAAAATATCTACAATTTATTAATAGAGTCAGTCCTCCCTAACCACATGTTCTGCACCCATCAGTTCAGTTCAGTTCAGTCGCTCAGTCGTGTCTGACTCTTTGCGACCCCATGGACTGCAGCAAGCCAGGCTTCCCTGTTCATCACCAACTCACTCCCAGAGCCTACTCAAACTCATGTCCATTGAGTCGGTGATGCCATCCAAACATCTGATCCTCTGTCATCCCCTTCTCCTCCTGCTTTCAATCTTTCCCAGCATCAGGGACTTTTCAAATGAATCAGTTCTTCGCATCAGGTGGCCAAAGTTGGAGTTTCAGCTTCAGCATCAGTCCTTCCAATGAATATTCAGGACTGATTTCCTTTAGGATGGACTGGTTGGATCTCCTTGCAGTCCAAGGGACTCTCAAGTCTTCTCCAACACCACAGTTCAAAAGCATCAATTCTTTGGCACTCAGCTTTCTTTATAGTCCAACTCTCACATCCATACATGACTACTGGAAAAACCATAGCTTTGACTAGACGGACCTTTATTGGCAAAGTAATGTCTTTTTTATATGCTGTCTAGGTTGGTCATAACTTTTCTTCCAGAGAGTAAGCGTTTTTTTTAATTTCATGGCTGCAGTCACCATCTGCAGTGATTTTGGAGCCCCCCAAAATAAAGTCTGTCACTGTTTGTACTATTTCCCCATCTATTTGCCATGAAGTGATGGGATCAGATGCCATGATCTTAGTTTTCTGAATGTTGAGCTTTAAGCCAACTTTTTCACTGTCCTTTTATACTTTCATCAAGAGGCTCTTTAGTTCTTCTTCACTTTCTGCCATAAGGATGGTGTCATCTGTATATCTGAGGTTACTGATATTTCTCCCCGCAATCTTGATTCCAGCTTGTGCTTCATCCCGCCCAGCATTTCTCATGATGTACTCTGCATATAAGTTAAATAAGCAGGGTGACAGTATACAGCCTCCACCATACTCCTTTCCTGACTTGTAATCAGTTTGTTGTCTCATGTTCAGTTCTAACTGTTGTTTCTTGACCTGCAAACAGGTTTCTCAGGAGGCAGGTCAGGTGGTCTGGTAGTCCCATCTCTTTAAGAATTTTCCACAGTTTGTTGCGATCCACGCAGTTGATGGCTTTGGCGTACTCAATGAAGCAGAAGTCGATGTTTTTGTGGAACTCTCTTGCTTTTACAATGATCCAATGAATGTTGGATCTGCACCCATGGGTTTGACCAATCAGCAATAGAGAATTTTTTTTTTTAATTTCCAGAAAATTCCCCAAAGCAAAACTTGAATTTTCAGGGCACCAGCAACTATTTACAAAGCATTTGCATTATATTAGGTATTATAAGTAATCTAGAGAGGATATAACGGAGAAGGCAATAGTACCCCACTCCAGTATCCTTCCCTGGAAAATCCCATGGACGGAGGAGCCTGGTAGGCTGCAGTCCATGGGGTGGTGAAGAGTCGGACATGACTGAGCGACTTTACTTTCACTTTTCACTTTTATGCATTGGAGAAGGAAATGGCAACCCACTCCAGTGTTCTTGCCTGGAGAATCCCAGGGATGGGGTCGCACAGAGTGGGACATGACTGAAGTAACTTAGCAGTAGCAGTAGCAGAGAAGATATAAAGTATATGGGAGGATGTGTGTAGGTTATAGGCAAACACTATCCTATTTTATGAAAGGAACTTAAGCCTTCATGGACTTTGGTATCAATCTCCCACAGATAACAAAGTACAACTGTATATAACTCTTTAGCTAAATACAAGCAAAGAATTAGCCCTTGTCAATTGGATTTTAAATACCAGAGTTTAAAAGAAAAAAAAAAAAAGACATCTCTCATCAGAAACTTCTGCAGATTAGAATCTAGCCCATTCATGAAGATTTCCAAGGGAGAATGTACCATGCCCTCTATTGTGAATTCATTTCCAAACATTGAGATTGGAAACTGGATACTAAATAGGCAATTCCAAATCAAAAGCAACGTTTTAAGTCCGTGATTCTACTCACACAATTAAGTAATTCAGGAAAGGAAGTCTGAGCGCCTTCTGGTCTTCTTCCGCAGGAGACATGTTTGCTAGGAGCCCTGTCCTCAACCAGTCCGGCCCCACGGAGTTTGTGTTCCGGGTCTTCACCAGCGCCCCAGAACTCCAGGCCCTCCTCTTCGCCCTCTTCCTCGTCCTCTACTTGATGATCCTCTGCGGCAACGCGGCCATCATCTGGGTGGTGTGCACACACAGCCCCCTCCACACGCCCATGTACTTCTTCCTGTGCAACCTGTCTTTCTTGGAAATCTGCTACACCACCGTGGTGGTACCCTTGCTGCTTTCCAACATTTTGGGGGCCCAGAAGCCCATCCCACTGGCTGGTTGTGGGGCCCAAATGTTCTTCTTCGTCACCCTGGGCAGCACTGACTGCTTCCTCTTGGCGGTCATGGCCTATGACCGCTACGTGGCCATCCGCCACCCGCTGCGTTACACGCTCATCGTGACCCGGAAGCTCTGCGTGCGGATGGTGGGCTGTGCCGCGGGCCTGGCCCTCCTCCTGTCCCTGCCGCTTACCACCCTCATCTTCACCCTGCCCTTCTGCGGGCACCGCCGCGAAATCAACCACTTCCTGTGTGACGTGCCCCCGGTCCTGCGGCTGGCCTGCGCGGACACCCGCGTGCCCCAGGCCGCGCTCTACGCCGTGGGCAGCCTCGTGCTGACCGTGCCCTTCCTCCTCATCTCCGCCTCCTACGTGCTCATCGGCTCGGCCCTCCTGCGCATCCGCTCCGCGGCGGGCCGCCGCCGGGCCGTCTCCACCTGCTCCTCCCACCTGGCCGTGGTCCTGCTGCAGTACGGCTGCTGCAGCCTGGTCTACCTGCGCCCCCGGTCCAGCACCTCGGAGGATGAGGACCGCCAAATCGCCCTGATCTACACCTTCGTCACCCCCTTGCTCAACCCCCTGATTTACACTCTGCGCAACAAGGATGTCAAAGGCGCTCTGAAGAATGCCTTCATCAGTAAAGCAGCCTCAGACACCACTTGAAGGCTTAGGGGGCTGGGGTGGGTGTCACCATCGTGACAAAGATAGCACTTTATGCTTTCCCACCCTGTGCCATTGGTTTGACTTTTTTGCCCTATTTGCCCCAGGTGCACAACCTGTACTCCTAATAGCAGAGTCCAAGACGAAAGACTCACTCTTCCCCCTGATAATGAGGCATGCTGGGACCTGGGGCTCTTGCTTGCAGTGCTGAGTGCTTGCTCCTGGCTCGCAGAAGTGGCAGTGGGGGGGTTTGGTCCGATAATGAGACAGCACTTGCAGCATTACCCTCCAATTAAAAATAAATTTTAAAAAATAAATTGGTATAACCTTTTGTAACAGAAAATTCGGTCCCTGCCCACAATGCTGAGTAAGAGTAATGAGGACAACCTGGATATGTTCCAGTGTCTCCTACTTTATGGTCTATGGAAACTTGAATAGAATTTGTATCCTACTGTGTGTGAACATCGTATAAATCTTTATTATGTTGAATTGGTTCATAGTGCTTTTCATGTCTACTATATCCTTCAACTGAAATGGCAACCCACTCCAGTATACTTGCCTGGAGAATTCCTTGGACAGACAGGCCTGGCAGGCTGCAGTCCATGGGGTCGCAAAAAGTCAGACACAACTGAGCAACTAAACATCAACAATACCCTTCTACTTTTCTGTGTATCCATTCTATTAATTTTTGAGTGTTTGATATTGAAACTCTAACTAAAAATCTTAATTTATCTTCTTAAAAAGATAATTGTAATATATAGTGGAACTAAATGTAACTTTGTTCTGTGTTTTCCAAGTCTCTTATAAATGTGTTATCAATACCTTCACAATTTAAAAAATAACAACAAAAAAAAAAGAATAATGAGGATAAGGTTGTGAGGACAAAGGAAAGAGAAATTCATTAATTTGCCGGCAAACAAGGAGGGTTGCAGACCAGTATCTTGAAAACTACCCTCCTGCTCTCTGAAAGAGGGTAGGTCAATTTAAGGAGAACTATGAGGGTGGGGGTGGCAGGACTATGTGACCAAGGCTTCGCTGAGCATTCCCGTGATTCATGGCCATTGTGGTTGTCTGCCTTCAGTCAAGACACTCCGAAAGTTTTTCTGCCCACCACTTGGCCCTAAGCACCTGTGACTCAAGATTAGAACAACTAGCAAAACAGGAAAGAATTTATCAGCATAGTCAGCAGAAAAATCAGCGTATGCACATTATTTGATTTAATGCATGAGTTAAAAGAGAAGGCTAGTTATTAAATTTTTAACTCTCTAGTCAGATACACCTTCTGAATGCCGTGTGACTAGGTACACCAAAGGCCTAGAAAACTTTCTATTCTTTGATTCAATAATTCTTATTCTAAAAGTGTAACCTCAAATAACTGAGTCAAACAAAAATGAAAATACAAGGCAGTTTCTTATCTTATTTAAAAAAGCTATTAAAATATAATTTCAAATACTGGATACAAAAATAGAGTGTACTTTGAATTATATTTAATATTTTATAATAAAGGCACTTATAAGTGATAAAAAAACAAGGCACAAATCTTTATTTATAATTGGAACCCAATTTTGTAAAAATGCATATGCATAATGATGAATAGAAATACACCAAAAAGTTAACAGTTGTTATATGTGATTTATAGAATTATGGATAATGTTTTTCTTCTATATCCATTTAGGCGTTTTTCATTATTTTTAATATAAGATTCTGTTACTCTTATAACTGGGAAAATAGTCATTTATAAGAGGAATCTGAGGCTCCTATAAATTTATTTGACAAGTAAACTTTCCATAATCGCACTGATGATGTTTTCATGTTTTTCCTAAATTCTTAATGTTTTTCCTAGATTAACACTTTTTGTTTTGGTTACTTCCTCGATTCAAAACTAGATTTAATGCTTTAAAATGTTTTAGATAATTTCAATGGTGATAAGGAGAACTAAACACGTGTTACTTATTCCAGGAACAGCTATAGATTTAACAATATTAAAAATGCCTTTGCTTTCAACTAAACATTGAAGAAGAGAAAGAAAGTTCTCTGGTGGGCAGGTTGCTTATGAACAAACCCAGGTCAAGTCACATCAGAACATAATGAATCAATTAAATGTATATACTGAGCTTGGCATTGCTAACTTGGAACTCCAAAGGAAGGGACTTCCCTGGTGGCTCAGTGGTAAAGAATCTGCCTGTCAATGCAGGAGACACAAGAGACTCGGGTTCAATCCCCGAGCCAGGAAGATGCCCTGGAGGAAGAAATGGCAACCCACTCCAGTATTCTTGCCTGAAAAATCCCATGGACAGAGGAGCCTGGTGGGCTACAGTCCATATAGGGTTGTGAAAGAGTCAGACATGACTGAGCACTGTGCAAAAGGAAGAGTGTTGAAATGTTACCCCGTTGGGAAGAAGGCTCTGAGGTGCTAATCGGTCCTTTCCATTGAATGACGGAGTTCCCCCAGTTACCTTCCTGAATATATTTTAGCTGAATGTAATGAGCTCCTCCTTCTTATTAACAAATTATTCCCTTAAAATTAGACTCTTTGCATGAAGATACTAGATTCTGGAATTAGAACATTGAGTGGAATATCAGTGCATCATGAGTCATATCATGGGACTGACATGTCAATCAATGATGTTTTCCTTGAGAAAATGATGGTTCCCCCTCCCCCACACATCCCGCCCCATCCCCCAGCCCCTGTTAACAAGGCAGACTCATGGTATCGTAAGTGGAAGTCAGAACTTGTGAGATTATTTTAGGTTTCTGGACAGGGGTGGTAAGTCCCAGATAGATGCAACCGGCCTGGAGCATCAGGGCGGGACTAAAGTTCGGTTTTGTTTTCTCCGAAGTTAGATGATTCAGCAAGGGCCTTTGAGACTGTTGTTTTCTTTCCTAGGCCCAAAGACTCCTTCAGTTATCAGGGAAATGCAAATCAAAGCCTTCAATGAGCTAGCACCTTACAGCTGTCAGAATGGCTCTCATCAAAAAGTCTGCAGAAATTCTACAGAGAAGAAACTAGAGGTTGCCAGCAGGGAGAGGAGAGAGGAAGGGCAGGACAGGGAAAGAGGAGCAAGAGCTACAAAATATGCACCTTTTATGTATAAAATAAATCAGATGCGAGGATACATTGTACCGCACAGAGAAAATAGCCAAAATGCTATAATAACTTTAAATGAAATACAGTCTACAACAATAATTGAATCACTATGGTGTATGCCTAAAACAAATATAATGCTGCAGATAAACTACACAATAATTTAAAAAATAAATAAAATATAATTTAATTTAAAAATAAATAAAGCGTAATGATCAATGTAGAGAGGTTACTGGTTCAGAGGGATCCACTCAGGTCAGGAAGAAAGTGGGGACCAACCGGGAAGTGTGACGTGCAGAGTCAGAGGTTACGCCTGCATTTCTGACACCAGAACCTTAAGCACTGGGAGAAACACAGTCACGGTCTGATCGGTCCGTCTTGATGGGAGCTGTCCCCGCGTGTGTGTTCATGGCCCCCTTTGCTGTTAACACTGAGTCATTCTTCCAAGTAAAGGAAGCAGTCATTAGTTTATATGTGTAAGATACTTTATACAAATCCTGTGAGAGATGTTCCAGGAAATAATAAATTATAGAAACAAACAAGTCCTTAACCTGGAGGTTTTGACACGACTCTGCCTAATGCCTCTAATCGTACTGGGAGACCCGAATGCTCACTTATCCCACTACCGCCCAGTCGTGTCCCTGGGGCGTTTTCCAGTGTCTGGCTGTTCTCTGCAGTCGACAATGGTGGTGGTTTAGTTGCTCAGTCGTGTCTAACTCTTACTACCCAAGGGACTGTAGCCTGCCAGGCTTCTCTGTCCATGAGTCTTTCCAGGCAAGAAAACTGGAGGGGGTTGCAATCTCCTTCTCCAGGGAATCTTCTTGACCTGGGGATCGAGCCCAGGTCTCCCGCATAGTGGGCGGTCCTGGGCATCGCGGGTGGATTCCTTACTGACTCAGCCACCAGGTCACCCCTATAGTCTACAGTACTTAGTATACACTAAAATACCTAACATTTGTAATTAGTAAGCCAATTTTAGATACCTGAACTAATGAGTAAACAGTACTAAGAATGCTGAAAATATTTTAAGAATGACTTATAATCTTATACTTTTCCTAAAAATTCCCAGGAATTTCAATTTCCCATTCCCGTGTGTTGAAGACCAAGGAAACCATACAGGGAGTGTTTGCCCAAGCACGTCTGTGTTATCCAGTTACAACTGCTGCAAGGGGAGGGGGAGACGGCTGGAGAAGGAAGTCACTGAACGCAAGAGATTATCAGACAGCAATACACCTTGGCAGTTTGGTTTATGGGTGTTGGGTGGGTTAGAAATAACCTGGAGTACACCCTCAAGAATCAACACAGGAGGTATTTTTATAACAATTATCTCTTTCTCTCAGCAGTGACTTTGAAAACCACATAAAATCACAGATTCTGCCAAAGAATGTTCAAACTACCGTATAATTACACTCGTTTCACATGCTACTAGGGTTATGTTCAATATCCTTCAAGTTAGGCTTCAGCAGTGTGTGAACTGAGTCATTCCAGATGTACTAGCTGGGTTTAGAGAAGGCAGAGGAACCAGAGATCAAATTGCCAACATCTGTTGGATCATAGAGAAACCAAGGGAATTCCAGGAAAAAAAAACATCTACTTCTGCTTCATTGACTATGCCAAAGCCTTTGACTGTGGATCACAACAAACTGTGGAAAATACTTAAGGAGATGGGAATACCAGACCAACTTACCGGTCTCCTGAGAAACGTGTATGTGGATCAAGAAGCAACAGTTAGAATCTTACATGTAACAATGGACTGGTTCAAAACTGGGAAAGAAGTTAAACAAGGCTGTATATTGTCACCCTGCTTATTTAACTTATAGGCAGAGTGCTGTGTGCTTAGTCATTCAGTCGTGTCCAGCTCTTTGTGACCCCATGGACTGTAGCCCTCCAGGCTCCTCTGTCCATGAGGATTCTCCAGGCAGGAATACTGGAGGGGGTTGCCATGCCCTCCTCCAGGGGACCTTCCCGACCCAGGGATGGAAGTCAGGTCTCCCGCATCGCAGGCAGATTCTTTCCTGTCTGAGCCACAGGGGAGCCCTATGTGCAGAGAACATCATGCAAAACCCTGGCCTGAATGAAGCGCAAGCTGGAACCAAGATTGCCAGGAGAAACATCAACAAACTCAGATATACAAATAAACCACCCTTATGGCAGAAAGTGAAGAGGAACTAAAGAGCCTCTTGATGAGGGTGAAAGAACAGAGTGGAAAAGCTGGCTTGAAACTCAACATTCAAAAAACTAAAATCATGGCATCCAGTCCCATCACTTCATGGCAAATAAAAGGGGGAAAAGTGGAAGCAATGACAGATTTTATTTTCTTGGGCTCCAAAGTCCAAAGTCCAAATTCCAGATGGTGACTGCAGCCATGAAATTAAAACACACCTCCTCCTTGGGAGGAAAACTATGACAAACCTAGACAGTGTATTAAAAAGCAGGGACATCACTTTGCCAGAAAATGCCCATATAGTCAAAGCTGTGGTCTTTCCAGTAGTCATGTACAGATGTGAGAGTTGGACCATAAAGAATGCTGAGCACTGAAGAATTGATGTTTTTGAACTGTGGTGTTGGAGAAGACTCTCGAGAGTCCTTGGACCGCAAGGAGATCAAACCAGTCAATCCTAAAAGAAATTAACCTTGGGTATCCATTGGAACGACTGATGCTGAAGCTCCAATACTTTGGCCACCTAATGTGAAGGGCCAACTCATTGAAAAGACCCTGATTCTTGGAAAGACTGAAGGCAGGAGGAGAAGCGGGCAGCAGAGGATGAGATGGTTGGATAACATCACTCAGTGGACGTGAATTTGAGCCAACGCCAGCGGGTAGTGAAGGACAAGGGAACCTGGCGTGCTGCAGTCCGTGGGGTCACAGAGAGTCGGACACAACTTAGTGACTAGACAACAGCAACGGGAAATAGTACGTGTTTTAAGTGTGATGGTGATCATTGCTTGGCCTTCTCTCTGTCCACTGGCTCCAACTTGTGAATTGCCCTAGTTTCCTTTTTTTGGTTTTAATCCAGTCCTCATGAGAAGGAAAGGTATGGCCCTCACAGCGTTGAGCAAAGGAGGCTATTCAGCAGAGATGGGTACAATCTTCAGAGACACAGACCACACACTTGGCGGATCTTTATGAAGCAACTTTAGAAACACCATGTTATGCCAGCACACAGTTCCATCATTTAGGATTTAGAGACGGCGGAGGGCAAGGAAGACTATTAATCAGAGTCTCAGCATCAGCTACAGACTTGAGGACTGTGATGACATTCTTGTCTTGGTTTTTCCCTGAGGTGACTCTGTCCACCACCTTGAAGCGGGGGAGGTCTCAACCATGGTGATACTGCCCCCAAGTGGTCAAAAGTTAGTACTTCAGGAGTGATAAAGAGAAACCTTTTAACTGTGCCTCTCCAAAGCTCAAAGCTGACTCATTGGAAAAGCCCCTGATGCTGGGAAAGACTGAAGGTGGGAGGAGAAGGGGACGACAGAGGATGAGATGGCTGGATGGCATCACCCACTCGATGGACATGAGTTTGAGTAAACTCCGGGAGCTGGTGATGGACAGGGAGGCCTGGGGTCCTACGGTCCATGGGGTCGCAGAGAGTCGGACACGACTGAGTGACTGAACGACAAAAAGCTCAGGGCAGTCTGACAAAAAGCTTATTTCATAGTATTTGATTACATGGGAGCAGAGAGAATTGAGAATAAAACATCTATCAGTTCAGTTCAGTTCAGTCGCTCAGTCGTGTCCGACTCCTTGCGACCCCATGGACCGCAGCACCCCAGGCCTCCCTGTCCATCACCAACTCCCGGAGTTTACTCAAACTCATGTCCATGCAGCCGGTGATGCCATCCAGCCAGCTCATCCTCTGCCGTCCCCTTAAAGGCTCCTTACAGGGACCCCTGGGCGATGACGAATAACAGGACGAGGATCACTGCTCTCGACAGACTGGACTTACACTTCCCCTATCAGTATTTTCATCGTTTTACAAAAAACGTTCCATAGAATCCAGAGCTATCGCGTCTAGAGACATATATTGAGAGGGCACGAACAGATGTGAGCAGCACAAGAGGTGGATCGTATTGGACACAAGCCTTATGTCACCCTCTTCTTTCTGACGACACAGTTCTCCTTCCAAACGCTGCTGCCTCTTTCCAAGCTCACCAGCTGACCAGCGCCCACATTGAACCTGGGCCACACGTGACCACGCCAATTCCCCTCAGCTTCTGGACTCAGATCAACAGTCGTACTGAGGAATATAGTTCCTGACTTTCTCTGTGGCCACCGAGGGGCCAGACGATGCAGCTTGCAAGTTCAAGACAGTGAGGTCTGCATGGGGCAAGCCTTGGCCGACGGGAAGCAAGAGACGAAAAGAAACAGGATATGCAGGTGTCCCTCTCTGCTCTCCCTGGACTGATCCTAGCTGAGGTTTCTCCTCACAGAGGAGTCTAACATAATAAAATATATCTGATGAGGAATTTTCTCCAGCTCTTGCCCCTCGTCGTGAACACTCACCCTTGCAGTAATTCATTTCACTGCATTATACCGCATCTAGCCCAGGCTCCGTTCCTTCTCTTGTCCTCTTCTTTACATCGTGGGATTTCATCTTCCAAATAAAATTTCAAGACTTATATTCTTCCTTCAGGCTCTAGAAACAAGAAGACCCATGCTAAGATAGAAGTTATCATCGTCCCTTCAGGCTGCTGTAACAAAATGCCATAAATCGGGTGCCTTATAAACAACAGAAATGCATTGCTTACAGTCCTGGAGGCTAGAAGTCCATGACCAAGGCTCTGGCAATTCAGTGTCTGGCGAGAGCCTGCCTCCTGGTTCATGGACTGCCATTTCTTCATTGCATTGTCATGAAGTAGACGGGGCAAGGGAGCTCCTTCAGACCTCATTTATAAGGATGCTAATCCCATTCCTGAGGGCTCTGTCCCATGACCTAATCAGCTTCTAAGACCCTATCTCCTAATGCCATCACCTGGAGTCATGCTTCAAACTGTGAATTTTAAGAGGACACGGACTTTGAGACCATAACAGTACTGGAGAAGGAACTCAAAAATATGCCTCACGGACAAGTTGTAGAAAAAAGGATTCTGGTTCCACACACATTTCTTTCCTAGTCATAACCAGACAGATGATAGATAGGTAGATAAAATAACTTGCCTTTGCTTTTTTCTCCATCACCCAGTTATTTTGAATATTAGTCATGAATTCAATCAGTCTATAGGTTAAGTCATTTCCTGTTAAGGGGGAGTGAGTGTTCCTGCTTAGGGTGAGAAATCACTGAATTATATTATGAAGCAGATGCAGTCATTAGAAGTAGGAGTCTATGAATTTTGGTTGTGTCTCTGGTTATATACCCTCCCTTTCTCCTGTCTATCTCAGGGTCTGTATTTCCAGCCTTCCCAGTGTATCTGTGAACAACTGAATATCACTGCAGTCTGTTTCTTCCAATCCTAAAAACCCAGAGTTTATTTCTTTAGTTTGCACCTGAGAGCCCCGAGTGCTGAATCCCTTTGTCCCCAGATTCCCTTCCAACACCGACCTTCACTCAAGTGGGAAGGAAACTGTAGTCTACCCCCTTCCGCGAGAGATGGTGTCTCTTTGAAGTCATAATCCCTAGTGCAGGAATTACCCTCAGTTCTCAAGGTATTTACTGTTTCCCCTCGATTAGGCACTAGAGAGGAAACAGAGAAGGAAATCTCAAAATGCTTGCCAGTTCACTGGGAACATAAGACACGCAGCAAACAGTTCAGTTGCTACAAAGAGCAATAAGCACCTAAGTCACAAACAGGAAATCACAGGTGGGAAGAGGCGCCTGAAGACAAAGAAGAAAACAGAGCGGCCGGTCTATCCCCTGCACCTCACCGAGCCTGGGATGCAAAAACAGCCCTCTGTCCAGAGGAAAACCCTCAGGGACACTGTCCCCAAGGACCTAGGAGGAGCTCCCTGTCCCGTGTGAGCCCGGCGCCGTGACTGCATCAGCGCTGCGCTTGGGGAAAGAGCCTGGTTCTGGGAAGAACACGGGACCTGCTGTCTGTCTCCCCCGCAGCCCTGCCCCCAACAAGCTAAGCTGCTGGTCTAGAGCCCAGTGGCGTCCTGAGGTCCGAGCCTCTTCCAGAGGTGAGCCCGGTTAGACTGCAGCATTGCTGCTCTCAGCTAGCTAGGCAGGGGCCCCAGGGACTCGGGGCGGGTTTTGCAGGACTTCGGGTGGCAGGACAGGTAGGGCAGGAAGGGGAGGTTAGAGATCGTCGCTCAAAATACACACTTGCTCATGCTAGTCAAGTGCAAACCAGCCCAGGGCTTCACCCTCCCGGGCCCCTCGAAGGCGGCTCCGTGTCTGGCCCTGAGGTTGGGTAGAGATGCCTGCTGCTCCTCTGTCTCTCTTTAGTTTGGCCTCGGCTCCTCTCTCCTACATCGAAGGCTCGGTCTCTCTCTCCCTCCATCCCCTCCCTCTCTCATCTCTAAGTCACGCTTCTCAGGGCCAGAGAGGCCTCGAGACCCTCTGCAGTCCCTGCCCCCTTTCAGTCTTCCCGGGCCCTGGGGTGGAGGCTTCTTTCTTTCTTTCTTTGTTTTCCAGCCTCTTCATGGAAAGAAAAGCTCGTGGAGACTTTGCTGTCTCTCTAATCTTTTAAGGACAAGAATTTCGGGAATGAGTGGAGAAGAGCGAGAAGTGAGAAGGAGAAATCAGGAAAGACAGGGGCAGCGCGGCTTGGCTCTGCAGGCAGTATTCTTCCCAGTAAGCCGTAAAGAAAGCCACGTTGGGTCCAACCTCCCTTCCCTGACCTGGGGTGGGATCTCGGGAGGTCTCAATGTCTTTCTGCTTGCTTCTAGTTTTTAAAAATAAGTTTTACCTTGGTACTAAAGGCCTACTTCACCAGGGATCCAAAAGCCCAGCCCAATTAGAAACTTCAGTCTCTGGGAACTTCACTGGGAACTTCGCAGTCCTTCGCAGCCTGCATCCTCCCTTCTGAGACGAGTCAGCTCTGCGGCGTGGGGTGTGGCGCCGGGAGCCGTAAGGAGAAGACAGGCAGCGGAAAGGGGGCGTCTTCTCTCTGCTGCCGTGGAGTACTCGGGGGTGGCGAGTTGTGGGTGGCAGGCCGGCTCCATCGTGAGAACACTTGGGATTCTTCAGAGGCCTTTCAGGGACTGCTCCACGAAGCATTTCCTTGACAAGGACAATGAGTTTTCTCCCTGATCTCTCTATGATTGCCGTTTCCTAAGACAGCCCCTCCCTGACCCCTTATTCTATAACCTCCTCTACTCCAAAAGGCTCCTTCCTGGTTGGAGTCCCAACAAGGAGGCTTGAGCTCAATGATTTCCTGCAGCCACCACTTGGCCTGTGGGCAAGTCACGCTGTGTCCCGTGTGAGGATAGATGCAGGATGGTCCTGCCATATAAGCAGTGAGCAGATCCACTGTGCTTCCCATCTTCCGACAGAGAGGAAAACACAAGTCTTTAGGTTCTTACGTGTCCCCTGAACATCTCCATCCACCTAACATCTAAGCACGAATGAAGTAAAATTCTGGTCTCCCCTTCGTGTACACATTCTCCAAGAACAGTTCTTTTGGGGGAGAGTCCCCCTAACTTGAATGGGAAGGAGCACCCGCATGACAGTATATTCCCATAAGGGTTCCTAACACTTAGCTGTTTCTACTTTTCCAAACTCGTCACTTTAATGACTCTTCAAAAGGATGCAGGTGAATGGTGGGAAAGGTCTTAGGACCATTAGTTCATTTTTAAGTAATTCCTTCAGGGCTAATCTAGCATCTTCAGAAAACAGAGCATACATCACTTATTGTCTCCAATTCAGGGCATCTAACCACATTTGGAGCCAACTGTAAAAATCACACTCAGAACCATGTTAGAGTTTAAAACATATTCATCGAGAAGTATCTATCATGTCCCCAACTTTTCTTTCCAAGTCATTTTCTGAATCTCTGCACTGCTGATGGAGTTCCTTATTAAATAACCTTTCTCCACCCTTCATTCCCCTTCAGCCTAGAGGGAGCGCCCACCTCCCTGCCACGACCCCAGTTGAATGGCCCCACACTGGGTTTTCGTGTGGGGGTGAAGACTTTGTGGTCCTTTCTCCAGATCAGCAGAAATATGCATGAAGGAAAGCAAACGAGCTTCTCCGAATTTCTCCTCCTGGGACTCTCCAGCCAACCTGGGCAGCAGGAGCTCCTCTTTGCACTTTTCCTGGCTATGTACCTGGTCACCGTGGTGGGGAACGCGCTCATCGTTACGGCCATCGGCTTGGACCCTTACCTTCACACCCCCATGTACCTCTTCCTCGCCAACCTATCCTTGGCTGACATTTCCTCCATTTCCACCTCAGTCCCCAAAATGCTGATGGATATTCAGACCAAGAGTCCATCCATCTCCTATGAGAGCTGCATCACACAGATGTATTTCTCCATTGTCTTTGTTGTCACTGACAACTTCCTCTTGGGGGTCATGGCCTGCGACCGCTTTGTGGCCATCTGCCACCCTCTGAACTACACGACCATCATGGGACCCAGGCTCTGCCTTTGGCTGACCGCCACCCCCTGGGCCCTCAGTAATGCCGTCGCCCTAACACACGCCCTTCTGCTCCTCCGGTCGGTCTTCTGTGACGGCCACGCTCTCCCGCACTTCTTCTGTGACTTGGCCCCGCTGCTCAGGCTGTCCTGCTCAGACACGGCGGTCAACGAGCTCATGCTCTTTGTCGTGGGCTCATCGGTCATCACCCTGCCCTTCGCCCTCATCCTCGTCTCCTACGCCTGCATCACCAGGGCTGTCCTGAGACTCTCACGCCCCGAGGGGCGCTGGAAAGCCTTCTCCACCTGTGGCTCTCACCTGACAGTCGTGTTCCTCTTCTACGGGACCATCGTAGGGGTCTACTTCTTCCCCTCGTCCCCTGACCGTGACAACAGAGACAAGATCGGGGCGCTGCTGTTCACCGTGGTGACCCCCATGATGAACCCCTTCATCTACAGCCTGAGGAACAAGGACATGAAAGGGGCCCTGAGGAGACTCCTCTGTGGGATAAAGGGTTCTCCCTGTGATGCCCTGAGCATCTGAATTCCTTTTGTCCCCATTGCAAAATGGATGATTCTGCTCAGAGTCCATAGCATAGACAGGATGGTTTAACTTTTGATGAGCTTTCAGAAATCTATCTCCTATTCCAAACTCTGAGGGTTTGGGGCTTTTCCACACAGCACTGACTTTTCTAAACAAGACCCTTAATCCCCATGGTAACTCACAAGAGTTCTACACATCTTGATTATAGTCTGTGTTACTACTAACTTTGGTGCAAACTATTTATAAATTAAAAAACTGATTTGTAATTTTTTAATAACAAGCACATGGAGTACCTACAATCTAGTTGTTGCATCTTTGAGGACTGTTATCATTAATTCCTTTATTCAATCTAGCTTTCTCAGTGCCAGCTTTCCTCATAGTTTGTTTCACCAAATTTGCTATTCACACAAGA
This sequence comes from Cervus canadensis, assembly GCF_019320065.1. NCBI lineage: Eukaryota > Metazoa > Chordata > Mammalia > Artiodactyla > Cervidae > Cervus > Cervus canadensis. The sequence goes on along the minus strand of NC_057396.1, from coordinate 75,737,941 downwards.
TGTTTAATAGTTATAAAAATGAAGAGGCCCATGTTCAAATAATTTGGGGCATCTTTGAGGTAAATGGAGCAAAATTTCTTAACTAGATGATTTCTCAGAGCCTTTAGTACAGTATAAATCTCCAGGAGCTTAGGTATGCAGCATTTCTCCAAACTAAACTCATTCTGTCATAAAGAACACGGTTCATCACAGAGATAGATGGGACTGGTGTTGTGCAAACCACATTTTGGGGAGTGCATGCCGATAGAAAACCAGAGAGCGTGTGTACAGAAGACCTAATTCTAGTCTTGACTCTGGCCACAAGCAGATGTGAGACTTTAGGCGTGTCAGCTCACCTTCTTGACCCTAGTTTCTCATCTGCAAACTGAGGCCACTGATCACAGTTGCTTCCAACTGAGGGTGCCTACAGGGATTTTCCAAAATTCACACCATCAGATGCTGCAATGCCTTCTCTACTTGATCGCCTGCAGTGGTCTTGGATTCAGATTGCCGATCAACCTCACAAGATGCACCAAGAGTTAAGCTTTAAGCAACCATCAAGACAGCATGCAGGACAGCCATGCAACACAAAGTGACAGCCAGGTGGAGATCTCATGAGGCACAGACCTGCCTTCTACATACCTCACTCACTCCACGCTTGGAACGATGATCATGAGAGAGAAGGCAGTGGGTATGGACCATCGTGAGAAAGAGCTGGAAGTCGAGGAAACTTCATTTATTTGTTTATCGCATAAAGGGCTCAGGGGTGTGCAACTAGGCCCCATTTTCTAGCATACAGCTGCATCTCATCAAATAAGGTTACTCATCGATTACAGACCCCCCCCCCATGACCAATTTAAACAGATGCAAGTGCCCTTGTCACCTCAAAGCCATTTCAGCAGGACTTTCGAGTGTCTTGGATCCAATACACACTTTTACAATTCTTGAGTTAGTTGCAAGAGGGATTTGATGGCGCGTCAAAGCTCAGACTTCTCCAAGGCTGAGAAGAGGCTGCAAATCATCTTTGACGGCTTTCCCTCTGAACCCTTGCCTGGATCTATTAGCCCAGACTCCCGTGAAGGAACCTCAGTTCCCTTGTGTTCCGAAAATGCCTAAGTTGCACTCCAGCTCCAGGATTTTATGAATGTAGATGCCTACTGCCTAACAGACATGTCCTTCAGACATCCACCTTAAAAACACCCTGTGGCCAAGGAGGAGAGTTAACAAAACATTAACAGCGGCCGTGGCAGGCTATGTTTTCCAAGAATGGACGCGACAACATTTCCGTCCCACGTGCTCTTGAAGGACTGGCCACTTCCTCATCAAGAGGTGGAGTCTGAGGCCCTCCCCTGAACCCGCAGGACTGTGGGGGTCGCTTTGACCAATAGAGGATCCCAGAGGGGTGCTGTGTGATCCCCGAGGCTCTTAGAAAACCCAGTACATGTTCCTGAAGCACTCCCTCAAGAATGCACTCTGGGGCCTGAATTAGCTTGGAGGAAGTCCCTCTATTCTGAGGTCACCCTGCTGGAGAGACCAGAGAGTCAGAGAGAGAGATGCGCAGGGTGGACCAGGTGTTCCAACCAACAAGGCTTTGAGCCTTCCTGCCAGGCACCCGCCATGTGAGGGAGTGAAACTCCTGCTGATCCCAGCCTCAGCTCTGATGGCAGGTACCTGAGTGAAAACTGCCTGGCTGCACTGTCAACTCTGAGAACTCTGAGTGATAACAATAAAACGACTATTATTAAGTCCCTTACTTTTGGGGTTTGTTCTACAGCAGCATGTAACCAAAATGCTGGTTTTATTTCATGGGATAGAGTGATTAATATCACATCCTATATCGTTCTGGGGTTTCCCCAGTGGCATTGGTGGTAAAGAACTCGCCTGCCCTTTCAGGAGATGTAAGAGACGTGGGCTCAATCTCTGGATCAGGAAGTTCCCCTGGAATAGGAAATGGAAACCTATTCCAGTATTATTGCCTGGAAAATTCCCTGGACAGAGAGCCTGGCAGGATACAGTGTGTGGGGTCACAAAGAGTTGGACGTGACTGGGTACACACATACCACACCCCCGCCACACACGCACACACACACACACACACATACACACACACACACACATTATTTCATTTTAACATTTTACTGTAGCCACCATTTTAGGAACAAAAAGTGCTTTTTTTATATTAAGGAAGATAAGCTGTCTTGCCTATTAAGTCATCATGGATACCATGGTACCAGAATCTTCTCAGCTACATAAACATCAATAAGGCAGAGCTATAACTTTGTCTCTTTATTCTGGTTTCATCGAGCCCATGTTTGATGGAATAAGTACCATGATGGTCAGACCTCCGTCATTTGGTTTGAACTGCCTCATCCCCATGGGCCTGTCCTGGACCTATATTACCTCTGTCTTATAGGTCCTACAGAAGGTGCATTCATTCTAAGATATTGCTCCATCTGCCGTGAGTAATGGAGAAGCTGAGTTGGCTAGAAATAGGCTTGAATGCAGGTTGGAAGCTTGCCTGAAAAATTAAATGAAGATTAAGTTTGGGACACAAAAGATAGTTGATTAAGGAAATAAGGAATCACAAACTTTTATGAAAACCTTCACAGGTTTTCACAGAAGAAAGGCATAAATCTGTGCCTAAATTCTTGTATTTCCCTGAATCACTCCTCTATTCGTCATTTTCAACAAACATCTATTATAAACCTTCTGTTCACCAGGCTCTGAGTCTGGCCCTGGGACAAAAGAATGAATAATTCAGTCTATACCCTTAATACACTCACAAACTAAAGAGAGAAACTGACAAAAAATTTAAATGATTTTTAAGATTTGATAAACAGAGACAATATTTAGGCAACAATTCATGTCGTTAGATTTAGAAAGCATATAGATTTTGTTCAAAGCACAGACAAACTGAATTTTATGCCATAATTGTTCTTTTGTGTTAGTCTTACTTGAGAAAAGCTGACTTGTGGTTCTATGAATAAATTAATAAAAACCTCTGCTATTTAACTGTAGGTAACATAAATGCCTCAGAAATGTGTAGGAAAAAATTCATATATCGAGTAAGAATAATTTGTAGAACCTACTGTATAAAGTGTCAGTAAATGTCCATATATTTATTCACTTGACAAATAATTTTAGTATTTAGTGAGAGTCAAAATAAGGCAGCACCATTGCTTTCCCAGCTCTTACTTATAATGCATGAGACGGACAATGAACATATAAATAAATGTTGGCCACACTATGAGGGAACTAGAAGGCCTGTGATAAGAAGTGAAGTGGGATCAGGGGACAGACAGTGTCACAAGCTGGAATAGCTGTTTTAGGGAGGGAAGTTCAGGGGTGGAGGAAGGCTTGTCTTAGGTGTTTGAGCTGAGACCTGAATAAACTTAAGGAGTAAGCCATGAGTCGTCTTGAGGAATAACATTCCAAGAAAAAGGAAGAGCAGATCCTTTAATAAATAAAAAAAGATCCTAATATGAGAACATGTCTGACGTCCTGAAGGAACAGTAAGTGCATTGGACTAGGGGGAAAGGGAGGGTACATAGATACAGTCCTGGAGGTAGTTAGGTACCCAAGCTGGTTGGATCTAGGAGATCATAGCAAAGAATTTGCATTTTATTTAAATACTTCAAGTACTTAAATCCATAAGATGGGATGAAATTACCCAAGGAGTGACCTCAGAGGGAGAGGAAGACCTGCGACTAAGTCCTGGATGACTCTGATAGTCAGAAGTAAGGAGCCAGCAAAGGAGGCTGAGCAGCAGCGGCCCAGGAGGCAGGGAAACAGAGCAGAGTCAGGACGATGGAGGAAGGAGGTGAAAGCTCTTCCGGAGAAGGGGGTCACCTGTCTCAGACCCGCAGGGGCCACCGTCACTCCCGAAACCACACGTCCCCGTCTGCGCTCCCCAGTCCACGCTGCTCTCATCCTTAGCCATCTCCCCACCAGATCTACATCCTCAGGGCTGAATTCAGATTGGGAATGCCTCCTTCAGAACACATTCCTCAGAAGATGGCCACGCTGCTCTCATCCTTAGCCATCTCCCCACCAGATCTACATCCTCAGGGCTGAATTCAGATTGGGAATGCCTCCTTCAGAACACATTCCTCAGAAGATGGAAACATCTCAGATTTCTCATTTGCCTCTGTCTTCCTTCCACGGCTTATGCCTCTCTCTGTACTCTCTTTTTAACAGAGGAATTTAGATGACTCAGAATGACGAATCCCATTTAAAACTGGCCTATGACTTTAGGCAATACCCTTGGTGACCTTTTTAATGAGCTAAGAATACTCGGGAACATCTTCTACTTTCTTTGGTAATCAAAGGATTTCTCACTGTGATCAAGTACAGTTTCTCTTAGAAACACAAGAATTGTTTAACATTTCAAAAGCAATCAATGTAGCTCACCATATTAAAAAACAAAAAATAAAACTGTGTGATCATGCTAATGGATGCAGAAATTGATTATGGGCAAAATCCATTATTCATCCTTGATTTTAGGGGGGGAAAAATCTCTCAATAAACTAGGAATCAAAGGGAGCTCCCTTAACCTGGTAAAGTCATCTGTGAAAAATCTGCATAATGAAAAGTGAGAGACTAAAAGTGAAAGTGAAGTCACTCATTCGTGCCCAACTCTTCACGACCCCATGGACTGTAGCCTACCAAGAATATTGGAGTGGGTTGCCATTGCCTTTTCCAGTATGGATGTGAGAGTTGGACTATAAAGAAAGCTGAGCACCAAAGAATTGATGCTTTTGAACTGTAGTGTTGAAGAAGATTCTTGAGAGTCCCTTGGACTGCAAGGAAATCCAACCAGTTCATCCTAAATGAAATCAGTCCTGAGTGTTCATTGGAAGGACTGATGTTGAAGCTGAAACTCCAATACTTTGGCCACCTGATGTGAAGACCTGACTCACTGGAAAAGATCCTGATGCTGGGAAAGATTGAAGGCGGGAGGAGAAGGGGATGACAGAGGATGAGATGGTTGGATGGCATCACCGACTCAATGCACATGAGTTTGGGAAAATTCCGGGAGTTGGTGATGGACAGGGAGGCCTAGAGTGCTGTGATTCATGGGGTCGCAAAGAGTCGGACATGACTGAGAGACTGAACTGAACTGAACTGAGGTGATGGATGTTAACTAATTGTAGTAATCATTTCAATATATATAATCGAATCATTATTTTGTACACTTTAAACATATACTATATGTCAGTTACATCTCAATAAAGCTGGAAAAATTAAAGAAATAAAAATAACAAAAATATATAAAATAAAATAATATGCCACAGGCTCAGAAAACAGTGCCCAAGGAGAACTTATGGTAGCAAATTTGGAGTTAAAACACAGAGAAACATTGTATCAAAGGTTCTAGCCAATACAGTAAGGCAAGAAAAAGAAAGTCACTTAAATTAGAAAGGAAAAAAACATTATTTATATGATTTTCTAAGTAGAAAATTCATTGGAATCTGCAAAAAACTACTAGATTTAATAAGTAAGTTTAGCAGTGTTGTCAGAGCAATATAAAAAAATCAATAGCATTTCCACAAGCATGGAACAGTTGAAACTGAAATTTAAAAATCAATACCATTACAATTGCATCAAAAGTAATAGAATATTTAGGGATAAATCTGACAAATGAATTAAAAAGTCTATACACTATAAAGTACAAAACACAGAAATTAAAGAAGGCTAAAATAAAAGGAGATGCATCAGTCTCATGGGTCAGAAGAATCAGTATTGGTATTATATCAATTGTCCCCAAACTGATCAATCAGATTCAATAAAATCTCAATCAAATTGCAAAAGACATCTTTGCATAAATTGAAAAATTGGATTTTAAAAACAATATGGAAATTCAGAGGGCCTAAAATAGTTGAAATGATTATGAGAATGGCTGAAGTTGAAGGAGAAGCACTGCCTCATTTCTGATGTTAGTGTTCAAGTTAGTGTGGTCCTGGAGTAAAAGCATACAAATACATCACCGGAACAGAAGAGCCCAAACATGGGCCCACATACGCGGACAACTGATCCTGGACAAAGGCGCAGAGGGAATTCAGTGGAGAAAAGACAGTCTTTTCAACAAATGATGCTGGAACATCTAAGTGTCCATATGCAGAACTGTTCATTTCAACCTAAGCCTTGTTTCATATACAAAACTCAACTCAAAATGGGTCCTGCACATAAACGTAAAACCTAAACTATAAACTTCTAGAAGACAAAGGAGGAAATCTTTGCGACCATGGAGACAGGCAAATGTTTCTTAAATATGATACCAAAAGCACAATCTATAAATGACAAAATTGATATGTGGGACTTCATCAAAATGAAAAGCATTTACTCTCTGAAGGACACTGTTAAGAATAACACAAACAATGATGTAGAAAATGGGAGAAAATATTTGCAAATCATATATCTGATAAAGGACTTGTATCTAGAAGTATAAAGAGCTCTTACATATTAATTATAAGAAAACAGAAAGCCCACTTAAAACAGGCAAAAGATTTGAACAGACTCTTCACCAAAGACTTACTAAAGTCAAGTGACCACATTTAAAAATTAAATATCGATGTAATTACTCATCAGGGAAATGCAAACTAAAATCACAGTGAAGTACCATATAAACCCACTAGAAGGCTAACATTAAAAAAGGATGGCCATACCAAGCGTTAAAGAGGATGTGGAAGGTGTGGAAATGCGAAGTGATACAACCACTTTAGAAAACAGTTTGGCAGTTTCTTAAAAAGTTAATCATACATCTCCCATATGATCCAACAATTCTTGCCCTAGATAGTTACCTGAGAGAAATGAAAGTGTGTATCCATAAAAGGACTTTTCAGGAGAGTTCACAGCAGCTTTTTTTAAAAGAGCCAAAAACCAGGAACAACCAAAATGCCGATCAATAGGTGAAGGAATAAACTAACCATGGTATACTCATGCAATGAAAGAGCAATAACAAGGGATGAACTGCTATACTCACAACAACACTAATGCATCTGAAAATAATCATGCTAAGTGAAAAAAGTCAAGCATTTCATTTATATAAAATTTACATAAATTCTAAGACACTCTAACTAATGGATAGTGAAAAAAGCAGATGAGTGGTTGCCTGGGTTTATGAAGGGGTGGGTGGTGGGAAGGGGCACATTCAAGAAAGTAGGATGAGGCAAAAGAAACTTTGAGGAGTGATGATATGTCCATTATCTTCATTGTGGAGACAGTTTCCTGAGTGTATTCACATGTCAAAACTTACCAAATTGTACACTTAATATGCAATTTATTGTTTGTCAATTCTGCCTCAGTGAAGCTGTTTTTAAAAAGTTTTTGTAAATCAGAAGGGATTTCAGGCACATCCTTTGAGTCATATCTGATGAAATGATAGATAAATAGGTAGATAGATATAGAAAATATATATAGATAGATGGATATAATAGATAGATGATAAATAGATAATGAATAGATGATGATGAAGATAGATAGATAGATGATAAATACAAGAAAATAATAAATTACATGTTTTAATGCTATTAAACGGTGGGAAATAGCAATGATCCGTGTTTGGAAAGGAATCTTGACTTCTTAGACAGTCACTAAAGATTGGAAAAGAAGATATGGAGATAAGTTTGACGACTGTTTGGAGACCTCATGAAAGGGAAAGTGTTAGTTGCTCAGCGTGTCTGACTCTCTGTGACCCCCTGGCTGCAGCCCACCAGGCTCCCCTGTCCATGCAGTTCTCCAGGCAAGAATACTGAAGTGGTGCCATCGTTCCCTTCTCCAGGGGATCTTCCCTACCCAGGGGTCGAACCCAGGTCTCCTGAATTGCAAGCAGATTCCTTAGTGTCTGAGCCATCAGGAAGATAGTTCGGAGACCCCATGCTAATGAACTACTTATTGGAGGACGCTTTGACTCCAGAGGTGCTCTAGAAGGTCTTTAGAAGTCAATAGTTCATCTGAGTCAATCCTGCTCTTTCTGAGGGAGCTGCAAATTCTCCGATTCACATCACTGCCCTACAAGAAGGCAAACATCAGTTCCATGAATTTCATATCTATGTCAGTCCATTAGACGCATCCACGCCAGCCCAGACCCACCAAACATTGAGACCAAGAAAGCAACTGAAGTTCAGATGCCTCTGAAGCAAACTGCAACTGAGTACTATGGCCTGAAGAAAGAGAGGGAAAAATACAGAAGTGTGGATATCATTTAAGAGGACATACTTTGGACACTTGAGATCACATCTTCCCTGGTCTGTCAGTTTCTTGATACTTGGGCAAGTTACACAATCTCTTTGGGTCTTAATTTCTTCCTTTTGGAAATGAGGTCAGTAATAATTACTTTCCATTAAATTTGTTGGGAGGACTAAAATAAATGATTCATGTAAAGCTTTTAGCCTAGTGTCTTCTGTTAGCTTAAGTGTGCATTTAAATTTATGCCAGCTTGATGGCTAGTTTAAAATCTACTAGTGAACTCTTTACTTCAGAAGGTGTCTGGATCCAAGGCTAATCCTGGCCCAGGAAATACTGTTCCAGATGGTTCTGAAATGAAGATGTCCACTGATCAGCTGTGGGTCCCTCCACCCATCGGTACATGTGCACTGTGAGGTCTGGGACAATCACCATGAAAGTGCTGTTTATGAATTCACGTTTATGCTTATGAACGCCACCCAGCACTTTCCCACCCTCTACATGCGCCAAGCTGTGAGGACAAATGAGATGCACGTGAAACCTGGCCCACAGTAAATGCTCAGTAAGTCTTACTTCACAGCTGAGAAAGCAGGCTGATAAGCCTTAACGAATCTGAAGCCATAATGGGCTAAGAAGTGACAGACTAGACACTTTGGTACCAAATTCTGAGCTCTTTCCACAATACAAAAATGCCTCTTATCACCTATGACAAAAGCTGATGGGTCAGGGAACAACACATGGCAGCTAATATTTGAAAAATGACCAAGATGCCCTCCATGGAGTTGCATCACCCCAAGTGAAGTGATTTGCACAAAAACACGAGCAGAGGCTGATGTGTGAATCCAAATCTCTTGGCCACAGCTGCAATTTTCTCCCAGTATCTTCTGAAACATGTCCACCCAACTCTTTTCTAAAATTTTTGTTATTATGTCCTTAAAATGAAAGGTCCTAGAGTTCAGAAGTCACCACCTGTTTAATCTGTGCACTTCATTTTCTCATACACAACTGCATGCGTACACACACACCCCACACTGACACACACTTCCATATTACAAAGTACCAGCACATCAGGGCTATAAAATAAATGTTGCTGACTGCCTCCTACCTCTACAGACTAGCCTTTTATCTTTTCTTCACCAGGTAAGAGGGAAAAGAAAATGGCAATAACAATAAATTCCAGACTGAGTAATTACAGAGGGTGGGAAATAGATCATAGTAGGAGACTGTGTGCGTGGCAGTAATGGGCTCAGGTTTTCGGTGGGGTGTGAGGGAACCTCACTCTAGCCTTTGCTCACCGACTTTGGCACCATTACTCAACTCTAAGTCCCCAGGGGCCTCCTACACCTATAAAGAAGGAATAATAACAAAACATGCTTCACAGTGTTTTGGAAAGAATTAAATCAAATAATTCCTGGAGCAGACATCACAATTCCTGGAAGGTGATAAATGCCTAATAAATCTTGATCATTGCTATCTATCCATCATTATCATCACTAATATTCATATTATTATCATTCAAAACCCACAGAAGCAATAAGAAGAGAAATAGTGAAAACATAAATGATGGGGTTTGGAAAATCCCTTTGGATCAAAACATAGTTGCATTGGTACACAGGTTTTTTAATTTGTTTCATTCATCAGCTGTGCCAGGCAATGCATTACAGTCAACAGATGCTAGGGAATAAGATCGACATGGTTCTTACCCATTCATGCATTGAATCCTCAAAATTATGGTCCTTTACATTAGGTAAACTCACTTGGCAGATAAGAAAACTCCGACGGAAGAACTTGGAACTTAAAGGTTGACACTGGAACCTTAGATAAATTCATACACTCAACAAATATTTACTGAGAGCTTTTTGTGTGGTCGGTGCTTTGCTAAGCCCTGGGGGCATACAGAAATGAATCTCACAGATAAAAGTGCTTCCTCTCACGTGGTTCACTTTCTAGTTGTGAGGACTAGACAATATCAAATATTTATAACATAGCGCATCAGATCCAGACAAGTATTATGTGCATGTGTCTTACTCTTGTCCACTCTTTTGGACCCTAGGACTGTAGCCCACCAGGCCCCTCTGCCCATGGGGTTCTCCAGGCACAAATACTGGAGTGGGACAACACCATGCGCTCCTCCAGGGGATTCTCCTGACCAAGGAGTTGAGCCAGCATCTCCTGCATCCTTACAACATCACAGGCCGACATTTTTTTTACCACTGAGCCACCAGGAAAGCCCAGACAAGTGTTGCATGACACAGTAAATCAGAAAATGGAGATGGAATGTTAGGTGCAATTTTAATAAGGTTATCTGGGGAAAATCTTCCCAAGTAGGTGATACTTGAGGGAAGACGGGAAAGGTGGAGCAACTAAGGAGTGACATAGCTGATGAAGGCCCATCTAGAACCTTCCAGAAACCTTCGATCGGCCCAAGGATTTCAGGACCGCCTCCTTGACCTCTTTGTTCCGCAGGCTGTAAATGAGAGGATTCAGCATCGGGCTCACCGCCGTGTAGAGCACGGACACCACCTGGTCGGCCTCCGAGGACTGGCCCGCATTGTCCCGCAGGTACATGAAGATGAGCGTCCCAAAGAAGAGCGCCACAGCGGCGAGGTGGGAGGCGCAGGTGGAGAAGGTCTTGGCCCGGCCCCTGGGGGAGCGCATCCGCACGACGGCCAGGACGATGAACAGATAGGAAACCGAGATGACCAGGATACAAGCGGGCATAACCAAAACGGCGAACACAATGATCACCACCTCCTGAGTGTAGCTGTCCCCACACGAGAGCTTTAGCAGAGGCGGGAGGTCGCAGAAAATAAAGTCGATCTGGTTGCTCCCGCAGAAGGAGAGCGTGAAGGCGGTGACCGTGCGAATCAAGGCGCTGGAGAAGCCCGCCGCGTACGCCGCCGCGACCAGAGCCCAGCGGGCCTTCTCGGTCACGATGGCCGCATAGAGCAGGGGGCGGCACACGGCCACGCAGCGGTCGTAGGCCATGATCGCCAGGAGGTAGCAGTCCATGGACGCGAAGAAGGTGAAGAGGAAGAACTGGGCGGCGCAGCGCGCCCTGCAGAGGACCACGCCGCGTTCCAGCAGGACCACCAGCGCCTGGGGGACGACGGTGGACGAGTAGCAGATGTCCACGAGGGCGAGGTGGCCGAGGAAGAAGTACATGGGGGTGTGCAGCCGGCGGTCCTGGCGGATCAGGAGGATCATTCCACAGTTCCCCAGCAGAGTGAGCAGGTAGAAACCCAGAAAGACCGCGAAGAGCGGAAGCCCCCAGGCGGGATGGTCAGCGAACACCGTCAAGAGGAATTCCGTCACTACCGTGGAATTCCTCCCAGGCATCCACTCAGCGGTTTGCGGGTGAAGGCGGAGACCCCAGCGCCCCATCAGGGGATCCCTGAAGAGACGTTCAAGCCATTTTAAAGAAAGAGATTTAAGCTGAGTGTCCGATAGGTAAAGCTCTGGACATCAACAAACTTGGCAGCCTACTGTGGAAGCGGACAAATACAGGGCTCACTACCGTATAGGATAAAAAGTCACGAAAGCTTCCATCACATATATTGACCACAACTTATCTGTCCTTTCATCAGCCCATGGACACCTAGGTTGCTCCCACGACCTGGCTATTGGAAACAGTGCTGCCGTGAATACTGGGGTACATATCTCTTTTTGATTATGGTTCTCTCAGGGAATATGCCCAGGAGTGGGTTTGCTGGGTCATATGGTAGATCTGTTCCTAGATTTTTAAGGAGCAAAAATCAACACAACAGTGTAAAAAATTTTTTAATTTAAATTTAAACACTATTGAATGCTTCCTTTATACTCAGAATGAAGACCAAGTAATTAACCTATGTCAGCTCTTTTTTTTAATTAATTTTGATTGCAGCATAGTCGCTTTACAAAGTTGTGTTAGCTTCTGCCTTACACAAAGTGAATCAGCTATATGTATGCATATATCCCCCCTACAAGCGGGCTTCTGTTTGTTTTTAATTGGAGGATAATTGCTTTACAATGTTGCGTTGGTTTCTGACTTGCAGCAAGGTGAATCGGCCATAAGTACGCATTTGCTCCCTCCCTCCTGAACCTCCCCTCCACCCCTCACCCGATCGGCCCCCTAGGTCGTCACAGAGCACCTGATTAAGCTGTGTTATACAGCAACCTCCCACAAACTATCTACTTTATTCCATACGATCATGTATATGTTTCAGTGCTGCTCTCTCAACTCACCCCTCCCTCTCCTTCCCCACCCCTGCAAGGCAGCTTTTGTGTTTGCAACTCTGTCCCCAATTAGCTGTTTGATCTTTCACAAGGCACTTAACCTCTCTGAACCTCAATTTCCTCTTCTCGCAAAAGGGGATCAATGTATCAGCCCTGCTTATGAGATAATATTAATGCAAAGATTAAAATAGATGCAGAAGCACTGTACGTATATATGGTGGCTATTTAAAATTTTAAATGAACATTTTAAGGAAAGGCAATTTATATTCTATGAACAAAAAAAAACACAAACAACAACAAAAAAATCCATTAGCAATCAGCAGTGAGCTGTGCTTATAGGAATATTCCTATTTTCAGTCTGACAACATGCGTCTTTAACTAATAGCTGTTATCCTAATTAGAGCTGGCTGGCTTATCAAGGGTTTCCTGTTTGGTGTTTTTTTTTTGTTTGTTTGTTTGTTTTGGTTTTTGCAAGTACTTGCATTAACCTTTGACTCCAAAGAGCAAACATAAGCTCCTTTTAGCGCCTCACAAAGCTCCATAAGCATTGTTGGTTGTTCTCACAGTCGCTGGTAAAAGCAGCAGTGATAATAAGTGAGTGAAAGTCACTCAGTCCTATCTGACTCTTTGCAACTCCATGGACTGTGCAGTCCATGGAATTCTCCAGGCCAGAATATTGGAGTGGGTAGCCTTTCCCTTCTCCAGGGGATCTTCCCAACTCAGGGATCGAACCCAGGTCTCCCGCATTGCAGGCGGATTCTTTACCTGCTGAGCCACCGGGGAAGCCCTTGATAATAAGCAGCATCCAACTCTGAAAGCAGAACTATTTCTGCAGCCTGGCGTTGCCCAAGCACTGGTAGAGGAATCTGGGTTAACGAATTTGAGGGCTCTTAATGGAGTTCTAGAATCGGGCTGTAAAGGAGGGTGTCAGTCATGTTTGCCTACCTGATGTACCAGCAGCCAGGCCAAAACTAAGCTGACCCATTAGACATAATAACAAAGAATAGAAATTAGATTTTGAAGCACAAGCAGAGGCATGAACCAAGCTTACCTGATTTCCACTTCACTGGTGTCTTCTTTCTTTGTTTAGTGTTTCCTCTGTCAATGACGGGCTGATCTAGAGGAGACCTGAGTTCTAGCTCACTCACATTAGATGTATGACCCAGGGCAAGTCACTTTTCTTCTTTGGACTTCAGGTATTTTGTCTTCGTTCTCTTTAAATGGACAAAAATGCAGCGTGAGCCCATAATCCCAGCAACTTGGTTCATGGGGGGTTGCTTCCAGAATCACTATGTCTTATTCTAACTTCATGGAATTCCTCTCACCCTCGACAAAACAATACATCCCTGACATTAGAGTTACCCGGGATGTTTTTTAGACTTAGCCCAGGATATCAGGGCCTGGGGACCAGCCTCTGTTTCTGAGCTTCTGATCCTGCACTAGACCTTTCTGGTGTTGCTTTTTGTACTTGCTGCCCTAGCATCATGCCATAATTGGTCCCCGGGGTAAGTCTCCAGGGAAAGACAATTTATCTTCCCACCAAAATGTCTAATATCTTTGACGTTTTCTCTTTAATTTCAAACTCCCAAAGCCCCATCCTACATCTTGCCACCAGGGTCTGATGCAGCTGATTCCTTGTCTCATTTCTACCTTGTACCAAAAGAAAATATTTCTCTGAAGGTTTTCTGTATGTCAGTTGAGAATTTCATCAGACATTCTGCATGGTGACACCCTAGCCAACTATATGCTGTGCTTAGTCGCTCAGTCATGTCCGACTCTTTGCCACCCCATGGATGGTAGCCCTCCAGGCTCCTCTGTCCTTGGGATTCTCCAGGCCAGAATACTGGAGTGGGTAGCCTTTCCCTTCTCCAGGGGGTCTTCCCAACCCAGGGCTCGAACCCAGGTCTCCTGCATTGCAGGCAGATTCTTAACCATCTGAGGACCTGATCCCCAAAGGAGGCTGTTTTGGAAACATACGCTTTTCCCCGCCATGGCCAAGAAATGCTGTAATTGGTGACTCTGATAGTTCACCATTTGACAGGAAGAGAATCTTCAGAGTGGAAGGGTCAAGATGATAATTGCAAAGGCAGATGTGAGCGGGTCCTGAGCAGACTTCCCCCAGGCAAACTGAGCACACTCTTAACGGTGACCTGCCTCTGCTCCAGGGCACTGCTTCTCAAACTCAGCATGCAGAAGCTTTACACAGGGAATTGATTTAACATGTGAATACTATTGTTCCACATCCATAGATTCTGGTGCAGTGTCTATGCCAGAGGGCACAGGCATCTGCATTGCTAACAGGCACTGCAGGGGGTTCTGATCAATTAATCTTCAAAAATTAGATCTAGACATGGTGCCTTGGGAAGCATTCTCAGGCACTCTAGTCCTGCTAGATCCGCTGTGCTGTGTGTGTGTACTTGGGCGTGATCAGTCATGTCCGACTCTTTTCAACCCTATAGACTGTAACCCACCAGGCTCTTCTGTCCATTTTCCAGGCAAGAATACTGGAGTGGGTTGCCATTTCCTCCTCTAAGGATCTTCCCACCCCAAGGATCAAACCCATGTCTCCTGAGTCTCCTGCCTTGACAGGCAGATTTTTTACCTCTTGAGCCACCTGGGAAGCCCATACAATGTACTGTAAAGTAAAATAACAAAGGCATATCCTTGAAGAGCATCATTTTTCTGAAGCCCCATCAGTACTTTCCTTCCTTTTAGGAGGTCTAAGACCATCAGGGTGGGTTTATGTTTTGTTGTTTGTTTTGTTTTTTGTTTTTTGTTTTTTTTGGTCACATAAATCTTAAAAACATAGCTACAGAGAAGGCTATGCAGCTACTTGGTGGCAAAACAATGATGTGAGCCAAGTCAGTGCTCTGCTGACTAAGCCCCTTTGGAAGATGGCACAAGAGAAGAGGATCTGGGGTAATGATTCTCAACTTTACTGCATAATGGAATCACCTAGGAAGTTTTTAAAACCTGAGGCCCAGAGTGTATCCCTAAACAATTAATCCAGAATATTTGAGTGTACAAGCCAGACATCCATATTTTTTAAATCCCCAGTTGATTACATTGGGCAGCAAAGTTAGAGCCACTGCCAAAGGGTTCTCCTACTTTATAAAGACTTATGTTTACCCAGATGTCTTAGTAAACACGTCAGGGAAGAAAATAGGCTTACCATTCTCATAAGTTTGGAAATCACTGCATACTACATTCTCCTAATGGAAAATCTTATGGCATATCAGCATGTTAATGGATCTATATGGTCCAGTTACTAAGAAACCTTGTCAACTTCCTTTAACCCACTATTTCCCGAAAGTATTTGACCACAGAACTTTTTCACTGAAAGCAGATTAACACCCTGCAGAACTAGAGTTCCTAGGGAAAGGATATCCTTAGGCAGGGCATCTCTTGAAAAGCTCAGCAATTGATCAGATGCCAAATAGCAGAGCAGTAATCATTCCAAGAAAGGCATCTCTTGATGACTCATCTCAGACTATGGCTTCTTTAAGTCTCAGTCAGACTGGCTGCCCCTGAAGCAATCACTCCAACTGGGAAAGGAATTTGGAGGGCAACAGGAGAGTCACGTCCTTCTAGATGGATGTCTCAAGAGCTATGGAAGAGGAAACCTTTCTTAAAGAAAGACTATTCCTTCAGTTATTAGGTGTGTCCAACTGCTGAGCCTCTGCGGGTTTTCGTGAAAGCAGGACACATCATCAGCTTGTTACCATGTCCACACTCACTCTGCTCACTGCACAAGGGGCCAGTGAATTCGAGGGATAAGGTGTTGAGGCAAGGAATCCCATCTTATTTAGAAAACTGCTGATTGTGAAGATGGCAGACTAATGTCTCAAAATAACCATCTTTTCGGGGTCCAGATGCCAGGTTCTTTTATGGATCAGAGGTGGGGGGAGATGAAGAAACAAAGTGAAAAGGGTCATTTAATCTTGCATGTATCTCCTAAAATGGCAAGCCTCGGGAAAGAGAATGTGTTAATGTCTTCCTTCCTGCCATCTACAGGTGGATAGGGTTCTGAACAAAAGCACTTTAGCTTAATGGTCAGGCAGAGGGACAGGATTCTCTGAGCCAGGCCATTATATGTGATTATAATAACGGAAGTGGCCAAAGAAACAGATCTAGCCCGAAAGAGTCAATTTTGACTCCTCCCTGTTTCAACCTCTTCCACTGGGATCCGTCTCTACAATCTTCCCCCATCCATACTTGGGTGGATCTCAGGCTAGATCAAGGCTGAGGATAGCCTACATGCATGTGAGCTCAGTTGTGTCTGCCTCTTTGTGACCCCATTGTCTGTAGCCCACCAGACTCCTCCGTCCATGAGATTTTCCAGGCACGAATACTGGAGTGGGTTGCCATTCCTCCTCCAGGGGATCTTCCTGACCCAGGGATGGGACCCCTGTCTCACCTCTTCTGCATTGGTAGGCAGAATCTTTTACCACTAAGCCAACCAGGAAGACAGAGGATAGCCTAGCCCCCATAAGTTTGCTTTGGAAAAACTCATCTTGCTGTAACAGCTTATCTTGGTATCTCTGCCCTCACTTTACATATTCTGGAACTGCAGAATTTTTATACTCTTTTATAAGATGGCTATGTAAAGTATAGAAAGTTTGTCTCAGGCTATTACATCTTCCTTAGTCTTGGCACCCATTTCCATATCTCTCAGTTACCCGGTTCTCAGGGACTCACTTCCCATCCTAATTCATGCTCAGAGACATCTCTGAGATTGTCCTCTTCTGAAGAAAGTGGCTGACAATGCATAATGTGGGTTCTCTGAAGGGTAAAAATCATTTACACTTGAACAGAATTAAAGCCTGACTATATAGAATGTCAGATCATAAAGGGACTCAAAATGCTCTCATTCCAACCTCTCCCCAATTTTGCAGAAGAAGAAATTGAGGTCCAGAATGGGAATTCTCTTATGGAAGAACACACAGTTGATTAGCAGCAGTCACCAGTCAGCATTCTTTCTATTATATCCTACAATCTCCAGAAAAGTTTGCCAACTTAAAAAAATATTCACAACCTAAAAGATGAGTTATGTTTTATTCAGTGGGAATTTTAGTACTTCAAGCCCAGGAGACAGCAACTCATATAAGCCTGAAAGAACTGCTCCTAGGAGGCAAGGTGGGGAACCAGGTTATATAGAAGTTTTGCAACAAAGGGTAGGTACTAAAAACATCAAAAGATTATCATAAATTAAAGAAAACCAGATAGGCCAAGTTAAGGAATTTAGCACTTCTTTATATATGAAAAGATGCAAGAGTCTGGGCTCACAGAAGTCATTCCTTTGATGTGCACCTCAGCTATCTGGGGCCAGTATCCTGTATTTTCACATACTGAGCTTCCACGGGGCTCACCATAGGGAGTGACAGCAGTCTGATGGCTGCTAGTGGAAGGTATTCTTTTCCTTCCTTAGTTTCCTCAGGGCTCACAGGCTCACACTGGAGGGCTGCAATCACTAGGAGACTGTGACATCATTTGTTTACTGATATGGCAAGAAATAGTCCATTTCTCAAAGCTAAGCAGGCTAATTTCAAGCAAAGGAATCAGAAACTAAGAAAGGGGATTTAAGAGGGAATCCAACCACATCTTGGCACCTTGAAAACCATGCAATATTGCTCAGGTCTGCTGCAGCCAATGTAGGTAGTACCTGCTATCTTGTACTGTCCCTGGAAAGGTGGTGGCTTTTCTTCTCCCATCTCTTCTACTAAGCAGTGTGGTCCCCAGGACTCCTCTTTCAGGTCTGGGGCAAAGGATGGTGGGATGCTCTCCTAAGTCACTAGAGATACCATAATACCAACAAGTCCCTTCTTTGACGGTTCCTGAAGGAGCTGGCTTATCATATGAAGTCTCCTTGGAGGAAATCATTTGTCGGGAGGCACCTGAGAAGGGTGATGGGAGAAGTCCTGTTACCAAGTCCAGACTCTCTCAGTTCACCTCATGACATGCCAGTAAGTCTATAGATGAGGTGTTGAGGCAAGAAATATGACTTTATTCAGAAAGCCGCCAGACTAAGAAGATGGCAGACTAATATCTCAAAACAGCCAACTTATCAAGGTCTGGAAGCCAAGAACAGGAAGAAAAAAAGGAGTTTGAATTCCAAGAATGGGGATCACAGGAAAAATGTATAAGACTAATAAGTAGGTGGTGCCTGTTCCTTCCTAGTGCTTTGGAATTGACTCAGGTACCTATAGTCAGACAAGTGAAGAGCAAGACCCAACAGATTCTGCAAGGCTTTGGATACAAGTGGAGCTACTGCAGAGCCCAGTGACCAGTGCAGACAAGGGTTCCCTCCTGCCCACCCAGGCATGGAACACGGCAATGCTCTGCCTCCCCGAGGTCAAAAGCTTTAAGAACAGAGAGTCAACATCTATGATACGGATTCTGCAGATACCATTATGGGCAGTAGAAAAGGAAGAAATCACCAAGTGGATTCCCGGGCAAATGATATGAGGAATGGGAGCTGTAAGAGGGGAAGAAGAAGAAAGAACAGGGCATATTTCCAGTGGTGACAGTAATTGACAAACATGTCATTGGGAGCACACAGAGATGGATGTGAGCATCTGGGAGACTACGACAGAAGTCTGAAGAGTACTAAGAGCAGGGTCCACTCTATTAACTGAACTATCAAGTCACTGCCTTAATTTAATTATTAAGAATAAACATAATCTGGGACTTCCT
The DNA here is from genome assembly GCF_019320065.1 of Cervus canadensis. Classification (NCBI taxonomy): domain Eukaryota; kingdom Metazoa; phylum Chordata; class Mammalia; order Artiodactyla; family Cervidae; genus Cervus; species Cervus canadensis. The sequence continues at coordinate 75,718,870 of NC_057396.1, read as the reverse complement.
TGGTGGTCCAGTGGTTAAGATTCCATGCTTCTACTGCAGTGTGTAGGTTTGATCCCTGATTGGGGAACTAAGATCCAGCATACTGCACAATGCAGCCAGAAAAAGAAAAAGAAAAAAAAAAAACAAAAAATAAAACAAAGAACATAATCTGCATTTCTCAAATAATTAGTTGAATTTTGCATCTTTTCACATGCTCATTTGTATATCTTCTTTGAAAAAGTGCCTATTGAGGTCTTCTGCCCTTTTTCATTGGGTTGTTTGGTTTTTTGACATGAAGTTATTTGAGCTGTTTGTATATTTTGGATATTAATCCCTTATCCATCATATTATTTGCAATTATTTTCCCCCATTCACTAGGTTATCTTTTCATTTCTGTCAATGGTATACTTTGCTGTGCCAACATTGTTAAGTTTAGTTGGGTCCCCTTTGTTTATTTTTGCTTTTATTTCTTTTGCTTTAGGAGACTGAGCCAAGAAAATACTGTTATGCTTTATGTCAGTGTTCTGCCTATGTTCTCTTCTTGGAATTTCATGGTTCCCATTCTTATATTTCATCTTTAAACAATTTTGAGCTTATTTCAACAATGAGCTATCACCTCATATCTGTCAGAATGGCTATCATAAAAAAAAAGTCTTACAAATAACAAACATTGCGTAGGATGTACACTATCAGTTGGAATGTAAAGTGGTGAGCCATTATGGAGAACACTATTATGAGTTTCCTTAAAAAGCTAAAAATAGAACTACTGTATGATCCAGGAGTTCCATTCCTGGGTATATATCCAGAAACACTGAAAATTCTGATTCAGAAAGACACATGCACCCCGGTCTTCATAGCAGCACCATTTATAATAGCCAAGACAGGGAAGCAACTCAAGTGCCCATCAACAGATGACTGAATTAAGAACATGTTCTATGGAAACTTCCTGGACAGTGGTTAGGACTCTGTGCTTCCACTGCAGGGCGCTTGGGTTCAATCCCTGCTTGGGGAACTAATATCCCATGAGCTGCACAGCACATCCAAAAAAATGTGCTCTATGTATATAAATGAATATTACTCAGCCATGAAAAAGGAAATACTGCATTTGCGGTAACATGGATAGACCTATTATGCTTAACAAGTCAGAGAAAGACAAATACTATGTGATATCACTTATATGTGGAATCTACAAAGTAATACAAATTAATGTACATGTAAAACAGAACAATCTATGGCTACCAAAGGGGAGTGGGAAATGGGGAGGGACAAATTAGGAGTATGGGATTATCAGATTCAATAATACACCTATTTACTAGGTGTAAAATAGATAAGCAGAGGCTATATACTGTATAGTACAGGGAATTATAGCCATTTCTTGTAATAAACTGTATTGGAGTAAAATCTACAAAAATACTGAATCACTATGCTGTACAACTGATGCTAACAATATTTTTAACCAACTTGGACTGTGAAGAAAGCTGAGCTCTGAAAAATTGATGCTTTTGAACTGTGGTGTTGAAGAAGACTCTTGAGAGTCCCTTGGACTGCAAGGAGATCCAACCAGTCCATCCTAAAGGAGACCAGTCCTGGGTGTTCATTGGAAGGACTGATGCTGAAGCTGAAACTCCAGTACTTTGGCCACCTCATGTGAAGAGTTGACTCATTGGAAAAGACCTGATGCTGGGAGGGATTGGGGGCAGGAGGAGAAGGGGACGACAGAGGATGAGATGGCTGGATGGCATCACCAACACAATGGGCATGAATCTGAGTAAACTCCGGAAGTTGGTGATGGACAGGGGGGGCTGGAATGCTGTGATTCATGGGGTCACAAAGAGTCGGACACAACTGAGCGACTGAACTGAACTGAACTGATAGTTCAATTTTAAGACATTTTTATATAAACATAAGCTACATGTTGAATCCTAACTGATGACATCATTCTTGCCTATATAGGATAGAAGATTATCAATACTGATGTCTCTCACTCACTTTGAAATGCGTCAAAAGAATAAGGTGGATTAATGGATGGACTGATGGATGGATAAACGAACAGATTACACGGGCTTTAATTTCAGATTTTTTTTTGTCACTGTCCTGGGAGTTAGAGCTGTCACTCCAATCTCTTCCTATGTGCCTCTTCCTTTCCTTCTTTTCTTTTCCTGGAACTAAAAGTTCTGGTTCTTTTTTATGCCTTATACCATGACATACTCATTTAAATATCGAGCATGCTATAAATAAATGAGTTCCCAGAATGCTGGCACTGCGCAGAAAACGATTCTCAGGAATTTCCAAGTTGGATGGTTAGGACACCCTGACTCTGTTGAGAATTTTCCTCAGGGCCTCCAGCACGTCCTCGTTCCTCAGGCTGTAGATAAGAGGGTTCAACATGGGGATCACCGTTGTGTAACACGCAGCCACCACCCGGCCCTCCTCCAAGGACCGGCCGGAGTGATCTCTCAGACACGTGAAGGTAAGGGTCCCAAAGAAGAGCGACACCAACGTGAGGTGGGAGGCTCAGGAGGAGAAGGTCTTGGCGCAGCCTCCCACGGAGGGAATCCTCAAAACGGCCATGACGGTAAGCAGGCGGGACACCAGAGTCGCCGCCAGGCAGGCAGGGAGGACGAAAACGGCAAACACAATGACTACCGCTGCCTGGGCAGAGCTGTCCCCACACGTCCTCTCTAAGAGAGGTGGGAGCTCCCAGAAAACCAAGGCGATCTCACTGGGTCCACAAAGGGAGAGCGTGAAGGCCGAGCCGGTCCTCAGCAAGGCGCTGCGGGCGGCCGCCACGCGGGCCTCCCTCACGGCCGCGCCCGGGCCTTCCGCGTCATGGCGGAGACGCCGAGCGGGCGGCGCACGGCCAGGCCGTGAGGTGAGGCCCGGCAAGGGGAGGTCCACGGAGCCCGGGAAGGTGAAGCGGAAGAGCCGGGCGGCGGCGCGCGGGAGGGCGCGGCCCCGCGCTCCAGCAGGGCGGCCGTCGTCTGCCGCACGGTGACCGACGAGCAGCAGCCGGCCGGGAGCGAGCGGTGACTCAGCGGGGAGTACATGGGGCTCTGGAGCCGAGGAGCCACGCGGGCCAGGGTGATGAGGCCCACGGTCCCCGTCAGGGCGACCAGATGGCCGAAGAGGAGCAGGCGGAAGAGAGGCAGGGCCCCTTCAGGACGGGCAGTGAGGGCGGCGAGGAGGACCTCCGTCACAAAGGTGAGCTTTTTCCCTGCCGTGAAGCCAGGGGTACCCGAGAAGGCGAGGGTGAGAAGCAAGTCATGCAGCCTCGCATGGGATTTCAGCCCCTTCCTGGTTTACCGTGCAGAGCATGTGCTGCGGGCAAAATCCAGGTGCTACGTGGGGGCTTCGGAGAGGACTGGTCTGAACTCCTACATCCGAGGGGGTTCTGTGACATGGCGTCATCTTGGTATGTCAAGAAAACCAGTACCGGTGAACCTTTTCAGAAAAGCAGCGCTTGTTCCGCCACCTTTATTCCCTGCTAGCTGTGTGAACCCCTGCATGCCAGACAACCGCTCAACCAGAAGTTCCCTCTCTCTCCAACAGGGGTTGATGCTGGGGCCCTGCCTCCCACCGAAATATCTATCTCAGGACTCCTTCCCTTTTTTTTCCTCTATGACCATAGCTCCTCTCTGATTTCAAACCCTCTTCATTTCTTGCCAGGATCAAAACAAGAGCCTTGTAACTAACAGCTGCCCCTGCCCTCAGGCCTGCTTCTTGCCAATTCTTCCTCAGTGTAGCCAGAGTGACACTTCTAAGACTTTAATATGATCCCACTTCATTCCCCTGTTAAAAAATCCAGACGTGGAACTTCGCTGGTGGTTCAGTGGTTAAGAATCCACTGGCCAATGCAGGAGACATGAGTTCAGTCCCTGGTCTGGGAAGATTCCGCCTGCCACGGAGCAACGGAGCCCATGAACCACAATTACTGAGCCCGCACTCTGGCACAAGAGGAACCACCGCGGTGAGAGACCCGACGCCTGGAGAGCACTGCCCGGCTCGCCACAGTGAGAGGAAGCCCGTGCGTGGCAACAAAGACTCAGTGCAGCCAATAATTGATTTAAGAACTCCAGGCCTGGCGCCCCGTCAGGGACAGGATGTTGTTAGACTCCTGCGTGTGTCGGGGAAAGCCCTCCATGAGGTCCCCTACTTACTCCCGAGTGCCTCTTTCTCACGTCTCACTCCTCGCACCCGCAGCCACGGCCCACCCTCACCCTTTTCTCCAGCCACCTGCTTTACCTGTGGCTTCTCTAATCCCCCACCTTCACTCACACCTCTGCGCTTTCCACAGGCCATCACTTCTGCTGCAACATCTTAACTTCCCCATCCTCAGGGTCCTGCCCAACTCTCACACCACCTTCAGACCCCAGCTCAGAGCCTACTTCCCGCAGGAAGTCTCCTTGAGACTGTCTTCCCTGGTCAGCGTATGTGCCCCGGAGCTCAGCACACAGTAAACCTCCACATGCAAAGTTATCAGTGAGATATAAAGCACACTGCAGGGAGAAAGACGTTGTGCAGATCTTCAAGTGATTATTTTTATGAAAATATTTAAAAATAAAAGCTAAAGTCTTAAGAACCCACTAAAATTGACAAATATTTGCAGAGATCATAAGCCATCCTTGGACTTAGCCTCCCAAGCTCAACATAACAGTGTGCTTACCTGCCAGAAAGCTGTTGTCTTAATTAGATCCTCTTAGCTTACCAAAGATAGATTTTTTTTGCTATTTTTTAATTTTTAATTGGAATATAATTGCTTTACAATGTTGTGTTACTTTCTGCTGTACAATAACATAAATAAGCTACATGTATCCATAAATCCCCTCCCTTTTGAGCCTACCTCCCCCTCCCTCTCCTCTGGGTCATATCAGAGGAGGTGGCAGGAATTGGGAGAGGAGCATCGGCATGTGTACACTACGATGTGTAAAATAGCTATCGAGCAGGAAGCTGCTGTAGGGCACAAAGATAGGTTTTAAAGGGACAGATATTTTCTTTAATAACAGAGTTCACATATATAGACACTATTCTAAGTGATTTATATATTGAGTCACTTATTCCCCACATTCAGTTTATGAGGCAGGAACTTTTATTATCCCCACTTCACAGATGAGGCAGCTGAGACAGAGTTTAAGTAACTCCATCTTGCCTCCAAGATTGCACAGCTAAAATGGAACTGCCATTAGAAACAAAACTGCACACAGAAGCACTATTTTTCTTAAAGCAGGATTTTACACGCATCACAAGTCGATTCCAGCAGCCCAAGAGGACCCAGGAAATGTCTGCCTTTACGCAGACAAGTATGAAAACCAGCTCTACAGTCTCTCTGTATCTGAAGGCTGATGGAGACTCTTGTGCTAATGGACAGAAATTCCTTTGGCAGAATTGCAGTGCAGGGGAGTAGAGAAGGTATTTGATCATCTTTAAAGCATTAGACTTTGGCAGCAAGGCCAGCGTTGCACTGACGTATTGGAGAGAATGATGAATCCAAGAAATCGGATCTGGTGCTCTGATCTGAGCATGAACCAAGGGGACCAGAACAGTTTCCTCACCTGAATTCCACTTCACCTTTTCCTTGCAGTCCTCATCTCTCTTTTTCACTATTTTTCCTTTGTCTCTAAAAAGTCATTTATCTTCCACTGTGTGAGAATCTTTAGGGTCTGGGGAGAGACCGCTGTGCTGGGGTGCAGAGGGTCTGGGTGGATCTTATCCTCCCAAATCTGCTTAGTGATGACCCTGAGCAAATTAGCAAATTACTTTCTCTCTCCAGGCCTCAGTGTCCTTCCCTCTCCTCCTACACTCTACACACACACACACACACACACACACACACACACACACACACACACACACACACACACACACACACACACACAGTGAATCAACTTGGGGACAGTAATGTCATAGCTGCCTGAAAGGTGGTCCCTGCATGTATCACCCTCCAGTTCCTTGCCAGTTCTGGTCATCAAGCACTTTCTTCTCTCTCTTCCCTGAATCTTTCTGTTTCCATGATTGGCTAACCCTGGTTCATTATATATGCCTCATTCCAGTTTTTGTTCAGTTCCAGGCTTGGAGAGGAAAGATTAGAGAAAAGCCTCTTTGTTGGGTTCCCACCTCCAGTGCAAATCAATCTCTCTTGGTTAAGACACCGATAGCCTCTGGAAGTCTGAGTCCCCAGTCAACAGCTGCTGTGGTCTCTAAGGAAAGGCAGTTATTTCTCACGTAGATTCATGGCAAGGCTCCTGGTCCCAGTCCCAGCTCGCAAAGCCCTTCAACACACCCACTCAGTTGAGTCTGAACAGCCCGAATCTCAGTTCTACATGGTCCCTGGAGAAGTGAGATGTCTCTGGCTTTAGCTTCTCTAGTCAAAACAATGTCAGAAACTGTGCCCTCATCGGTGTGGCCACATCCTAGAAGGAATAAGGTGTTTTGTAAACACAAGGCTTTGATCACATTATTCAGAAGGACACCATGGGGACTCAACACAGCGACCTCACCAAGATATATCATGTCTTCTAAGTTGGCCCTGTCTGGAAGCCAGGGGTTTCACTGTCTTCCCCTGACCCTTGCTCCCTTTTTTCCCTTTAAAAACAAATGAAATCACAGGGAAAACAAAAGCCTAGCGTGTTGCCCAGAGGAGAAACTGGCACATCCTTCTTGTTGGCATGGCCTTTGCCAACTCCGCATCTTTAACACTGCAGTGTTTCTTTAGCTCCAAATTCAGAGGCGTTTTGATTTAGTCACTGCATTTCAAGATGTTTCAGTTCAGAAAAGGAAGTAAGGAAGACGGGAAGAACAGAATAATTACAGAATAATTGTTCTCTTGGACAATTATGAGAACCAAGAGAAAATGATACCACCTCTATCATGGATTCATCACTGTGCTAAGCACCCTAAATGAACAGCAGGCGATACATAATGAAACAAATCCCTCTCAATGAGAAAACACAACGGCTGTCTACAAGGACTAGGCAACCTGGTAGGTTACATAACTATTCAGCCTACGGGTAACAAGTACTAAGCTCCTAAGAGAGGCATAAATAAGGTGCCAAGGGGAGTCAGTGTAAGGTAAGGTTGCTCACAGTTGGGGTAGGTCACAGATGGCTTCCCAGTGGAGGTGGACTTCGGCAGGCAGTTTGGATGCAAGTGTTGGTACGAGAATGATGGGCAAGACTCTTCAGGAAGGGGGACAACATGAGCAACTTCACAGGGTCCAGAAAGCCCAGGGACTTCTCCCGGGACAGGGAGCGGCCCCGTGGCAGTAGTACAGGATGGTATTAGGCGAGTCCAGGACTAGTGTGAGGAGTGAGGCACTCACCTCGGATGCCAAAGTTAAGGGGGCACCCAAACCTTTAGCAAACAAGATCGACAATCATAAAATATAGCTAAAAAGTAAATTCCAATGCAAAAATCTATAATGAATATCAAAATTTTAAATAAACATCACCGGTATTACTCACTTTCTTCTTTCTCAGTCTCGAATAGAGTTCAAATTAGCACTGGTGCTAGGATGTGTGCTTGAAAAGGGGGTGAGACCAACGGCTTCCTGGGCACAGGCTTAACAAGGGCCGTCTACTCCCCTAAGGATAGTCCATCATCTTTCTTCCCTGCCCTCCACTTAGGAAAAGAAAGCGTAGGGAAGTCAATTAGATCTAATGCTCGCAGAGCAGCTCTAACGATTTCAAAGCGCTCCCTTCATCGTCCCAAGATCCCTGTGGGACTGAAAGAGGGAGCAAACTGCCCGCTGTCCCTGATGAGGAAACGTGGCAAAGAGAAGCCCACCGTCTTAGAGCTGCCCAGGGAGTGGGCCAGAAATCGAGTCTGCCCTGGGCTCACTAGCTGCTAACGGATTCTGCCTAAGCCATAGTCCCTTCTGCACAAGACAACATATTTTTAGGACCACACACAAGACACGTCCATGCCAGAGCTCGCTGGGTGAAGAGGTGAGTCCTCTGGGTCATGCTGTATTAACAAATTGCCTTAAAATCACAGTGATTTAACAGAATAAATTTATATTTACCCATGGAAAATCCAGTGTGGGTTGAGTCGTTCTCATCTGCCCTGCAGCTAAGCCATTTAGAACAGGCGGACATCAAAATTGCTAGTACAGAGGAAGTCAGGGAAAGATCACCAAGGATGTCACTAAGGACCAGGTCTGGTCTGCCTCCCTCCCACCCACATCCCAGTGGCCAGAATCCGGTCACATGGCTTCAGTGTTCCTGCTTACATAATCTAGAAAATGTAGAGAAGCACACAGGTCTTTGTGCCAACAACTGCTTGGGCTAAAATCTCTGCCACGCCCCTGACCCTTTGTGCATCCTTTGTGCAGCGTAAGGTCCAGAGCTCCCCCCAGAATTTCCAAGGACGAGCAAGGGCTCACGGTTGCATTCGTGAGGCTCTGCTTTCCTGCTTCCGCTCAAGTGTTATTTACACTCTCGCCCACTTCCCGTTGCTTCGCCCCCACATCACACCAGGGTACAGCATGGCCTGTTTTCTTCATCCTGCACTCTCTTAAACAAAATCAACATGGTGTGCTTGTTTGGGTAAGGGATTTTTAATAAAATTTATTGCAAGAAACTTAGGTTCATAGTACTACACAGAAAAGGGAGAAAATTAGAATTAAATAATTGTTGTCATTGTGCTACAAATCCCCCAGTCATGCCCATCGCAAGAAATTAGTCACCAGCTCCTCCCCACCCCCACCTGAAACCTGCCTGCTACTGTATGACCCATATCTTTCTCTACTGAGATCATCTTTTATTTATATCTGTCTTCTTCCAGTTCCCGCATCCTCCAAATCCCCATCCAATCCAATCCACCAAGAGAACACTCAAAATTCTTGGTATATTGTTATGCATGATAATCTAAATCTTTAATACCCAAATACTTTCCACTTAGACCATACATTACAGGTTCTTAAATTCCATAATCCAGATGCCCTTTAAGATGTTTTCCTCAACAAAGGGAAATATCTCTCCTAAATAGAAAAAAATTAGGTCAAATTCCAGCTAGCATTTAATTTTTTTTTTTTTTTTTTTTACTTTTAACATACCAAAAAACGATTTAGTGCTCAAAGATGCCCTGGAAACTGGGTTAAATGACGTAAACTGTCATTACTAAATAATTTCTCGGACACTTTAGTGTGATAATATGCTTTATAAATCTCCAAAATGAAGCATGTTTTGTGCAGCAATTCTCAAAAGTATATGACAATAGAATGTTTACTAAGCTACGCACAAATTCAGTGACACACAGGAATGAGAACTTATTCTCACACTCGTGGGCTTCCCAGGTGGTGCAGTGGTAAAGAATCCATCCGCCAATTCAGCAGACCTGGGTTCCCTCCCTGGGGCGGCAAGATCCCCTGGAGGAGGAAATGACAAGTCACTCCAGTATTCTCGTCTGGAGAATCCCATGTACAGAGGAGCCTGGTAGGCTACAGTCCATGCGGTGGCAAAGAGTCAGACATGACTGAGCCACTAACACTTTTTTTTTTTTTTTTTTTTATTAGTGGGAGGCTAATTACTTCACAACATTTCAGTGGGTTTTGTCATACATTGATACGAATCAGTCATAGAGTTACACGTATTCCCCATCCCGATCCCCCCTCCCACCTCCCTCTCCACCCGATTCCTCTGGGTCTTCCCAGTGCACCAGGCCCGAGCACTTGTCTCATGCATCCAGCCTGGGCTGGTGATCTGTTTCACCATAGATAATATACATGCTGTTCTTTTGAAACATCCCACCCTCACCTTCTCCCGCAGAGTTCAAAAGTCTGTTCTGTATTTCTGTGTCTCTTTTTCTGTTTTGCATATAGGGTTATTGTTACCATCTTTCTAAATTCCATATATATGTGTTAGTATGCTGTAATGTTCTTTATCTTTCTGGCTTACTTCACTCTGTATAATGGGCTCCAGTTTCATCCATCTCATTAGGACTGATTCAAATGAATTCTTTTTAACGGCTGAGTAATATTCCATGGTGTATATGTACCACAGCTTCCTTATCCATTCATCTGCTGATGGGCATCTAGGTTGCTTCCATGTCCTGGCTATTATAAACAGTGCTGCGATGAACATTGGGGTGCACGTGTCTCTTTCAGATCTGGTTTCCTCAGTGTGTATGCCCAGAAGTGGGATTGCTGGGTCATATGGCAGTTCTATTTCCAGTTTTTTAAGAAATCTCCACACTGTTTTCCATAGTGGCTGTACTAGTTTGCATTCCCACCAACAGTGTAAGAGGGTTCCCTTTTCTCCACACCCTCTCCAGCATTTATTGCTTGTAGACTTTTGGATAGCAGCCATCCTGACTGGCGTGTAATGGTACCTCATTGTGGTTTTGATTTGCATTTCTCTAATAATGAGTGATGTTGAGCATCTTTTCATGTGTTTGTTAGCCATCTGTATGTCTTCTTTGGAGAAATGTCTGTTTAGTTCTCTGGCCCATTTTTTGATTGGGTCATTTATTTTTCTGGAATTGAGCTGCAGGAGTTGCTTGTATATTTTTGAGATTAATCCTTTGTCTGTTGCTTCATTTGCTATTATTTTCTCCCAAATCTGAGGGCTGTCTTTTCACCTTACTTATAGTTTCCTTTGTAGTGCAAAAGCTTTTAAGTTTCATTAGGTCCCATTTGTTTATTTTTGCTTTTATTTCCAATATTCTGGGAGGTGGGTCATAGAGGATCGTGCTGTGATTTATGTCGGAGAGTGTTTTGCCTATGTTCTCCTCTAGGAGTTTTATAGTTTCTGGTCTTACAATTAGATCTTTAATCCATTTTGAGTTTATTTTTGTGTATGATGTTAGAAAGTGTTCTAGTTTCATTCTTTTACAAGTGGTTGACCAGTTTTCCCAGCACCACTTGTTAAAGAGGTTGTGTTTTTTCCATTGTATATCCTTGCTTCCTTTGTCAAAGATAAGGTGTCCATAGGTTCGTGGATTTATCTCTTGGCTTTCTATTCTGTTCCATTGATCTATATTTCTGTCTTTGTGCCAGTACCATACTGTCTTGATGACTGTGGCTTTGTAGTAGAGTCTGAAGTCAGGCAGGTTGATTCCTCCAGTTCCATTCTTCTTTTCAAGATTGCTTTGGCTATTCGAGGTTTTTTTTTAAAGAATGTAGAATCCACCAGTAATAACTGATGCCACAGAACAGCCCACATCCCTGAGGGGCCACGAAGGACCAGGCATCAGGCCAAGCACTTTACATGTAACTTCTCACTTAAAAATAAAATTACAAGTTGCTCAGACAAAATGCAACATTCCTAATCACATAAGGAAATACCCTCATAGATGATAAAGCCATCTTTGGTTAGTAGTTCTCATAAATCCACGTGCAATTGTCATCTCCTCATCCCCCTATTCCGTTTTACTCTTCTCTAGCTCAATATTAATGTTACTGCTGATGTCAAGCTTCCCTGTTGCTGCCATTACTCAGTTTAATTTCAAATCTTTATTGGCATTTCTCGCCCCATTAAAATATGGGATTTCATTGTTGGTATTCTGCCTCCGTCTTGCACTGCTTTCCCTGGAGGCAGGCTTCATGGGGAACTCCTTACCGGAAGATACCCGACCTCTGCGGGGCTGATTCCACGTCTCGTGTGGGGCAACCGCTGGCAAATGATAACCGGAGCCCAGACGGCTGGTGCAACAGAGGCGGGTTTTGATGAGCACTTTGCAGATCTGTGAAGATAATTAGTACATCTTGGCTTTATGAAGAGCTTTCCTCAGGGCCTCCTTCACTTCCTTGTTCCTCAGGCTGTAGAATCAGAAAATGCAGCCTGGGGCTCGTGGTTGTGTAGAATATGGTCACAGCCCTTTCCCCTTCTAGGGACTTGCCTATATCATTGCATACGGAGATTAAAGCTCAAGTCACAGAAACCAGCCCTACTGTAGTTACACGGGAGGCGAGGGTAGAGCAGGCCTTTGCCCGGCGACCTGATATGCAGACGTGGAGATGGACTTGCTGATGAACAGGTGAGTGACCAGGATCACAGTTAGTCTGGTCAGAATCATACAGAGAGCAATTCATATATGTAACAGAAATTACGCAGAGAAAAATCATATATATAGCAGCAGCTGCTAGGGGACGCTATCTCTCAGGACTGTGCCAATAACAATGGGAAGTCACAGAAAATAAAACCAGTTTATAAGGGCCATGGAGGGAGACAAAGAAGGTGAAATGCATAGACAGAATTGTATATGTCAAACCCTCTCAAATGTGCTGTCGCCAACTTCTGCCAGACCTCTTGGGAGTCCTGATAGGGCATAAAGCAAGGGCCAACAGTGGCCACAAAATAATCACAAACACGTCTGACAATATAACTAGTATTTCCAAAGATGAGGGCCTAATTTCAGCCGAGTAATGCTTGGGGATTTTAAGCACTGGATTTTCACCACCACCATCAATTCCCATGAAAACACCGAGTGAAGAGAAACCTCAGTTAGAGCTGGGAGACCAGCAGGGGGCGCGCTCGTGCCCTGTGATGAGAGCGGAGGCCGACAGGAGGAAGGAAGCCTCCCCTCTCCTGGAATTTAATACAGTCATTCAAACTCATCGACCTCCTTTCTCTGATTCATATCAGCTAGTCATATGCTTGTCGGGAGGGCCAGGCTCAACACTGGATGAAACCTGCTAATAGGAAAAGCCCTGAAAAGTTTCTAGAATTGCAGCCGGGAGACCAGTCTACTAGCTTTTTATACCCAGAGATGGAACCCGGGTCTCCCGCACTGCAGGCAGATTCTTTATCATCTGAGCCGCTAGAGAAGCTCTTTTATACGAACAGGCGTAGGCAATGGCTAGGGGACTTTATCAAGCAGTTTCTGGGATTTTCCAAATGCTGTTGATTGCAACAAAATTCAGGCTTGCACGCACGAAAGCTCTAATGAACTTATTCATGGTTATTACAAGTGACTTAAAAATTCTGATCTTCCTTCAGATGTTAATTCCACCGGAGCAGCTTTTAACTCCATGTTTATAAATGGGCTGAACCAAGATCTTTCTCTTCCAGTAAAAAGGACCAGGATGGACCAAGAAACTATGTCCACTCCAGATTTAGTTAATCCGGCAAATGAGTCCGCTTGCACTCTAGATGAGTCATCTCAAAAGAAGATTGTTAAAATTCTTAATCTTCGACTCCAGTATATGAAGGCTCCTAAATGGAACCAAAACACCTCTAGTTTCTGCTATTGCCGAATCAGGACACGGCCAGGGAGGCGGGGGAGGGGGAGTGGAATGTCACAAATTTAAGGGCTTTGACACCTTCAACCCTCTAAGCAGCCAGCCTTTCCAATGGTCTCCCAATTCTTAATGACAAAATTCCAAGAACTACAGGCACTCTTCACATTTGCCTTGGAGAACACTTCTCCAGATTGGGGATGAATCTCTTCCAGTCCTAGTTGACACCAGAATCACACTCTCGGTGCTCAAGCCTGCTATTGTAAAGCAGCCCCCGCCTCAAATAGTGGAGATCTCTAATGAGCCTCAGGAGGTTCCTGTCTCTGAATTTTTCCCTTTTTGTTTAAGCCCTTAGAGAGATACCTACCATTCTCCCCTTAGTTCCACTACCTCTATCCACTTATTAGGCCAAGACTTTTCAGAGAAGTATCATGCCAGAATTTCTTTCTCCCAAAGGGGAAAAATGATTCTAGACTTTGACAGTTATCATCAAAGTAACCAACCAGATGAAGTAAATGATGCTTTGACATTTTTATTTGTTCTGTTTCTGACAATATTAGCACTTCCTCTGCTCTAAACACTGAGCATTTATTCTTATTAAGTCAGCGACCACTTTTCTTAGGGGCAAAACCTCCAACTGCTGATGGCAAAATTCACAGGACATCTCCCATCAAAATTCAAATAGACCCCTCAGTATTTCCAGACTTAATCATTTAAAGAGGATGAGATGGTTAGATAGCATCACCAACTCAATGGACATGAATTTGAGCAAAGTCTAGGAGATAGCGGAGAACAGAGGAGCCTGGTGTGCTGCAGTCCAAGGGGTCACAAAGAGTTGGACCTGTCTTAGCAACTGAACAAGAGCAGCAACAAGTAAAGAGGCCCTTCAAGGCGTAAATCCTGTAACAGAAGATTCCAAGTGTCAGGGCCTCATCAGCCCTTGTTCTAGTTTCTGTGACATCCCCATTTTAGGTGAGAAAGCCTAAGGACAGGGTTTGGAGGTTTGTCCGGGACCTTCAAGCAATAAACAACACTACTATCCCTGGACACCCTGCTTTCCTTATCTGCATGCATTATTAGCATTCATTCCCACTGAAAATAAACTTTTTTACTATAAGTGATTTCTGCAATGCCTTCTTTAGTATTCCAGTTCATGAAGCTAGAAAATACCTTTTTCCATTCACTTAAGGAGAGAAACAGTTCACCTGGACAGTCATGCCTCAGGATTGTACTGAGAGTCCTTATTTGTTTTAATCCTGAAGGCTGATCTGGATAATATAAAGTTCCCTAGAGGTTCTACTTTGTTGCAGTATGTGGATGAATTGCTTCTCTGCTCTCCTCACCAGGCCTCTGTAGAGCCCTATACCAAAGTCACAGATGTGGAGCTCTATACCAAGGTCACAGGAAAAAAATATCTGGAACTGAACCGAGCCCCATAGCCACTATTGCTCTGAGCCTCTGGATCTAAATCTGACCATTCCCTGACCCCATATTAGGTAAATACCCACCCTATTATCCACCCTGTAGCGTCCTAGCCATCACCTATGCCACCCTTCCAGTAGGAATTTTCTCCATCTCCAGGTTGTAAAAATTAGCTACTAACCTGGGCTTCCCCATTCGCTTAGCCAGTAAAGAATCCACCTGCCATGCCAGAGACACAGGAGACCTGGGTTTGATCCCTGGGTCAGGAAGATCCCCTGGAGAAGGAAATGGGAACCCACTCCAGTGTTCCTGCCTAGAAAATCCCACAGACAGAGGAGCCTGGTGGACTACTGTCCATGGGGTCGCAAAAGAGTCGGATACCACTGAGCACATCAATTCAGCTTGCGAAAGGGCTCGGCTCTCCCTTGAGCCTGCCCGCAGTCCTAACAGCTTTTCCCCCTCTAATAAACTTCTTCCCTTTTTCATTCTGCCTCATGTTTGAAAATTCTTTTCCAACCTGCACACAGACCATGATGGCCTCCTCACAGGAAGACAGCATGCCCTTCATTTAATTTTATTTTTTTTTATGCCCTTTATTTTAAAGGGGCAGAAGGTCACCGAAGAAAAATTGCCTTTTCCAGATACTTTATCTTCTAAAATTTTAATTGCAATCACATTTTTATTTATCCATTCACAGTTGTTGGACACTTGGATTATTCCTAGTCTGTTCCTATTGTGTCCAACAACTGTGAATGGATAAACAAAATGTGGTGGCAATTAAAATTTTAAAAGATAAAATATCTGGAAAAGGCAAATTTGTAGTGACAGAAAGCAGATTCGTAGTTGTCTGAGGTTAAAGGTGGGAGTAGAGATTGGCTGCAAATGGACATGAGGAAACATTTTGGAAGGATGGAAATGTTCTCAAACTGGTGTGTGGTGATGGTTATACAATTTTGCAAATTTACTAGAAATTATCAAAGTGTACATTTACAGTGAATGAATGTACAGTATGTAAGTTATCCCTCAATAAAGATTTTTTAATCAAAAAAAATTTTTTAAACATTATGTAAACTGGAGGGAAAAACGAAATGAAAAATTGCAGTTTGCCCAATCCAAGTTCAGTGTTTAGAGCATCTGATACCAGAACAAGGACTACATCTAGACCTAAATAGACTTCATGGTACCCCAAGTTTCCCCAAACCCAAAACTAAGCACTAACTATGAGGTTTTCTCAGCTGATCTGTTATTGCCAAAGCTGGATTCCAATTTCTCTTTCATGACCAAACCTCTCCTCCATGTGTTTATTCAATAAAAATAACCTTGACTCAATGTTATGGGAAGAACTGAATGATAGCCATTGATGAACCCACCTGCCCTTGAGCATCCCGATGATCAGATTGCCCTTTCCCTTTCTTTTTTCTTATGAAAAGGGAGGAAGCACCCTTGGGGTGCTCATCCAGAAAAACAGAGACACCACTGATCCATAGTGTAGAATAGTCAGCAACAGGACCGAGGGGCACAAAGGCATGAGGCTTGCCCGGGGCCCCTGAGGCCACGGCCCTCCCAGTGAAGGCCACCGGGAAAACCACTGAGGGCTCTCCCGTAATTGTTTCTGCTCCTCATGCAGGAGAATCTCTCCTGAATTTTCATCATGTCAACATTTTCCAGCCAATCATCTCACCACCTATGAAGTCCTTCCATTAACTGCACCTCCCATAATTCTTTGGCATTTTAATACCCTTAACCTGGCTACTCTTCTCCTCTCCAGCACTGGCAGACCACCTAGGATTCCTCAGCGCTGGTGGACCACCCCCTGACTCCTGATGATGAACTACAGGAGATTCCACCGGGTAATCTGGACCCTGACTTCTCCTGACTCACGAATGGTTCTTGCTGAAAGGGGGACAATAGCAAGTACTGTGCTGGAGGTGCTATTAGAACTCTTTTTGAGGTTGTTGAGCAGCATCTTTATCTATGGCTACTTCGGTCCAACGGACTAAATTATGTGCTCTTACACAGACCTGTACATTAGCCAAGGACAAAACTGCCAATATTTATATTGACAGTAAATATATTTTTAGAGTAGCTCATGATTCTGGAATGTTTTAGAAGCAATATGGCTTCCTTACTTCCAGGGGAAATAAAATTAAAATTGGCCCCTATGTTGAAGAATTATTGAATGCAATACTTTTATCTGCATAAGTAAAAGTATTACTTTACTTAATACTTCTATTAAGATTCTGGGGCATCCTAAACTCAACTTTCGCTGGAAATGTGGGGAAATCACCTTGCTGCTATTCCCGTACCTTCTGCTATTTCCCTTAAAGAGAGCTACAGTAGCCAAACCTCCATCATGGTGCAAAGAGATAGTCTCCTGAATGATAATCTAGAAAAACTGGCCTCAAAAAGGGAAAAGCAAAACTGGAAATTCAACAATTGTTGGTTTGATGAAAAGAGAAAGCTGTTGCTTAGATCAAATAGCAACAAAGTCCTACCGGACACTCTATAAAATCCCCAGTCCTCAATGCTGCACATACATTAAACAAGTGGTCTACTGACAAATGATAGTCTTCATGAGTCAGTATTGGTGGGGAAGTATTAATAAGCCCCCAAAGTGCCTTCCTTACTTGTCCCACTTGTCCGAAGTACAACCCAGGAAGCCTGACCATACTGCCCAAAAGCCTGACCAAAAGCCTTCTGGACTTTTTACCTGCCTAACAGACCTTTCAGGGTCTGGCAAATGGATTTCATGCAATGTCCTCTGAATAATAGATATAAATATGTTTTAGACATAGCCTGTATGTTTCCACACTGGACAGAAGCCTTCCATTGCAGACAAGCTACTATACCTCCTCGATGGCGAAAGATCTTTTGGAAAAGATCATCTCTCCCTGGTGAACTCCCCTTGAACTTCATAGTGATTAAGGAACCCACTGTAGTGGCCAGGTGCCTAAGCCAGTCCATGCTGTTTGGCCAGTTTTCAACATTTCATTTCACCACTCTCAATTCTCTGGTTTAGCCGAACACACCAATGGCATTATTAAGACTCAGTCGGCAAAATTTGTAGAGGCCCTCGAGATTCCTTGGCCAAAAGCATTGGGTTAGTCCTAAATCTTGTATCTACCTCTTTAGAAACTCATAAACTCTCACCTTTGAGATAATCACAGGATGCCCAATGAACTGTGCTCCTAATTCGTTTGACCTACAACTGATAAAAGGAGAGATACTCTAACATTGCAAAGCCCTAATTGCTTCTATTAAAGATCATCATGTTCTGCTCGGGCAATTTTTTACAGGGTGACCTTGGGAGAAAAGGACCTTAAGCATCACACCTTGCAACCTAGAGATTTTGTCTACTGGAAAAGACAATTGCAGGTGAATTCTCTTCAACCTGATTGGAAAGATCAGTAGCATTAGATGGTGCTAACCAATTCTTGTGTCACCAAATGCCAAGGAATAGGTTCATAGATTCGTGTGACATCCCTCAAGAAAGTACCAGATACTGACTGTACCTGCATATCATCTAGTGACCTAAAAGTAAAGATTTTCTGGAATAGAAGCAGCCATCTGATGAGACCGCTTTCCCATGATATCCAGACCAGGCCTGTAGGAAGTTCCTTCCCAAAGCTTTGAGGATGAAATAACACTTCAGATTATTTCTCATGTCTATGATCTTGATAACATGTAAACTTAACAGATAAAAAGTACCTTAGAGTTCTCCTTCCTACCCCTCACAGAGGATGAGATGGTTGGATGGCATCACCCACTCAGTGAACATGAGTTGAGCAAACTCCAGGAGTTGGTGATGGACAGGGAGGCCTGGCGTGCTGCAGTCCATGGGGTTGCAAAGAGTCAGACAGGACTGAGTGACTGAACTGAACTGAACCCCTCCCTGTTGACTTGAATAGATTTCCCATCTGTGCATTTTCCCTCCAACATGAGACACTACACCCAGAAAAGATCTTTCATGGAACTGGGAGGGAAAAGCCTATGAAACTAGAAAACCTGATTCTTGATGAGTAATGTTTTCAGAGAAAGGCCTTGATCAAAAGGGGGAATGGCAAAAACTAATAATAATAATGAGCAGAAACTTCAATTAAATAAAGCTGGGAGCCAAGCAGGGGGAGCTCTCACATCCGGCAACAACAGCAGAGCCCAGCAGGAAGAACTAAAGCTGCTCTTTTCCCTGGCGGCTCAACGGGTAAAGAATCGGCCTGCAATGCCGGAGACCCCAGCTCAATTCCTGGGTCGGGAAGATCTGCTGGAGAAGAGATAGGCCACCCACTCCAGCACTCAGGGGCTTCCCTGGTGGCTCAGCTGGGAAAGAAGCACCTGCAGTGTGGGAGACTTGGGTTCGATCCCTGAATTGGGAAGATCCCCTCGAGAAGGGAACGGCTACCCACTCCAGTATTCTGGCCTGGAGAATTCCGTGCACTGTATAGTCCATGGGGTTGCAAAGAGTCGGACAGGACTGAGCAACTTTCACTTTCCTTCCTGGCAAGGACTCAGCCAATGAAAAGTCATGGACTCTTTGCTTACTGTAACCCTCCCAACTCCCTCTTCCCCTCTATAAAAATATCCTCCTTGTCGTGTGGGAATTTGCACGCGCTCACCGTGGTTGGAGCCCCTGAGTTGCAATTCTCTGCTAGTCCCAAATAAATCCACCTTTGCTGGAGAAATAGCTGGCAGCCTGTGTTTCAGGCCAGCACCACCATTCAATAACTTGTGTTCCTTATAGCTCTGTTTTATCCCCATGATTCAGAAAGCACTGATTATTTGTCAAAATATTCAAAATATTTCCCTTCAGGAGTGGGCCTGATACATCCTGAACTAAAGAAACCAATTAAATGTCTAAATATATTTGTCTAATGCCTTAAAGAAAAATAGTGTTGACGTCAAGCTTTTAATTGCAAGAAAGGCTGTGTTAAAAACAAAGAATTTTCCTTGGAATGCCCCAACATGGATCTTTTACTATGAAGACCTGGAAGACAGGAAGCAAAGGGTTTATATCAAGAAGCTAAAATTCACACTATGAATAGAGAGTCATTTTCTTACCTAAAAGGAAGAAGAGATTGCAATGTAGCCCTGACAGTTGCCTTTTCTTTTTGTAACACAAGTGTCTGACTTGAAGCTTTGGTTGCTGAAGCATCCACCTCAAAGATGCATCTGCTTCAACACATCTAGGAAGGCCATCTCGAATATCTGCTCTGCTCCCTACCCCATAGGTTCCTTTGTTTTCGAGACACTGGTTTATGTGGCCATTTGGGTACTTTTTTCTGTCTTTCTTTTTTTCCCTCTTCCCTTGCTTTAAATTCCCACTCTTATGTTTTTAATTCACTAATAAAGAGCAATCCAGGGAAACCCTAGACCCCGACCCTCAACCTCAATCAAAGCAGATTCCCAGGCCTGTGGTCAACTCTCTCCGTGTGTCTCTACCAGAGGCTTCCTTGTATGCCCCCTGGCGTGCCTGATACACTCTTGGGCTTGTAAGTAATAAACTCTTTCTGTCTTCAAAGTTCCCTAATGGTTATTGCTAGAGGGTATCTTCCCATAATAATAAGAACCACAGGAGTTAGTCTGGTTACAACGTTAGTTTGCAAAGAGCAGATGTCAGTGGGAAGGTCACTGGGCCCCTAGGCATTTCTAGGGATAGCATTACTATCAATAGACTGACACCAGCAAAAAAAAAAAACAAAAGATATGATCAGTAGGCAAGGGAGGACAAACTGAATATACCTGATTGGATTATAGATGCTGTCTGGATCTTAAGAAGGGCCCCAGTACCCCATTAACCTCCAACCCCAAAGTTGAGTCCCAAAGAAGGTCAGTATAGGTGCTAAAAGACCCCCCTCATTTTGTAGAGGAATCTGAAAGAGAAGATACCTGTGCCTCACTTCCTAGGGTCATGTCAAGACTTCTAGGGTTTTTCTGCATCCAACATGGCAGCAAAACAATATGCCAGCAATGGATGATGAAGGCAGAAGGGCCAAGAGTGACTTCACAGAGTCCTGACACCTCAGGAGAAAACACTGATAAGCTACGGGAAAAAAAATATGAAACAAACGTTAGAAAACTGAAGGCCCCTCAGAACTACACAAAGAGAATCCAGAGTATGCATTTCTTTTTTTTTTCCATTTATTTTTATTAGTTGGAGGCTAATTACTTTACAATATTGTAGTGGTTTTTGTCATACATTGACATGAATCAGCCATGGATTTACATGTGTTCCCCATCCTGATCCCCCTCCCACCTCCCTCTCCACCCGATCCCTCTGGTCTTCCATGATACAGAGTGAAGTAAGCCAGAAAGATAAAGACCAATACAGTATACTAACACATATATATGGAATTTAGAAAGATGGTAACAATAACCCTATATGCAAAACAGAAAAAGAGACACAGATGTACAGAACAGACTTTTGGACTCTGTGGGAGAAGGCGAGGGTGGGATGTTTCGAGAGAATAGCATCGAAACATGTATATTATCTCGGGTGAAACAGATCATCAGCCCAGGTTGGATGCATGAGACAAGTGCTCGGGCCTGGTGCACTGAGTATGCATTTCTTAACAGAGACGCCAAGACTTGGCTACGAGCAGCAGCGGTTATGAGCGCATGACAACAGAAACCAGAAGCGCCAGCTCGGTCCGCACAGAGCCGGTAAGAACAGAGGAGCGCCTTGTACTAAACGTCCTCACTTCACAGCGCATCATGCTAAAGGTCCTACCTGCAGTGCCCGGACGACACAGAAACGTCCTGGGGGCTTGGATCCCTCCAGGGGGACGAAGGGAGTAAAAGGGAGAGAGAATTTTGAACTGACTTGAGTTGTTTAAATCCTGAATGGGCCATGTTTACAACTGAAAGTGACTTAGTTGCCTTAGATTGGAAAGAATTCCTTTTTTTTTTTTTGCCCTCAGTGGAAAAAATATTGAGTTCAGTTATAATGAAATATTAAGAAGTTATTTTTGTTTCACACTGGTGTTGAGACTGTAAATTATAAAATTATTAGAAATGCCAGCAGCAGGAACAAGAATCATGAACCAAAGTTAAGAGACACAAGAAATAAAGACCCGTTTAATAAAAGCTCAAGACGAATAAACAAGAGGATAATAAAATCTTTTAAACAATAGAAGGAAATTTCTTTGGGCTTGAAAAAGTATCTTAAGCTTTAATATCCAAATAGCTCACCAAGATCTTGCCAACAACACTGAAAATTAGACATGCTTCTAGCCACAAGGGTAGAATGAATACATCACACATTAATGGAAGATAAAGAAAAATACAAGTGATCTATACGGAACCAAGAAGTAGACTGCCATCAGATTTTGCATCTAAAGAATACCAGAAGTCAAAGGAAAGAAAAATGTCTACCAAGATCAAATTATTTTGAATCTAGAATTCAACTTCCAACCAAACTATCATTCAGATATGAACTAATTATACAAGACACATTCTCTGACAACAATGTAAGGACCACAGAAATTAACGAAAGTCTAGTCAAGAATATCAACCATTCTGGCAGATTGAAATAGCCTGTGTATTTATACTCGAGATAAAGTGAAGCTCATCCTCAAATTTCAAACTATTTAGAAATAACTGATGCTAAGTATGTATCAGGATCTGTGAATGGCAGCAACAGTGGTAAAGGAGAAAAACTATATTTGTAAATGCATGGTTTAGACTATGTGGACAACTAAAGTAAATGAACACTTTGCAAGCAAATACCAACATACACACACACACATACATACATACACACAGCCAAAAGAATCTAGAAAGAAATTAAAGATAAATACAGCAAAAGTAGAAAGTAGTGATGTATAAGACAAATCCTTTAATGGATCTGATAAATAAAACCAGGAACTGGATCTCTAAAATGACCAGTATAATAGAAAACATATTACCAGTCCTTTGGGTAAAAAAGATATAGAAAACAAAACAAATAAACGTCATTGGGACTGAGAAATGAGGGGGGAAAGTTCTTAGAGGTAATTTTAAATTATGAGAAAGAACAGTTAATTTATATCTGATCAAAAAAAATTAAATATGACCAGGAATTCTGTATATCAGTACAGATGAATCTCAGAACCATTATACTGAAAAATTGCCAGAGGTGTGAATGTTATGAACATTAGGACATCCTAGATGCGAAGCTTTAAAATAAATATAAATAAACTATGGGCTATAATGGAGACATAAATATGCAGTAAAAATAGAAAAGCAGATATGGGAATGTTAATGACAAATGTGAGTTCTCTGGAGAGAAAGGAAATGAGATCAGAGATGGGCACACAAAAACTTCAAGAGTATCATTATTGCTTTTTTTAAATATTAAATAAATATAGTCAAATGTTGATAGGTGCTGGGTGAGTGCATATCCATCAGATATTCTCTATGTTCTAGGGAATGATTAAAATATTGTGTAATAAAATTTACAAGAGAGTATCCTATGTAATTTTAAACTTCAAAATCTAAATATCATGCTTTATTTCTCAGGAAAACATACATTATTAAACTAACACACGGGCTTCCCAGGCGGCTCAGTGGTAAAGAATCCTCCAGCAATGCAGGAGACACAGAAGACGAGGTTCAATCCCTGGATGGGCAAGATCCCCTGGAGGAGGAAATGGCAACCCACTCCAGTGTTCTTGCGGGAAAATTCCATGGACAGAGGAGCCTGGTGGGCTGTAGTCCATGTGGTTGCAGAATCAGACACGACTTAGCAATTGAGCGCACACACACACAAGCTAACACAAAAGAAACAGAAAAAAAAGTAAATACATTATCAGAGTTGAAAAGTAGCCTAAGCTCCATCTGCCATGAATGACATCAGAATATGATGGTTTGTATGTTAATGTTCTTTGGAACCTGCCAGGAACTGGTAATTCCTGTGATATTTAAACACTCTTGAGTACACAATGGATATAACACTGATATCAAAGCCAGAATCAGATAGCACATGTACACACACCAAAATAAAATCACAGAAAATTCCATTTAGTCAATTGCAAAAGCTTTTAAATAAAAGATTAGCCAAGTGAGTCTTTTTTATTGGTATAAAAAACTAAAGTTGGAATTCCTTCCAAGGTTAGAATGTCTATCAATATGATTTATCTTATTATATATTAAAAGAGAAAATCATATGATTATCATAACATATGCCCAGAAAGCATTTGGTAAAATATAACACACTTTAGGGACAATGAAAATAACAAGTTTAAAATTAGGAATAAAAGTAGATTTCTTTATGTTGGTAAGGAAAGGTATGTTCCAGAAATTAGCAGTGAACATCATCCTGAATGTGAAATACTAAAGTCATTTCCATTAACATCCCATATGGAGCAAAACAGTTGTCCCTAACAGTAATTATTTAACATTTTTCTGATAATCATAACCACTATGGCAGATTTAAAAAATTAAATAAATTGTTAAATATTTAAGTAGAATAAAAAAGTTACAATTGACAGATTGTTATATTGCAATGTTAAAAAAAAAAAGAGAGAGAGAGAAAACCAACTGAAAAATTATCATGACCTAATACAAGATTTTAGTCTGATGTCCATGGAAGAAAAACATAAAAGATAAATAGCTGTAACTGACCAATGCTGAACTGTCCATTAGGGTAACAGCTAAATACACCTGGCATTTAGCATTTGATATGTGACTAAGTCAGGCTTCTCTGGTGACTCAATGGTAAAGAATCTGCCTGCCAATGCAGGAGCCACAAGAGATGGAGCCTCAATCCCTAGGTTGGGAAGATCCCCTGGAGTAGAAAATGGCAGCCTACTCCAGTATTCTTGCCTGGAAAATCCCATAGACAAAGGAGCTTGGTGGGCTGTTGTCCATGGGGCCGCAAAGAGTCAAACATGAGTGAGTGAGCACAATAGAAAGACATAACAGAATAAATGGATAAATTGGGGGAAATTGCTATGTTGTTAGATGAGAAGGCTCAAAAATGTGAAAATGTCACTTCTCATAGAATTAAATCCATTATTTTAGTGCAAATCCAACCGAGTGGGCTTTCTGCTCATGTTGCTTGGTTGTGTCACGACTGTATCAATGACCCCGATCAAGGGCTTCCCTTTAGCCTACCCTTAGCAATGTGACTGCAGTTCCAGCCTCCCAGAGACTGAATCCGTCTGTCCCCTCTTCCAACATTGTCCTACTTTGTGACTTTGTCCAACAGAACGTGGCTGAAGGCGTGGCACCGTGGACGCTGACACCAAGCTTCAGGAGGCTTTGACTTGGGCTTCTCTGATGGCTCAGGGGTAAGGAGCCCGCTGCCACGGCAGGAGACACGGGTTCAATCCCCGGTCCGGGAAGATCCCACGTGTCGCGGAGCAACTAAGCCCGTGTGCCGCAGCAGCCGCTGAGTCCACGCGCCCTAGAGCCTGCGCCCCGCGGCGAAAGCCTCCACAGTGAGAGCTGTCCCCCCGCAACCGGAGAGGCGCCCCCACCCCCGCAACCGGAGAGGGGCCCCCGCCCCCGCAACCGGAGAGGGGCCCGTGCCCCCGCAACCACAGAAAAGTCCTGTGCAGCAGCAAAGACCCAGCAAAGCCGAAACTAAGTAAATAGATAAAATAACTTTTAAAAAGAGAGAGAGACGCTGGCTCTTAGAGTCGGCCCCTGTCCTGTGCAGAGTCTAGGCTACTCTGTTGGGGTCTGTGGCACTACGTGGAGAACCCAGTCGTCGTGGAGGGCCCAAGGGCTCCCTCTAGCCAGCCAACCCCCGATAAAGAGCTGAGAGACCCCCAAGCTGCGGCCATATCCAGGATTCACTGCAGGTGCATAAGCCTCCCCAGCTAAAGTCAGAAACACCAGCTGGCTGACCCCTAGAGTATGAGCAATAACCAGACTTTTTCGTCTTCATCCATTGAGTTATTATGAAGTAGATACTGATACGGGCTCCGCAGGAGGCACTAGCAGTAAAGAACCTGCCTGTTGATGCAAGAGACGTTCGGAGACGAGGGTTCAATCCCGGGATCAGGCAGATCCCCTGGAGGAGAGCATGGCAATCCATGCCGGGACTTCTTGCCTGAAGAACCCCATGGACAGAGCAGCCTGGAGGGGCCACAGTCCACGGGGCTGCAAGGAGTTGGACACAACTGAAGTGACTTAGCATGCACGCATGCACGTAGATACTGATAAATTTGACAGAACCAGTTGATATTAAAGCTTATCTAGAACTTTAGACACATAATAAAAGCCAGGAAATTTCTGAAGAAGAATAAGATGTTTCACCCTCTCTGATATCAAAGGACAATTCAAAGCTTCAGGAATTGGAATCAAGTTAAAACTATTATAGGGTTAAAATGCATCTGTGGAACAAAAGAGTAAACACTGAAAACAAACTCAAGTAAATTTAGAAACATGATATAAACACAAAGCGTAAAATTAATGAATAAAGAAAATAAGTAACAACGTTTAGGAAATTGGCATACAACATCAAAAATCAATTCGATATGAATTAAGATTGCTCGTTTTTTATTTACAAAAATATGAAAGCATATTTTTATAAGCGTTGGGTAGGCGGCAGCAGGGAAGCTTGTAGACCCTGCACTTGGCCCAGGGGGGAGATGCCCCTGCAGGGACCTGGCAGAGCTGGAGTGGTAAGTGGTTACTGTGGCAACCAGGGAAGCCAGCGTGTAAGCCACACGGTGTGTGCTGCGCTTGGTCACCTCAGGGGGGTCTGACCGTGACCCCAGGGACTGCAGCCCGCCAGGACCCTCTATCCTAGGGATTTCCCAGGCTAGAAGAGTGGAGTGGTTGCCATGCCCTCCTCCAGGGGAGCTTCCCTTTGATCTGGGGGTCATGCGGACGTCTCCTGCATTGCAGGCGGATGTGTTACCACCAAGCCACCGGGGAAGCCCAAGGGACAAGCTACGTGAGCTGTGAGTCTCTCTCCCCAGCCCCTTGGTGCTCTGCACAGCCCCCGAAGCCTAAAGGAATGGGACTTCTCTCATTCACTCCCTTCTACCAAACTCATGCAAAATGACTCCTGTGGCCCACACCGAGCCAAAACTCTGAAAGGAGAGAAACTGGGGAAGGAGGCTCCGGTTTGCGTAACTGACACGGGAGACCCGCCAGCAATTCTGCTTTTACCCCTTTATCATCAGGAGGCTGAGCCAGAGAGCGTAACGGCCCAAGACTGAAGATGCTTGCTCCAGCATCCCCCCGGAAGACATTAGGAGAATAAACAGACAAATAAGACTATCTTCACAGAAAGGACCCTGTACAGCTTTCAAATGGGAAGAAAGCATACTGCAACTTACAGGTTATTAGAATTTCCACAACAAAACTAGCAAGTTGCAGAAAATGGTATAAAACATACCATTTTTGTTTAAGTAAATAAATGCTTATTGAGCTTAAAAAGATTCATACAAAAGTAGCAAGTTACCTCTGGGTGATGAGATTGGGAGGCAGAGGGAAAATAAGGAGCCACTGCCCCCTTTTTATTTTATATATTTATGGATCTTTTCATTTTATTACAGCAAAATGTATTCTTCATGATAAGAAACCCAGGTAAAATCTTTAAAAGAAAGAGAGTACCTTAAAACAAAAATCACGGAAATTGATAAAATGCTAACAAAAATATTTGAGAATCTTAGATTCTGTACCTAATGCCTTTAATCAGATCTTATCTGTTAAGATAAATGAATTAGGTATCTTTATTATTGACTAATGAACTAATGAATAGTAATAAGTTGAATATTTTAGTATTAGCTATTATTATTTGATTAACCCAAGTAGGCTTCTGGGTGACCCACCATCTCTGCCTCTTTCCTGCAAGTTGAGAGACTTCAGAGAAGGATTCTTAAATATAGAGAAATCTAGGCAAGTGATTTGAGATTTTCCCATGCTGAATAAACAGCAAGAATCCCCATGTTCAATCTTGGAACCCTAGGAGGTGCATAATTTTGTAAATGTTGACTCCTTAAATGAAGGAATTTCCCTAAAGATGTCTGTACTGAAGCACTGAGGGGTGGGGATTTCCCTAAAGCATGACTCACGCGGGTGCCTGAGGTCAAGACGCGTATTTTAAGCTCTCCTTGGCGCTGCTGACGATACCTGGCCCCTTCAGTCAACAGACACTCACTTACTGTCTAGCGAGTGTCAGCCGTGCTCTGGAAGCGCAGGAAACAGCAGTGAGCAGGGCTCACATGGGCTCTGCCCTGCGGGAACAGGTAAGGTCCACTGGGGAAAAACAAGACATTAATAAGCGGCTGCTTTATTTCAAAGGGAAGTTGAGAGGGAGCCAAAAGGACAAACGTCCAGCCCCAGCGGTCCCTTCACAAAAGGGATCAAGAGCCACGAAGCCCAGGGAGGTAATAGGAAATGATCAAGATAGCTTTAAATAGAATCCCTGGCAGAAGCAAAGTTTGTTGTCTTTCATTCCATAGACATCAAGCCTGCGCCAGGTGCCTGGAACCGCGATAAATGTGTCCCACGTGAAGAGGTGCACACGCCAACCGGCCATTTAGTCCACAAATATTTACTGGGTACTTACAATAGGCCGGGGACCATTCTAGGCACTGAGGATACAGCAGAGAACCCTGCCCTCACGAACGGACACAGATGTGGAGCGAGAGAAATCAAGAAGAAAAACACGTGTCAGTATTATGTCAAATGTGCATACACGACTGCTGAGTGAGTTAAGTTGCTCAGTCATATGTGACTCTTTGCAACACCGTGGACTGTTGCCCGCCAGCTTCCTCTGTCCATGGGATTCTCCAGGCAAGGATACTGGAGTGGGTAGTTGTTCCCTTCTCCAGAAGATCTTCCCAATCCAGGGATCGAACTTAGACTATATATAAAAGTGATAACTAATGAAAACCTACTGTATCACTCAGGGAACCCTACTCAGTGGTCCAGGGTGACCTGACCAGGAAAGAAATCCAAAGGAGAGGAGCTAATCTGTATATGCATAGCTGACTTATAGCACTTCTCTTATAGCAGAAACTAACAGCATTGCAAAGCAAGTCTACTCCAAAAAAATCAGTTTAAAAAGTTTTATGTAAGATGGTGATAAGTGCTGTGCAGAAGAATACAGCAGAGAAAGGATATTAGGGAGGTTATTTGCAATTTTAAATAGGGTGAGCAGGGAAGGCCTCGTCAGAAGGTGATACGTGAGCAAAGATTTGAAGGAGTCACGGGTGTAAGTTATACAGACGCCAGGTGCAGTTGCATTCTAGCAGAGGGAACAGCAAGTGCAGAGGTCGTGAGGTGAGGCCATCCCTGGGGTGTTCTGTGGTCAGCAGTAAGTTCAGAGTTTAGCAGAAGAAATGAGCATACAAAAGGGAATTTTTTTTTTTTACTCTTAAAAAAATTTTATCATAGTATAGTTGCTTTTCTCCTTCTGCCTTCAATCAAAGGAGAAGAGGGCGGCAGAGAATGAGACGGTTGGATGGCATCACTGAGCCAATGGACACGAATCTGAGCAAACTCTGGGAGATGGTGAGGGACAGGGAAGCCATGTGGTCGCAGAGAGTCGGACACAACTTAGCAACTGAGCAACACAGCTGCTCTACAAGGCCGTGTTAGATCTGCAGCACAACACACTGAGTCAGCTGAACATTCATGCGTAACAGCTAGCATGTATCCCCTCTTGCTTGGATTTCCTTCCCAGTTAGGTCGCCACAGAGCCGGCAATTATTGTTTAATTCAACATGACCCGTGATGATGCTGGGTATCTTTGCTAACCAATCAAGGGGAGTCACGGCAGACTTCTGGTGCCGGGCCCCAGACAGAATGGCTGATACTGCTGGAGGCAGCTGGGCAGCAAGACTATCGTTAAATGGAACCATTATGCACATGACAAGTGAAAAAAAAAAACTGATTCAGCCACACTGGGTGCGGACCAGACCCACCTGATCCGTCTCCTGACCTGAAACCCGCTTCACGTTTCCGGAACAGTCTCCTTCCCTCCTTGTTCCCTGGCCTTTGTTTGCGCAGGACCTTGGGCTCTCTCCCTGGTTACAGGCTCGGGCTGAGGGTGCAGAAACACAGCTCCGCTCCGACCAGGGCACCCAGACGTCTGCTCCATCCCCACCGCCCTTCTCAGCCAGCTGTGTGGCCCCGTGTCTTTCTCTTGCCTTCTCTGAGCTGCCTCCTCCGCGCTTGTTTTCCTGTACCCTTCCCAGCAAAAAACACACGAATCTGGGCTTCCCAGGTGGCTCAGTGGTGAAGGCGGTGCAGGAGACCCGGGTTCAGCCCCTGGGTGGGGAAGACCCCTTGGAGGAGGCCATGGCACCCCACCCCAGGATTCTTGCCTAGGAAACCCCATGGACAGAGGAGCCTGGGGGACTGCAGTCCATGGGGTCACAGAAGAGTGGGACACGACTTAGAAAAAACACAGCGATGGATTGATCATTGATCCATATAGATAGACAGAGAGATAGACAGCCATGACTTTCTGTCTGTGGGTGTCTCTCTCCAGCACAAGACTCTACTAGTAAGTTCTGCCCCAGCCCTGTTGCATTCAATCAACGGCTGACCTGGGTCCCCAGGGAAAAGTTATTGGTCATACTGGGGTTCCAATATGACCATTTACATTCAGTCATAGTGTAAACTACCGTTCCCCATTGACATGATAAACGGACTCCCCCGGTGGTGCTAGTGGTAAAGAACCTGCCTGCCAACGTAGGTGAGACGTTGGTTCGTAAGAGATGTGGGTTCGATCCCTGGGTTGGGAAGATCCCCTGGAGGAGGGCATGACAACCCACTCCAGTGTTCTTGCCTGGAGAGTCCCATGGACGGAGGAGCCTGGCGGCCTGTGGTCCAGAGGACACGACTAAAGCGACTTAGCACACACGCACGTGATAAATGGCACCTTTAATTAACAACAAAAAAGGCTCCTCTTCCATGTATCCCCGTTTCTGGCAGCATTCGCCCTGCTGGGCCATCACTTAACAAGCACTGAGGAAGCCTGAATTCTAGTTCTGACTTGTCCCTTGAGGAGTCACCCATTTTCCAGGGTCTGATTTCCTGGGACCCTGAATAATTATGGCTCAGGTCATATTCGGGTGAAAATAATTATGGGCTCACCCACCCTCCCCAGCTGTGACCTGGGAGAAACACAGTCTGTGAACACTTTCCCCAGCAAGGGTACAAGGGAACCTATTCACCGAGGGAAAGGCAAGGCGCATTGTGGCCACCTCCCAGGGTCAGGAGCCCATCATACTTCCCCCTTTCGTCTTTAACCCCAGAGAAACCTTGGGGAAAAGAGAAGTAGGACGCGCCCATCGCCCGGAGAAGCAGTTGGCACAGGCTGCAGGCTGGCGTGACCTTCGCCAGTTCTCTGCAGCTGAGAAACGGTGGCAATTATTCTTAGCATCTGAGGCACAAGCATTTTTTATGAGTCTCAAAATGTTCAGGCAAAACAGGAAAGCAGCAAGGTCAGGAAAAAGCGCCTTTAATAAAGGCGGAACCAGGAAGGGGACGGATGGGGACGCCCTGCACATCACATCATCTGTCACTTCATGGTGGAAGGTGTTCTAGAGGCCAGAAAGAACCTTACGCACACACCCACAAGCTCACACACGCCAACACACCCCACGTATATATGTGCGTACACACCCACACACAGATACACACTTCCTGCCTTCAGGAATTGCACAGGCCACCGTGAGAAGCAGGTCATATCCGTGATCAATCATTTCCACACCGGGACAGACATTCCAGGGACCTGATTTCCAAGGAAGTGACATTTAAAACGAACCTTGACACTTAAAATTGCAAACTCTTGGTTCCCCTTGCTCTGCCTTATTTTTCTCCAGGGGAATTATGACCTTCTAAAATAACATGAAATTATTCATTATATTTATTGTCTCTCTCCTTCACCTTTACATCAACTCTGACCAAAGCTCTCCTTTCACTTTCTTTCTATCACTTCCCTCCTAATAGAGAAAAAGCAAAGAAAGAAAAACTAATAGGCTCTAACATCTGCTGGGGTTTCCCTGGTGGCTCAGTGGTAAAGAATCCACCTGCGTGCTGGAGAAGACTCTTGAGAGTCCCTTGGACTGCAAGGAGAGCCAACCAGTCCATCCTAAAGGAGATCAGTCCTGGGTGTTCACTGGAGGGACTGATGCTGAAGCTGAACCTCCAATACTTTGGCCACCTGATGTGAAAAGCTGACTCATTGGAAAAGACCCTGATTCTGGGAAAGACTGGAGGCAGGAGAAGGGGACGACAGAGGGTGAGATGGTTGGATGGCATCACCAGCTCGATGGACATGAGTTTGAGTAAACTCTGGGAGTCGGTGATGGACAGGGAGGCCTGGTGTGCTGCAGTCCATGGGGTCACAAAGAGTCAGACACGACTGAACTGAACTGAATGCAGGAGATTTGGATTCGATCATGGGTGGGGAAGATCCCCTGGAGGAGGACATGGTAACCCGTTCCAGTGCTCTTGTCTGGGAAATCCTGTGGACAGAGGAGCCTGGCGGGCCACAGTCCATGGGGTCGCAACAGAGTCAGACACGCCTTAGCGACTAACAGCAATAACAATGTCTGCTGAGCACATTTGACCTTCCAAAGAAATGTTGCATCCATTTTATGCTCAGAAGGACTCTGTGAAATACAGAGGTGGTGGGACTGTCCCTGTTCTCACAAAGCAGCCACACGGCCAGAGGATGGGGCGGGGAGGGTGGCAACCTACACACCATCCTCCCTAACACCCACCAACCTTGTAAAGATGTCATGCAGTCTCCCGTGGTGCATGGAAAGCTCTCAAAGAACAGAAATTATGTTTTCATTTTTCCCTTACCCTATGTTTCAGAAGACACAAATTACCTCTTAGTACTACTAGCTGGCACTGTGAGTACATTTCTGAATCCTTTGCATTTCTTGCCTCCTTCCAGGGACAGTAAACAAGATCAGCCTTCATGTTAATGCCCCAGCTTCCACAAAGACGCAAGAAGTTCTTTTCCCAACTACCAGAGGCTGGCACAGAAAGCTTCCCCAGTGCAAGCTTTCTGCCTATTCCTAACACCTGAAACAATTTTAACAGCATGTGTTCACTAACCACATCCTCAGGACAGTTGCAAGTTACACAGCCTGAGTTTAACCACCCTGACAACCCATTATTAAAATGATGCCCTTCGTAAGTGTTATCATTACATAACAGCATGGTAGGTAATATCATTACATAAAACACACTCAAACTAAATGTCATAATTCTGAAAGATGAAAGGTGATTTTCTCCGAGAGGTTAGGACAGTCTTCCTCCTTAGGACTTCGTATTCCTGGTTGCTGATGACCACAAATGCGTGTGGGAAACTCACATGGGTTCACAGAGAGAATAACTGTCTGAGTTTTCAAGGACTCTTTTTCTGGTTTCTCTGGAATATAAATGCAATCAAGGAATTTCATGTAGGAACTGAAAAATCCATGTCGGAATTCAAACTCTGTGGGGCTCATTATGAATTAGGCTCTCAGCCTGCTGCCTACGAGAAGACACACAGTGAGAATCAGGGTGAGGCTGAGTTGGATCAGACCACGGCACCCCTGAGACTTGGGAATGAAGCTTTGATTCCCAGTAGCTTCTGGGGCCCAGGTTCCAGGAGGTCTAGCTGCAGTTTGACTCCTCTGACCGTGATATTGCCCATTTTGTCTTTACAATACAACATTCCACTTTGTCTTGAGCGAGTGACTGAAGATCCATGGAATTCCCCAGGCCAGAATACTGCAGTGGGCAGCCTTTCCCTTCTCCGAGGATCTTCCCAAACCAGGGATGGAACCCAGGTCTCCCGCATTGCAGGCGGACTCTTTACCAGCTTAGCCACCAGGGAAGTCTAAGAACACTGGAGTGGGTAGCCTATCCCTTCTCCAGGGGAGCTTCCCCACCCAGGAATCGAGCCGGGGTCTCCGGCATTGCAGGTGGATTCTTTACCCACTTACGCCGGTAAGAAAGGGTGGAGAGTGAGCAGAGTGGTTGACCTGGGCAGGCCCTGGACTGGAACCAGCCAAGGTCATGCATTTGAGAGACTGGAAGGACCCAGTGTGACCCGGGTTTGGTAACAGGGAACATGATCCAAGGGAAGCAGAGAGCAGCTGGTCGGGGCCGGGTTATGCAAGGTCTTACGAATCACGTTCAGTTTGGTTTCCACCCTGAGAGCAACTGAAACCTTACGCGCCAAAGCGTCAGGCTGACTCACAGGCTATCGGAGGAAAATGCCCTCTTATTATAGGGAAAGCCACCCTTTCCTGTTCTCTAGCATCCAGTCTCCTCTGTTTTTCATGTGTTGCTAGTTCAATAGCTATTCTGCAACCAAAATTGCAAAGCCTGACTCTGCATCTATAGAGGGCTCTGCTATACACGATGTTAACCAAAAATGATCAAATATATATTACACATTACACATATACTTTATGCATACATACATATATATGTATAGTTTTGGTGGCTCAGCTGATACAGAATCGGCCTACAATGCAGGAGACCCAGGTTTAATCTCTGGGTTGGGAAGATGCCCTGGAGAAGGAAATGGCAACCCAATCCAGTATTCTAGCCTGGTATATCCGTGGACAGAGGAGCATGGTGGGCTACAATCCATGGGGTCAGAAGAGTCAGACACGACTTAGTGACTAAACCACCAACACAGATATTATAGACAGGCAGACAGATATAAACTAGATCTAGATAGATAGATATTTATATGCAGAGACAGAGAAAAGGGACACAGAGTCCAGAATGGCACAGGGGAAATCTCAGAAAAATGTCCTTGTCTCCCAAATATCTGCTTTGAAATGTTGTTCCACTTGTTAAGTGAAATATTCATCATTTTTTATTTAAAATAAAATACACGTTTAAACCATATGGACACGAGCAAAACATCGTCCATATAGCAGAGAAACTGAGTGAACTTTTCCTCAAAAGCTATAAAATCTCACTAACCAATAAGACAAATCTGAATTAGGGAAAGGACTGAATTGCAGAACTTCTATTTTATTAGCTATACATCAGCTTATAATTTGAACTAACCGCTAACAAGGAAGCCTGCCCTATACAATGCAGCCGCTGATTACAGACCGCCTCCTGCCACTATTCCGTGGGGCTCAGGCCCCTTTCCTCTGTACTAGACTTGAGGACCTGACTGTGCCTTCATTTCCTTGAATTTTCCAAAACAGATTTATTCCAGAGGTGGGTACAGAATAAGATGACAATAAATGCTTGGTTTTTAAGAAATAAATTGGAATCCTTTTCAAATCGCATCAATTCCTTGTAAAGAAGACAAGCTAAAGCACCAAAACAAAACAAATAGTCAAATGTCTGTCTTAAATATTATCTTCCGGATTGGGCTATTCAGTCACATCCCACTACAAGGCCCACACTATCTTCTTCTTAGCAATAGAGGGACCATCGTCCTGAAACAGCTGTCAAAATGAAGGAGCATCGTCCTTTCCCAGGTTTCTCTTCAACTGGGAAGTCAACATTCTTTTTTTAATTAACTTTATTGGAATGTAGCTGCTTTGCGATGCTGCGCCAGTGTCTGCTCCACAGCAGTGGGTCCGCCCAGTGTACACACGCGTACCCTCCCTCAGGATTTCCTTCCGTCCCCTTAGGTCACCGCAGAGACTTGAAAACAAAAGAAGGTTGTTTCAGTGCATGTGAAAGTCATGATTGCACCACACTTTACTCACGTTGTTTGTGGTTTAGTGACTAAGTCACATCCGACCTTTGCAACCCCATAGACTGTAGCCCACCAGGCTCCTTTGTCCGTGGGGTTTCCCAGGCAAGAATAGTGGAGTGGTTGCCATTTCCTTCTCCAGGGGATCTTACCAACCCTGTAGTCTATAAAGTGTTCAATAGCACTGTGTCTAAAAATAGATATGCATTGAAAAGCGTTCCCTGAGTTATAAAGTCGGTTCTCATTAGCCATGATTTTTATATACTGTCAACAGTGTACATACGTCAGGCCCAATCTCCCAACTCATCCCAAGCCCTCCTTTCCTCCTTGGTATCCACACATTTGTTCCCTACATCTGTTCTCTATTTTGCTTTGCAAATAAGATTGTCTACACTGTTTTTCTAGATTCCATGTATATGCACTAATACAGGATATTTGCTTTTCTCTTTCTGACTTAGTTCACCTGTATGGCAGCCTCTAGGTCCATCCACATCTTTACAAATGACCCAATTTTGTTCCTTTTGCTGGCTGAGTAATATTCCATTCTGTGTATGTACCACATGAACATTCTTATGCAACCTTTCCTAAGCCAGAATGGCATACAGCAAAGAAGCAATTACTCCAGGACACACTTGGCTAACAGATGCACCAAGTGAGCTGGAATAAAGCACAGATGCTCACAGACATGGTCTGAAGCTCCGGCAGCTTGATGCTGAGCACAGTTCCCGTGGAAGGAGCGTGGCGGGGCCGTTCTCTCTTCTGGGTGTGCCCTGCCTCTGTACTGGCTGCTGCAAGACACACGTTGGACACTAACTTTGCTTGTCACTTGTTTTTGTAAAAGTAAAAATTCTCTTCGAATTTATTTTGGTTAGTGAGAACAAGTACTAATGTAGGTCTTCAGTCAAAGTGGCATAAAGCAAATTTTCAAAAAACAGAGCACTTACGTACAGGCACACCTCGGATATTGTGGGTTCAGTCCCATACCACCACAATAAAGTAACAATTGCATTAAAGCAAGTCACAGATTTTTCTGTTTTCAGTGCCTATGAGAGTCCTGTTTTTGCCATATTGTTTAGTCACTAAGGCATGCCTGACTCTTTTGCAGCCCCATAGACTGTAGCCTGCCAGGGTCCTTTGTCCATGGGATTTCCCAGGCAAGAATACTGGAGTGCTTGCCATTTCCTTCTCCAGGGGATCTTCCAGACTTAGAGATCAAACCTACACCTCCTGCATTGGCAGGTGGATTCTTCACCACTGAGCCGCCGGGGAAGCCCATGCTGTAGTCTACTAAGTGTTCAATAGCACTGTGTCTAAAAATAGATATACATACCTTAATTTTAAGACCCGTTATTGCTAAAGAATGCTAGCCAAGATCTGAGCCTTCACCAGGTTATAATCTTTTTGCTGGTGGAGGGTCTTGTCTTCATGTTGATGGCTCTGATTGTTCAGTGTGGTGGTTGCTGACAGAATGACTGTGACCGTCTTTTAAAAGACAACAATGAAGTTTGCCGCAACAATTGACGCTTCTTTTCACAAATGGTTTCTCTACAGCAGGCAATGCTGTTTCATAGCATTTTACCCGCAGTGTAACTTCTTTCAAAATCAGAGTCAATCCCCTACAAACTCGCTGCTACTTTATCAGTTAAATTTAGGTAACATTCTAAATCCTTTGTTGTCGCTTTAACAACCTCCACAGCATCTTCACCAGGAGTAGTCTCCATCTCAAGACACTGCCTTCTGTGCTCTGCATTAAAGTTTTATCATGAAATTGCAGCAATTCAGTCACATCCTCAGGTCCCACTCCTAACTGTAATTCTTTTGCCATTTCCACTGCATCCGCAGTTACTTCCTCCATTAAAATCTTGAAGCCCTCAAGGTTATCCATGACTATTAGAATCAACTTCTTCCCAACTCCTGTTAATGTTTACATGTTGACCTCTTCCTGTGAATCACTGATGTTCTTAAAAGCATTTGGAATGATGAATCCTTACTTTGCCCAGATCCACCATAAGAGCCACTATCCAAAGCCTTATAAAATATATTTCTTAAATAATAATCCTTGAAAGTCAAAATGACTCCTTGATCCATGGGCCGCAGAATAAATGTTGTATTAACAGCCATGAAAACATCATTAATCTCATACATCTTCATCAGCACTCTTGGTGCTTGGTCAATGAACAGTGATATTTTGAAAAGAATCTTTTTTTCTGAGCAGTATGTCTCAACAATGGACTTAAACTGTTCAGTAAACCATTTTATGGGGCTTCCCTGGTGGTGTAGATGGTAAAGAATCCACCTGCAATGCAGAAGCCCCAGGTTCGATCCTTGAGTTGGGAAGATCCCCTGGAGGAGGGCATGGCAACCCACTCCAGTGTTCTTGCCTGGAGAATCCCATGGACAGAGGAGCCTGGTGGGCTACAGCCCATGGGGTCCTGAAAGGCCAGACACAACTGAGCGACTAACACTTTGACTTCACTTTTTTCAAACCGCTTGATTAATACAAACAGATGTGCAGTCAGTCAGGCTTTACTGCTCCAGCAGTAGAGCACAGGCAGTGTAGATCTTGGACAACTCCTAAGGCCCTGGGGTTGCAAAGTGGTAAATGAGCCTTGTGTCCGACTTAAATCACCAGCGACGTTAGCCCCTAACAAGAGAGTCAGCCTGTCCTCTGAAGCTCTAAAGCCAGGCACTGAATGCTCCTCTCCAGCTACAGAAGTCCTACAGGGCGTCTTCTTCCAACACAAGGCTGTTTCGTCTACTCTGAACTCTGCTGTTTAAGGTAGCCACCTTCCTTATCTTAGCTAGATCTTCTGGATAACTTGCTGCAGCCTCTACATCAGCACTTGCTAACTCACCTTGCATTTTTACACTGTGGTGGTGGCCTCTTTCCCTGAACCTCATGAACCAACATCTGCTAGCTTCACTGCTCTCAGTCTTCCCAGAATTAAAGAGAGGTGGGGCCTTGCTCTGGGGTTTTGGCTTGAAGGAATGATTTGGCTGGTTTGATCTTCCATCCAGACCACCACAATTTTCTCCATACCAGCAATAAGGCTGTTTTTGCTTTCTTATTATTTCTGTGTTCACTAATGCTTAATTTCATTTGTGTTCATGCCTTGGCTAACCAGTGCAAGAGGCCTAGCTTTCAGCCTAGATCAGATTTCAATGTGCCTTCCTCACTCAGCTTTATCATTTCTAACTTTTGACTTAAAGTGAGAGACATGTGACTCTTCCTTTCACTTGAGCATTTAGAGGGCAATGTAGGGTTATCAGCTGGCCTAATTTCAATAGTTTTGTGTGACAGGGAGGCCCAAGGATATGGAGGGAGACTTGAGAACAGCCAGTTGGGGGGGCAGTCAGAACTCACACAACATCATAACACACACAACACTATCAGTTAAATTCGCCATCCCATACAAGCCT
Source organism: Cervus canadensis (assembly GCF_019320065.1). Classification (NCBI taxonomy): domain Eukaryota; kingdom Metazoa; phylum Chordata; class Mammalia; order Artiodactyla; family Cervidae; genus Cervus; species Cervus canadensis. The sequence goes on along the minus strand of NC_057396.1, from coordinate 75,680,255 downwards.
GGTTTGTGGTGCCCCAAAACATTACAGCAGTAAAAACATCAAAGATCTTTGATCACAGATCACCATAAAAAATATAATAATGATGAAAAAGCTTGAAATATTGTGAGAATTGCCAAAATGAGACACAGAAATGAAGTGAGCAAATGCTGTTGAAAAAAAATTGGCCTTGATAGACTTGCTCAACGTAGAGTTGCCATAAACCTCCAATTTGTAGGAAAAAAAAGAAGAAAACTACACTACAAAGTGCAATAAAATAAGGTATTCCCATCTTTAGAAACACGGGTTTGATCCCTGGGTCGGGAAGATCCCCTGAAGAAGGAAATGACAACTCATTCCAATATCCTTGCCTGGAGAATTCCATGGACAGAGGAGACTGGCAGGCTATTGTCCATGGGGTCACAAAAAGTTGGAACAAGACCAAGCAACCAAGCAGGCACACACAGGTGGCTTGAACAACAGAAATTTACCTCCTCGTGGTTATGGAAGCTGGAAGTCCAAGGTCTGAGTGCCGACATTGTCATGATCTGGTGACAGGTCTCTTCGGCTTAGAAGGGTCACCATCTCGCTGTGTCCTGATACTGTTGGGGGAGAGAGCCCCCCGCTGTCTCCTCTTATAAGGACACTGATCACTCAGATCAGGGCCCCACCCTTCCGACTCACTTAATCTTACTACTTCCTTCCTCCAAATGCATTCTCAGTGGGGATTACAGCTTCAGCATATGAATTGGGGGGACTGAGATTCAGCTCAGAGCAGTATCCTTCTTATCTTATCTTAATCTGGAAAAATGGAAATAGTAATATGATAAAATTTGAATTGTCCAGAAGGTTTAGAGAGACTCACTCTTAGCTAGGCCTAAAACTAAGAAATTAAAGTGAACCCAAAGGACAGAAAGTGTTTTTCTCCTACATAAACATCAACTCTATGTTTTTTATTGTACAAGTTTGACTATATATGCTTGTGCTTGTTTTTCTGAGATGAATACACATAGTTATCACCAAGTTATCAAAGTCTTGGTGCAAGAAACGCCTCTAAAATTAAGAACCCCTGGTGATTTGAGATGAATATTTTATGTTGAGAATAAAAAGCTCTCCCTCAAGAAATCATCAGTAAATGTCTAAAGACAGACTCCTTCCGACTCAACGGGATCTCAGTAAATATGTATCCAGCTGAATCACAAGAGTTGCACACCACTAGTGCAACAGCTCCTTCAAGAAATAGGCCAGGATGTCAGAGGCGCAGAGGCTGGAAGCAGTTCCCAGAGAAGGGCAGGAAAAGCAAATCTGACCTCACTCAGTTAATAGATATGTTACTAGTGCATTTACATCATGCAGAGATTGTGTCAGGAGAAGAAAATCAGTCCAGGCGTGAGACAGACGCATTACTCAAAAATACAGTGGAAGGTGATACGCAGCAGGTGGAGGAACGGATGGACAGTCTTGGAGGCACGGCGTGGGAAGGAAGCGCTCAGCCCCGCTGAGCCCCGGGAAGTCGGGGGTTCTAGTCCAGACGGCAGCAGAAGGAGACCGTGGCAGTGGGAAGTGGAAGAGGAGGGCAGGACCCCACAGACGGGCCGACAGAATGGGCTCTCCTGAGTGGGCGGACTAGAGTGGGACGGTGCGGATACGGCAGAAAAGGGCACAACAGGCTTCGTGGGGCAAGTGACTGCTGGGTTACACATGCATGATCAGAAAAGTCCCCTGAACAGGAAGACGGCAGTGATGCCGTCCCCACGCCGAGACCGCCCTGAGCAAGATACTAGACGATGAGCAAGTGCAGTGTGCTTTTGGAGCCAGTAGGTAGACTCTGGGGCCCCTTTGGCATCTCCCCACTTCCCAAATCTGAAGCTCCTCATGTAACTCCCCAGCATGTTCACCGGTTGCCAAGTGCGTCACCCCCTCCTGCCCCAGCAACTGCGGATCTTTCTCTCCTAGAAGTACCCTGAGATCCATGTTACTCGTGACGTGCCCCTGGCCATCACCACCACCTTTATCAAAACCCTGCTGCGGATTCTTTCCCACCGCACTCCTACATTTTACACGGATAACCAACACGGACCGACATACAGCACAGGGAACTCTGCTCAGCGTTGTGTGACATTCTGGATGGTAGGAGAGTTTGGGGGGAGATACACATGTGTATGTACGGCTGAGTCCCCTCACTGTTCACCTAAAACTATCACAACCCTGTTAATCGGCTACACCAAAATATAAAGTAAGAAGCTCAGAAGAAAAAAATAAAAAAGCCTTCCTGTTCTCTGGTTTGCTAATGTCTTTCTTTTCTCTTTAGAGACCATGTAAAGGAATCAACAGCTAAAAGATTTTCTTTTTTATTAATTTTTTGGGCCATGCCATGTGGCTTGTGGGATCTTAGTTCCCTAATCAGGGACCAAAACGTGGCCCTCAGCAGTGAAAACACAGAGTCCTAACCACTGGACCTCCAGGAAACTCCCGGTAGCTAGAAGTTTTATTCTTGTACGTAAAGATATGTTAGCCAAGAATTTCATTCTCTCTTGAAAGCTGGTGAATGTTAGCCAAGGTTCTTGTGGCTTGACTCAGAGGAGTAAGGGCTTCTGTAAGAGTTTCAGGCACCGCGACATAGCCAACGGGGCAAACATTTGGACGTGGTGCACGTGTCCCCAGATCATGGCACCTCAACACCAATTTGGGCAAAGAGAACGGTGTCAAAGACAAAAGGCGCTGGCTCCTTTTAAGGGCTCTAAGGGAGGATCTGGTCGAGGTCTCTCTCCTTGTCTTGTACATCATCTCCCTCTGAGCCTTCATATTATCTTTTCTTTACGCATGTCTCTCTCTCTATCCAAACTTCCGCCTTTAATGAGGACACCAGTCATGTTGGCTTGGGGCCCCCTCTAATGTTGTTGTTATTCCATGGCTAAGTCATATCCAGCTCTTCTCGACCCCAGGAACTGCAGCACATCAGGCTCCCCGGTCCTTCACTACCTCCAGAGTTTGCTCAAATGAGTCCATGATGCTATCTAACCGTCTCATCCTCTGTTGCCCCCTTCTCCTTTTGCCCTCAATCTTTCCCAGCATCAGGTTTTTTCCAATGAATCGGGTCTTCGAATCAGGTGACCAAAGTGTTGGAGCTTCAGCTTCAGCATCAGTCCTTCCAATGAACACTCAGGATGGATTTCGTTTAGGTTTGGTCCCCCGCTGATGACCCCACTTTAACTTGATTTTGTCTGTTAAGACCTTGTCTTCAAATAAAGTCACACTTTGAGGTACTCGGAGTCTGAACTTGAGCCTATGAATTTGACGAGACGCACAGTTCAAACAACAATGTGGGAATCATAATTTCCATTGAATTCACCCACACAAGTTCCCTACTGCCTGTGGTGGACTGGGTTTCCCCAGAATCAGACCCTGAGGTGGGTTTGAGAGCTCATGGTCTGTGTGGGAGGTGATTGCAGGAGGTGTAGAGAGAGAAGTGGGAAGTGAGACAAGAAAGAAAGGAAGCCAGAGCGGGCCATGTTCACGAGAGCTTCCTGATATTGTCAAATGAGGCTCAGGCCGGCCGGCTCCACAGAGCACGCTTCGGATCCACCTTCTCCGAGGACTGAGGAGTCTGGGAACTTACAGACACTGGCCCTGCCTGACTGAGCACTGCTCCCAGAGCCCGCACTCCCTGCCTGCCAAGCTGTAGGGCGAGTGGTCAGAACGAGTGGCCGGTACCTACAGCAGGAATCCCCCACGGTCTGTGCTGGAGCCCAAGGAGGGCACTGACAGTGTCCCCCAAGATGCTACGCAGGGCTGCGGGGCGCCCGGCCGGAGTCAGGAACCCACACGGAAAGCCTGGACAGCCGACCTCCACGGAAAGCACTCCTTCTTTCAGGGGGTCACTATGTCACTATCACTGCCCAGTGCCCCATGAGGAAACCCTCCTCCAGGCCACAGGGGCCACGTGAAGGAAAGCCCGCTCTCCTCAACTCTGCATCCGGCCCATATCCTAATAGTGGGTGATACCGACGCCATGAAATCACGTTGGTTGGGAAGCAGGAACAATCTCCGTTCCTTTCAGACTCTCTCAGCTTCATCACAGGATGAAAAATCCACAGCACGGATTATTTTTATGGCTAAGCCGAAACACTGCCACTTTATTAATGAATGGGGCAGCGTGCATAAGACCTCATGAGGTCTCCAGGCCACTGGGCTGGGAGCAGAGAGACCTCAAACTCCTAATTTTCTTTTTTTGCACATCGGAGTCTCAGTCCAAAACCTTTTCCTTCCTCCACTCTCTCCCCTCCCTTCCCTTCCTTTCTTTCTCCCTTCCCCTCCTGGCCCTCCTGCCCTTCTATCTTCTCCTTCTCTCTCTCTCCATCGCCACTTTAAATATCTCTTGCCTCTTTCAGAACTTGCTTCCATAACTTCTGCTCTATTATAACCCAGAAATTAACATTTACTGCCATAAAATGAGAATAGGTCACACAGAGACTAATTCCAGAGACCCTCTTCCTTCCATCAAATCCATATTCCTCTCCATCCCGTCTGCTGTTTCTGTGTGTTGAGTCATACTCTAGTGATACAGTGACCCCGTGAATGATCCTCCACATCGATGTAGTTCGGGAAGTCAGAGCGCCAAGGGCAGGAAAGCTTTGAAAGGTCACCTAAGCCGGAAACTGTGCTTCTCTATATATATAATTCCCCTTTGATCCAAAGCAGGAGTCACAGGCTTGATGAACCACAAGAGAAATTTAGCCATCAGATATGTTTTGTTTGCTTCAGGAAGAGGTTTTTTTAAATCAAGAAACAGTCTATTTTAAAAATTCAATTTCAGGGCTCCCCTGGCATTCTAGAGGTTGACTTTGCCTTCCGGTGCAGGGGCTGTGGGTTCCATCCCTGACTGGACAGCTGAGATCTCACATGCCTCAGGGCCGAAAAACCAGAACATAAACAGCAGAAGCAATATTGTAACAAATCCAATGAAGACTTTAAAAATGGTCCACATCAAAAAAAAATCATAAAAAATAAATTAAAAAATAAATAAACAGTTGGGGACTTCCCTGGAGGTCCAGTGGTTGGGAGTCCACTTTCCAGAGCAGGGGGCGTGGGTTCGATCCCTGGTCGGGGAAGATCCTCCAGGCCACAGGGCACCTGAGCCTGCCAAGCTGGATCCCGTGTGCCACAGCTCAAACCCAGCGCAGCCTAAAATAAATAAATAAGTAGCAATATTTAAAAAAAAAAAAAAAAAAATGAAACTGTCTTCCGAAAAAATAAAAAAATCAATTTCAACCTCCTCTGGAAAAACCAAAGGCAATCTTAAACTTGGTTGCAACATAAACTAACTCTTGGCTAGAGCAAGGTGCTTCTCTGGATGAGAGGCCTTCCTACCCAGGTTCCTGCCCCCTCTCTCCCGGACTGTCTTCAGCACATTCTGCACCGTGGTCCCTTGGTTCTCAAGGTGTGACTCTTCTACAGCCGTCCCCAAGAAGCCCATGAACACCCGGAGCTCACGGGAGAGGAGCTCTCTGTCTCCAGACTCAACCTCGCCCCCTGGGAGCCGGGCGTGCCGAGGCGCGTCCTTAACCCGCGAAAGCCAAGCGTCCGCCGCTGGCCCTCGCTCACCTCCTGGCCTCCAGGCAGGGCGAGCTGCCGTCCTCAGCAGTTTCTCTAAAGCACGCTTCCCCGGCTTCCTGTCTGACAGGCCTCAGTCGTGTCCGACTCAGCAGTCCCATGGACTGTAGCCCACCAGGCTCCTCCATCCACGGAACCTTCCAGGCAAGAGTACTGGAGTGGGTGGCCATTTCCTTCTCCAGGGGATCTTCCTGACCCAGGGATGGAACCCAGGTCTCCCGATTGCAGGCCGACTCTTTACCGTCTGAGCCACCAGGGAAGCCCCTTTCACTTTCACTTTCTTTCCAGTTTCCTGTCTAACATGGTTTCTAGCTCCTCCACCACCTTGCTTTTTTATTTCCTGGGTGTGGGCCACTCTGTTTTTATTCCTTCCAAAGTATAAACTCCAGGGCCTTCCCTGGCGGCCCAGGGGCTAAGACACGGAGCTCCCAGGGCAGGGGGCCCAGGGTCGATGCGTGCTCAGGGATCTAGGTGCCGCACACCACAACTAAGAATTTGCAGGTCGCAACTAAAGATCCCAAGTGCTTCAGCTAAGGCCCAGCACAGCCAAACAGATAAATAAGCAATCTTTTTTAATAAAGTCTAAAATCCAGAAATGAAAGGTTTCCTCTGAGAGATAAATTGTAGAGATTTATCTTCTCTAGAATTTCATTCATGTACTCATTAAAAGGGGATTCCCAGGAGGCACTAGTGGTAAAGAACCCGCCTGCCAATGCAAGAGACTTAATAAGAGACATGGATTCAATCTCTGGGCTGGGAAGATCCCCTGGCGGAGGAAATGGCAACCCACTTCAGTATGCTTGCCTGGAGAATCCCATGGACAGAGGAGCCCGGCAGGCTACAGTCCAGGGGGTCGCAATGACTTGGACACGACAGAGGCGACTTAGCATGCAGGCACACGCTCATGAAGGGGGTCTTCACGAAACCCTTACCAGCTGCGAGGCGCTGTGCCAGGCCCTGGCGCCACGCTGACAGCAGAAAGCTCGGTGGCCGCCTTCCTGCAGCTCACACTCCGGCGGGCAGAGAGGGCTGCTCTGCCTTCTCCCAGAGAATGCAAACTTGCGCTGCGATGCATGCAGAAGAAATTCCAGATGGATCCAAGAATTTAGACCTGAGGACAGAATACAGTTCTCACAAATCTAAAGGAAAACATGGATGAATAACTTTATTTTCTTACAGAGGGTTATCTAATCACAACAGGAAATCTCAAAGCTGAAAAGGGGGAAAAAAAAATGGATCGCACAGCTACATTAAATTTTAACATTTTTGGAGGCTAAAAAGTACCATAAACAAACTCAAAAGAGAAGCTAGGGAAAATATTTGCAACCCAAATGACAGGCAAAGGACTTATTTCTCCAATATCCAAGTTACTCTTACAAATCAATCAACAGAGCACATAAAAAATTTATGAAAGAAATATAAATGATGCAAACAAATGAGATAGTTCTGAACCTCATTAATAATGAAAGAAATACAAATTAAAATAATGAGATATTTTCCAAGTAAATATTGGCCAGGCTATTTGAAACCTGATCCTCCCTGGTGCTGTCCACACGTAGGGAAGCTGGCATCCACATTCACGGCACATTGAAACTACCCTTTAGCAGGGAATTCAGTGATGCACTGACTTTATATGTTTCTGTTCTGTGATTTTAATTGCTCCTATTTTTATTCTCTCATCCAGCAAGCGCCCAGCACATCGTGCCTTCCAGAATGAGCTCACACCTGCACCTCCCCAGATTCTCAGATCAACTCTTTGTTCTACTCGATTTATAACTTCTGGGATTCAGAACTGCTGCTCACCTGGTCTGGAGGATTTCCACACAGGTTGTCTTGGCTTCCTTAGATCTCCTAGGAAATGCAACAGCAGTCTGGCTAACTTTGAGCTGTCCCTGCCAAGGCTCCTGGTAAATGGGAAAACCGCACTTGAGCACCTTTCTACCCCAGCCCCCTCCCACACAGTTCGTGATAATTCTACCTGGAAAAGAAGTATGATCACCCAGAGTTCCTAGTGAAAGTCAATAACGTCAGAACCAAGACTGCTGTGTTGATGCCCAGGGTAGTTCTGTGCAAGGTAAAGAGATGGATACTGAGGACTTCCCTGGTGGCCCATGGTTAAGAATTCACCGTGCAACGCCAGGGACAGGGTTCCATCCCCGGTCTGGGAGGATCCACGTGCCCCAGAGCAACCAATCCCTGCACCATTCCTCCTGCAGCCCGTATGCCCAGAGCTTGTGCTCCGCAACAAGAGAGAGCCCAAGCACACCAGTGAAGACCCAGCGCGGCAAAAACAAAGAAACAAACCTCAGAGAAAGAAATAGAAACGAGACATTACCTCACTACCATTATATCTAGAAGTGCCTTTTCTCATTTGAAAAGACCCTGATGCTGGGAAAGACTGGGGGCAGGAGGAGAAGGGGATGACAGAGGATGAGATGGCTGGATGGCATCACCGACTCAATGGTCATGAGTCTGAGTAAACTCCGGGAGTTGGTGATGGACAGGGAGGCCTGGCGTGCTGCAGTCCATGGGGTTGCAAAGAGTTGGACATGACTGAGCAACTGAACTGAACTGAACTGAACTGCCTTTTCTCAACAAAGACTGCTTGTGTCCACGTGGTTATAATGAGGTAATGCCCACTAGATCTATGTTCCCCAGTGTGTTCAGCTCACTCTCCTTGTCTGAAGCTTGCACTTTAATATCTGGGCAGCCCCACAAGCCGTAAACAGGAATTTGACTTTATGCTTTTGTGTTAAGAAAATAATATTCAGGCTGGAGACAGTTTTCACTCTCCTGCAGGTTGAATTTGCCCATCCTGAAGGATGTACGCTTCCCCAGGTAAACTATGAAAGTGAATAATGCAACACCATCTTCTCAACAGCAACCTTAAAGCTCCGCTGCTATTTTGCTGCAGCCCCTGGAATCATTTAACCTTTCCAGGTTGAACTTGCCCCTTTGATAAAAAGGAGTTACTGATGCCCTGAAGATGAGTAACCAGCTCCTTCCCATCAATCCTGTGACTTTTTGTACCATAGCTTCTCTCATGGTGCTAAGATTTCAGCAAATATTAATTGAGTGCCTCTTTGCTGGTTCAGTCAGTAAAGAAACTTGCCTGCAATGCAGGAGGCCTGGGTTTGATCTCTGGGTTGGGAAGATCCCCTGGAGAAGGGAATGGTTACCCACTCCAGTGTTCTTGCCTGGAGGATTCCAAGGACAGAGGAGCCTGGAGGGCTTCAGTCCGTGGGGGTCACCAAGAGTCAGACACAATTGAGGGATTTTCACTTTCCCATCAGTCCTGTGATCTTTTTATACCATATCTTCTCTCAGGGTGTTAGGTTTCAGTGAATGTTAATTGGATGCCTCTTTTCAATAAATGGTGTTGGGAAACCGGATATCCACAGGCAAAAGTTAGATCTTACCTTACCCCCACGTACAAAAGTGAACTCAAGATCAATCAAACAGGTAAGCATAAGAGCTGAAGTTACAGAACACATAGAAGAAAACTCAGGCAGAAAGCTTCCTGATGTTGGCTTTCATGAAGACTTCTTGGGGCTTCCCTGGCGGCTCAGATGGTAAAGAATCTGCCTACAATGAGGGAGACCCGGGTTCAGTCCCTGGGTCGGGAAGATCCCCTGGAGAAGGGAATGGCAATCCACTCCAGTATTCTTGCCTGGAAAATTTCATGGACAGAGGAGCCTGATGGGCTAAGTACAAGGGGTCGCAAAGAGTCAGATAGAACTGAGCAGCTTTTTCACTTTATTCAATAAAGGATTTATATCCAGGTTATATTAAAAAAAAAAACTCATACAGCTCAACAACCACAGCAAATTTTTAAATGAGCAAAGGACTTGAACAGACATTTCTCCAAAGAAGATACATTATACAAATCACCAATAAGCACATGAAATAATATTCAGCATCACTACCCATTAGAGCAATGAAACCGAGACCCCAGTGAAAGACCACTTTGCATTCATTGGGATAGCTATCAAAAAAAAAAAAACCAGAATATACAAATGCTGGTGAGGAAATGGAAACACTGGGGCACTTGTGCATTGATGGTGGGGACACGGAATGGTGCAGGCCCTGTGCAAAACCGTCAGGGACTCCCCCAAAATTTAAACATAGACTCACCATGTGACCCAGCAACTCAAATTCTAGGTATACACCCAAAACGTCTACAGCAGGGACATGAGTATATGTTTGTACACCAACATTCATATAGCAGCATCATGCACAATAGCCAGGGTATGGAGACAGCCCAACATCATCAGCAGACGAGTGGGTAAAGAAAAGTGTGGTGTATTCATACAGTGGAGAAAGATTGGAAACTCTGCCATTTGCTGCAACATGGGATGACTGAAGGACATTATGCTAAGTGAAATCAGTCAGATTCAGAAGAACAAACCCTGCATGATTCCACTTACATGAAGTGTCTGAAATAGTCAAACTCCTAGCAACAGAGAATATAATCGTGGCTTCCAAGAGAGAAATACTAGGTAAGTCCCAACGCTTCATCCAGGATCTTGAACACAGGGAATTACTCACTGTTATAAAATCCATCTCATTTTTTCCATACCAGTTAACTATATTCAGGGTTCATTATCTATCTCCTCCATTAGGATATACGCTCTACTAGGACAGAAATTTGTTTTTTTACCAATTTTCTTCAGTGATAATCCTCCTAAACTGTTAGGAAAATGTGTAGCATAGTAGCTCCTCAGTAAATAGAAAATTTATTAAATTAACGAATAAAATATTTTAGATGATGTCTGTATTGAAAATATGAAGTAACAGGTGTTGTTGTTGAGTCGCCCAGCCGTGTCCGACTCTTTGCAACCCCACGGACTGCAGCACACCAGGCCTCCGTGTCCCTCACCATCCCCCGGACTTTGCCCAAGTTCATGTTCATTGTATCACTGATGCCATCCAACCATCTCATCCTCTGACGCCCTCTTCTCCTTTTTATTTTATATTGGAGTATAGTCAATTAACAATGTTGTGATCGTTTCAGGTGAACACCAAAGGGATGCAGCCATTCACATACACGTACCCAATCTCCCCCAAACTCCCCTCCCATCCAGGCAACCACCTCACAATGAGCAGAGTTCCCTGTGCTAAATAGTAGGTCTTTGTTGGTTATTCACTTTAAACATAGTAGTCTGTACATGTCAACTCCTTAACTATCCCTTCCCCCTAATCTTACCCCACTGGCAACCACAAATTCATTCTCTGAGTCTGCGAGTCTGTGTCTGTTTTATAAATAAGTTCATTTGCATCATTTTTTTTAGATTCTACATATCATGTTTGCAGCCCCATGGACTGTAGCCCACCAGGCTCTCTGTCCATGGGATTCTCCAGGCAAGAACACTGGAATAGTTTGCCATCTCCTCCTTCAGGGGATCTTCCCTACCCAGGGATCGAACCCACATCACCTGAGGCTCCTGCATTGGCAGGTGGATTCTTCACCACTTGAGCTAGCTGGGAAGCCCAATTCTACATATAAGGGATGTTATATGATATTTCTCCTTCTCTAGACAGTCTAGTTTTACAATACCTTTTGGGGGAGAACCCGAAAAAGTAAAATTTACTAAGGATAGAATTAGAAAGAGTTCAGATATTCATTTCATGACAGAGTGGAGGGAGGGCCCACTTTTGTTATTGCTGTTGCTGTCATTTGTGCGTGTGTGTGTGTGTGTGCATGCGTGTGTGTGTGGGTGTGAGTGCATGTGTGTGTGCGCACGCATGTGTGTGCATGTGTGTTTGTGTGTGTGCGTGTGTGTGTGCTTGCAAGATAAAGATATGCTGAGATAACAAAAAGACACAATATTCTTTTCAACAATTTTCAGAACAGTTTGCAGTTTTTGAAGAAGAGATAAGTAGAAACAGCTGAAACCTTGTTTCCCAATAGGATTAAAAGGATGAACTGTATAATGTCCATGAAGCATCTTGGTCTCCACGGAATAACCAGTTGAACCACAGGGAAGCAGGAAACCTACCTTCCTTTCAACTTCTGTCAGCTTTTCCCAATTTCTTGGGTGATTTATCCTCTTCGTACACTATATCTGAGTAAGATTCAGGAGAAAATATTGCTTGAGGTTTGATTCAGCATCAGGCAAAATGAGATTCAACACCGAGAGCTATCTCAGCTTCCTGGAGTTCCACCACCAATAACTGAAATGTTTCATTTTCCTTTTACAGCTCTCTGTCTTGCTGCCCAAAAGATACGGGAAGTCCACGGGGGATGGTGACGTCTGGGCATAAGCAGCTCTGTTCCTGTGGTCATTTGCATATGGTTATGATGGCATTGGGCTTCCCTGGAGGCTCAAACAATAAGGAATCTGCCTGCAATGCAGTAGACCTGGGTTTGATCCCTGGGTAGGGAAGCTCCCCAGTGTTCTGGCCTGGAGAATCCCATGGACAGAGGAGCCTGGCGGGCTACAGTCCATGGGGTCACAGAGTCAGACACGCCTGAGTGGCTGAGAAGAGTGCAGCACATGATGGCGTGTTCCTTCCGTGTGTGTGGGGGGTGTGTGTGTGTGTGTGTGTGTGTGCACACACTCAGTCATGTCTGACTCTTTGGTGACCCCGTGGATGATAGCTCGCCAGGCTCCTCTGTCCATGGAGTTCTCCCAGCAAGAATACTGGAGCAAAATAATAATAATAATAATAATACTGGAGCAAATTGCCATTTCCTTCTCCAGCAGATCTTCCCAATCCAGGGATTGAACCCATGTCTCTTGTGTCTCCTGCTTTCGCAGGCAAGTTCTTTACTAGCTGAACCTCCTTCCCGTAAGTTAGAAAAATAGGATGTGAGTGGGGATACAGAAAAAGAAATCTGAGAAGTATTTCTGTCTGTCTTGTCTTGATCACCATGACAAAAAAGTACTTTTTTGTTGATCCTATCTGAAGTATTACGACTGGATGATACGCATGGATATTGTGGTTATGGATGATATCCATACCCATACACATATGTGTAAATGTGTGTAAGTAAGTGAATATGTAAGTATACACTGGGACAAAAGACCCAAGATCATGTGTTGTGTTGATTATACGCCATAATTCTACCCTATACTGATGCCCTTATGTGATAATCTAGTTAATTTGGCTTTATACCTACATTCGTTCAAATTAATATATGTGAAAAATGGAAATCACAAAGTATTGGTGATGTTATTTTTGCCAGCTTTATTGAGATAGAATTGACATATAACTTTGCGTGAGTTTAAGGTATGCAATGTGATTTGATACACCTATGTACTATGAAAATGTTTACCACAGTGAGTTTAACTAACATATCCTTCACCTTACGTAATTACCATTGAACTGTAGCTGTTACAGCGAGAACATTTAAGATTTACTCCCAGAGCAACACTCAAGTAAAGAATACGGTACTGTTAGCTATACCATGATGTACATTAGACCCAGAACTTACTCATCTTAATAATGAGAAGTTTTTGTACCACCCTTTGACCAACATCCCCCCATTTCCCCAACGTCCAGTCACTGGTACTCATCGACCTATTCTCTCTGTCTCTCCACATATAAGCAGTATCATATGAATTTCATCTTTCTCCATCTGACTTACTTCACTTAATAAGGTAATGTCTAGGTCCACGCCTGTTGCTGCAAAAGGCATTTCAATCTTTGTAATGGCTGAGTAATATTCCACTGTCTATATGATCCATTCATCTGATGGTGGACATTCAGGCTGCTTCCATATCTTGACTATTGTAAACAGTGCAGAGAAGAACATTGGGGTGCAGGTCTCCTTTCTAAGCTGTAATTTTGCACGCATGCAGCCGTGGAAGCCGGGGCTAGCTGCGGGTACAGACGGGGTGCTGGCTGGAAGCTGGTGTAAGGAGGTGGAAGGGGCTCGGATGGTTGGCATCTGGGAACATGAACACCTGTGGGGTAACAAACAGTGAGATATGCCCGGGGTCCCCCGAGGTGGCGGAGCTGGCTGCTGGCTTGCTGGGTGGGGAAAGCTGTTGGGGTCCTGTTGGGGTCGCTGGGAGCCACGGTCGCCCCACTACGCGGCTGTACAGAGAGCCTGTGCCCTGCTTCCCTGCCCCAGCCGCCTCTTCAGGCTCAGCTTCGCCAGCCTCTGGGTTTGGTAAAGCCGGAGGGCTTCCTCTGGGGACGCTGGTCAGCCACTTGGCTCTCGATTCTCAGGGAAGGGAGTCTTTCCAGCCGGGGAGTTCCCTGCTGGCATGGGCAAGTGCCAGGCTGGGGGTGAGACGAGGCGGAAAAAGTGAAGCTCTCCTTCCTTCCCTCCTACGTGGTCATTCTCAGGCTTTCTGTTCCGCTGCCGTGCTGAAGTTTCGGAGGTGGACTCCTGAGCCCTCCCAGAGCTGTTTCTGATCGGGGACCGTTCATCTTTGTGAGGGGAGGCGTCCTGGGGCCTCCCACACTGCCATCTTGGTGACGTAATTTGGGGGGTTGCTCCAAATGATGAGAAAAACACAGCACTTTGGCCTCTTGATGGATTGAATTAAATGGGTCAAAGTCTGAAAGTCTTCTGCTTTTTTATCTTTCCTATATCCATTTTGGTAGACTGAGGCTAAAGTACTACAGCTGAAAACTTCCAATTTTGAAACACGATTCCTAAGAGGGATATATTTAGAAGTTGAAAGGGATTTAAAAAAAAGATTTCAATATTACCAGCTGGATTTTGTTACTCAGTATTCTCCAGATATACAGAACCAATAGAACATATACATGTATACGATTTTTCTGTTTTGATTTCTGTGGGAGTACAGTCGATTTACAGTGCCTGTTAGTTTCAGGTGTACAACAAAGTGAGTGTTATGTTATGCACATACACTGTTGTTGTTTAGTCTCTAAGTTGTATCTGATGCTTTTGCGACCCCAAGGACTGTGGTCTGCCAGGCTCCTTTGTCCATGGGATTTCCCAGGCAAGAATACTGGAGTGAGTTGCCATTTCTTTCTCAAGGGGATGTTCCTGACCCATCTGCCTTGACCCACCTTCCTGACCCATCTTCCTGACCCATCTTCGATCTTCCTGATCGGACCCTGTGTCTCCTGCATTGCGATGATTCTTTATCACTGAGCACCATATCCTCTCTTTTTAAGATTCTTTGCTCACATAGGCCATTACAGAGTATTGAGTAGAGTTCCCTGTGCTACAAAGTAGAACCTTAGTAGTTATCTATTGCACATGTAGTGGTGTATATATGTCAATCTATAGATTTTTTTCTTAAGCCACTTCCTTGAGGTATGGTTGATATACTGAAAATTGTACATATTTAGTATATACAACTTGATGAGTTTGGAGATAAATGTATACCTGTGAAACCATGACCATAATCTCTATTGTATACGTTAAAATTTGCTTAAAGGGTACATCTTACGTTGTGTTCTTATCACAAAATAATATCATCATAATAATAAATAAATAGTGCAATAGGAAACTTTTGGGGGTGATAGATCTGTTTACGGCAAAGAAGGAGATTTCTCACAAGGAACAGGCCCACACAGCTCCTTTTACGGAAGTAAGAATTCCCACAATCCAGGAAGCCCAGGAGAGCAGGGACGCAGGTCAGGGTTCAAACTCCAGGGAAACTGATGGTGTCGATCCCAGTCCAAGTTCAGAAGAAAGTGTGCTCCGGTTCATGCAAGTCAGGAAGAGAAGAAGGCATGAGTGCCCCTGACCCCCGACCCCCGACCTCGGCCCTGTGTTCCAGTCAAGGCCTCAGGACGGGAGGGCGCCCACCACACTGGGGATGGTGACCTGCTTTTCTGAGTCCACCCATTCAAACGGTCATCCCCTCGAGCAACAGCCTCAAAGACACACCCAGAATTAACGTTTAGCCAAACATCTGCACCCCCGACCCAGGGGGTAAAATTGACACATAAAATCAACCATGATAGGATCCTATTTTCCAAAAGATTATGTGCAGTGTCTATTTTGGCTTCGCAGTTGGCTCAGCAGTAAAGAACTCTCCTGCCAATGAAGGAGACGTGGGTTCGATCCCTGGGTCAGGAAGATCTCCTGGGGGAGGAAACAGCAGCCCACTCTGGTACTCTTGCCTGGGAAATCCCACAGACAGAAGAGCCTGGTGGGCTGCAGTCCACAGCGAAGAAGGTCAGACATGACTTAGTCACTAAACAGCAACAGTGTCTATTTTAAGGAGTCCTGCCAATGAGATAAGAGAAAATTCTTGGCCCAGAGCCTGATATACATTAGATAATACGGGAATGTTTTCATTCATTTATTAATACACTTAAGTGGAAATTTAACATAAATGCCGTCTCCTCTAGTGCCTTATCTCATCACCAGATGATGGGCCCCTAAAACACACTCAGACTTCATTTGCATTTTATTCACTTCGTGCATCCCTGAAGCAATTGTATATACATCCAATACTGTACATGCATCAAAGGGCATTCATGTATAGGCAATGTTTGCTGCCACTCACCAAGATTTCCTAAAGGAAATAAACCCTGAATATTCATTGGAAGGACTGATGCTGAAGCTGAAGCTCCAGTCCTTTGGCCACCTGATGCAAAGAGCCAACTCATTGGAAAAGATCCTGATGCTGGGAAAGACTGAAGGTGGAAGGAGAAGGGGACGACAGAGGATGAGATGGTCAGATGGCATCACCGAGTCAATGGATACAAATCTGAGCAAACTCTAGGAGATAGTGAAGGATAAATAAGCCTGATGTGCTGCCGTTCATGGGGTCACAAAGAGGCGGACACAACTGAGTGACTGAACCACAACACCAAATAGAAGTGGGGGAGAAATGTGAGGCTGCTCTCACCACTACTAAAATAGCACACTCACTGTCTAGCATTTTTCCCATCTGTTTATTTCTTAAGTGGGAAGTTTTTCCTGCCTCTAAGCATGCGAGAACCCTCCAAGGGGCGATTTCTTCAGCCCATTGACACAGTCTGGCATATAGCAGGAATTACTGAACATGTGCTGCCCTCTGAAGAAAAAGTAGTTGTTGATCATTTTGATGAATGGACACCAGGTGCATACCTGAGTATATCTTAGTTAGGTCCACAATTCAGAGAAGAAAAGTTATACCACATAAAAAGTGGATGCCTCCAAAAGTATATTTCCCCCAAATTCACCATTTTCCCAGAACCAGTCCTCTACCAATAACACGGTCAGACACCCACGTGTTATCTTTCTCTGGCCTAATGTGTGTTCTAGAACAACACAGACAGTACTGGAGGGCAGTCAAGCACCTTTTCCTGGAATACGCCATTTGTTGTTCCTTCGATGAAGTGGGTCTCTTTTCCTCCATCTCCATACCAAAGACTGTCCCCCTTCCACCAGTCTCAGTGCAGCCAAAGTTCAGTTCAGTCACTCAGTCGTATCTGACTCTTTGCAACCCCATGAATCGCAGCACGCCAGGCCTCCCTGTCCATCACCAACTCCCAGAACTTACTCAAACTCGTGTCCGTTGAGTTGGTGATGCCATCCAACCATCTCATCCTCTGTCGTCCCCTTCTCCTCCTGCCCCCAGTCTTTCCCAGCATCACGGTCTTTTCAAATGAGTCAGCTCTTCGCATGAGGTGGCCAAAGTATTGGAGTTTCAGCTTCAGCATCAGTCCTTCCAATGAGCACCCAGGACTGACCTCCTTTAGGATGGACTGGTTGGATCTCCTTGCACCCAAGGGACTCTCAAGAGTCTTCTCCAACACCACAGTTCAAAAGCATCAGTTCTTTGGTGCTCAGCTTTCTTTATAGTCCAACTCTCACATCTATACATGACCACTGGAAAAACCATAGCATTGACTAATGGACCTTTGTTGGCAAAGCAATGTCTCTGCTTTTATTTAGGTTGGTCATAACTTTCCTTCCAAGGAGCAAGCATCTTCTAATTTCATGGCTTCAGTCACCATCTGCAGTGATTTTGGAGCCCCAAAAATAAAGTCTTTCACTGTTTCAATTGTTTCCCCATCTGTTTGCCATGAAGTGATGGGACCAGATGCCATGATGTTAGTTTTCTGAATGTTGAGTTTTAAGACAACTTTTTCAACCATGTAGTAGTTCAATGTCTATACCCCGCATTCTATTCTCCATGAAGGAAGAACCGTGTCTATCTTATTTACTACTATATTCCTGAACTTAGTGTTATTTCTGATATGTAGTTGATAATGTATAAATATTTGCTGAATTGATGAATCAGATTGTGGAATCTCCATGGAGACATTTCCCAAGTAATATTTCTAGCGGACGTGAAGGCCGTTACAAGGTGGCAGTCAGATTCACAGTCATCTGTCTGCTGATGATAAAGTAAATGTCCTATAGGAGATGTAAGTACTGGTTTTCATTACTGGAGGATAGAAAATAACTTGAGGGAACAGAGCCAGATGGTCCATGAACAATGCTTCAGAAATAAAACAGGGATGGTGAACTTGGGTGATCAAGAAATATTTCAAAAGTTATACATCAGGCTCAGTTCAGCTTTACACCAAGATCAAACTGTTTTCAGCAATTAATGCAAGTCATTACACCTTTCTTTGATTCCACAGTGTCTGCGTCCTGTACAGTATCTCAGGAAATAAACTAACTTGAACAGTTCCCAGTTCACATCTTTTTTTCCCCTTTCTTTCTTCTATATTTCTTCCCTTCTTTTCTTCCCCTTGAATCTTCCATGAGAAATACCTAAACTATACATGATTGAATGTTGAGGAACGTTTCCTTTGGTCAGGGTTGATTTCCACCCCACTACCCACAACCAAGGAAAATGACTATCCTCACTATGTAAGCAATAAGCTATTGTATTGTAAGTATTCAAGGTACAAACGTTAGCTTGGTGGGAAAAAAGAAACTATGTAGCTGAGAAAACAATGAGCAATATTCAGGATGGTTCAGAAAAATAAATTTCACATTTTATAGCATCTTATCACTTATAAAGTCCTTCAGCATTCAGTTTCTCTTAAGGCTGGCTTCAATCATAACTAGGTAATTTTTACCGATGTGATAACTGAGGCAGAGAATTTCTGGCTGAAGGTCACAGAGTTAATAAAGCAATTACTGGAAACTAAATCTACATTTTTTTTGCTTTTTTGCCTCCATATGTCTTTGTAATTATCAGGTCTGGTTTCTGTATTATGAAAACAAGCTAAAAGCCCAAAGGATTACTTGCAGGAGCTTCTGAATCAATGGAGCTCATGTCTTACTCTACTCGGGAAACCTTCATCCTGCCGAACGCTCTCTTCAGAGCCTCCTTCACTTCCTTGTTCCTCAGACTGTAGATCAGTGGGTTCAGCATCGGGATGACCACAGTGTAAAATACTGACACAATCTTGTCCTCCCAGAGAGATTTTCCCATGTTACCCTTCAGGTATATGAATATGAGCGTCCCAAAGAAAAGAGCCACTGCGGTTATGTGCGAAGCGCAGGTGGAGAAGGTCTTGGCTCTGCCACCAGCTGAACGAATCTTCAGAATGGCCCGAAGGATGAACAGGTAGGATATGAGAATCACTGAAACGCTGGTTGCAATGACCAAGAAAGCTAAAAGGTAGATCAGCCGTTCTCGTGGCCTGGTCTCACTGCAGGCGAGCTTCAGCAGAGGTGGGAGGTCACAGAAGAAGAAATCCACCTGGTTTGACTTACAGAAGGAGATGGAGAAGGTGCAGCCAGTGCGGACCACGGAGTTGACCGCGGCACCGCCGTATGCCCCAGCCACCAGCCCCAGGCGGGCCTGGGGCGTCATGGCCGAGGCGTAGAGGAGAGGTTTGCACACGGCCACGTAGCGGTCGTAGGCCATCACGGCCAAGAGGAAGCACTCAGCACTGGCACAGAGGGTGAAGAAGAAGAACTGCGCGGCACAGCGCTCAAAGGTGATGGTCCCCTTATCGCTCCGCAAGGTCTCCAGCAGTTGGGGGACAATGACGGAGGCGTAGCAAACGTCCAGAAAGGAGAGGTGGCTGAGGAAAAAGTACATGGGAGTCTGGAGGCGAGGGTCACTCTGAACCAGTGCCATCACGCCCAGGTTGCCTCCCAGGGTGATGAGATAAACGAGCAGAAATACAAAGAAGAGACCTGTCTGCAGCTCGGCCCACAGCTGGAACCCCAGCAGAACGAATTCTGTTACCGCAGTGCCGTTCTCTGCCATGAGTCCTCGGCTGCCCCCTGAAATCAAAACAGAAAACCTCACTAAATATAAATTAAAATGAACACAGCTGGATCTGATCACTTGCAGCAAATCACTTTGCCGGTTTTGAATAATTTTATTTATTTTTGACCTCGCTGGGTCTTCGTTGCTGTGCGTGGGCTCTCTCGTGGGGCGAGCCGGGGCTGCTGCCTGGTTTCAGGGCATGGACTTCTCATCGCAGCGCCTTCTCTTGCTGTGAGCACCAGCTCCAGGGCGTGCGGGCCCAGTGGCTGTGGCCCGTGGGCTCAGTAATTGCTGCTCCCAGACTCTAAAGAGCGCAGGCTCAATAGTCGTGGCCACGGGCTGAGTTGCTCTGCAGCGTGTGGGACTTCCCAGATCAGGGACCGAACTCAGGTCTCCTGCGTTGGCAGGCAGAGTCTTCACCACTGAGCCACCAGGGAAGTCCTCACTTCACAATCTTTACAAACTTTTTTTCATTGGATCTTGCAGAGATCCTTGCAAGCACATATTTGTTCATCCTGCTTTTCACGAGAAGAATATGAGGATCAAAGAGGTAAAGTGACTAGCTCATGATTTCATAGTAAAGAGGCAAAACCAGAGCTAGAATGCAGCTTCATAGGCAATTCCTAACTTCTTACAAGTTCAGAACTGGAAACAGTCATCGGCCTCCCTAAAGAGTGAGGAGAAATCCTAGCGGTATAGCGCTGAGGACATGACCTTTGAAATCGGACCGTGGTTCCCATCTCTTGAGACCTTGGCCAAGTTAATTCATCTTTCTCAACCTTAGTCTCCTTGTTGGTTGAATGAGAATGTCATTGCTAAAGTCATGATATTACTGCAAAGGACACAACTGTATCTAACATTTGGTCTGACTCACACACTTAGAATTATTTTTCTCTAAATTCTGCAACAATGTAACATGCTTCTAGGTTCATGTATATTCTGGAATCTTATCTCCAAGTCCACAGCCCCTTGGAGTTCTCCTATCAACTCTATCTTTCTCCGTGGCTATTTGGATGTGCATATGAACCCAATAGAGTTGGATGCAAGACAGTGAGCTGTGAAGAGCAAGAACTGCTAAAACTCCTACAAGCTGTTGCCCGCCAAGTCTCTTCTTCCTCTCTGCTTCTGCCAAGCAACATGCCCTGGTTTTCACCTTCTCCTATTTCAAAGGAACTGTCCCATTATTTTAAAATGCCAGATCACTATCAGTTGGTAAGAATCATGAATCAAGCCATTCCAGAATTAGCCTGCAGAGCTCCTCAAGGGACAGAGCCATCACACTGAGTTCAGAATTCTAATGAAGATCGAGGGCTTGCCGAGTATGCAGACAATCTTGCTTCTGAACCTTTTGGATGCTCATCATCTGGGGTTATGGAAACTCTGAATGTGGACTTCAAAGGTGATTCTTTTTGTCCTCCCTGCATCCTTCAAGCAAGAACTGAATTTGACAGAGCTCTCACAGGATTTTAGATAATGAAGAAAATAAAACTTGGGCCAATGTTTGGCAAAAGCTGATCTAATGATGAAATAAATGTCAGTATCTGGTGTTTATCCCCCCCCACTGAAGTCCTATTAATGTAAATATTTAGGAGTTCTTTTCTTTCCTCAGGGCCCAACATAATATTGACTCTCAACCAAAACAATGACTTGCTGCGTTCTTGGAATTCACACAAATCATCTTGACCAAAAAGGGAAAAAAAGAGAGAGAGAGACTTATGCTCATTTATTTATTCAGTAAGAATCTGCTGAGAATTTACAATGCATGAGGCACTCTTCCGGTTGCTGGGAAGAAAACACAGACAGAGATCTTTCCCTTGTGAAGTGCTCATTCTAGCAGAAGGGCCAGGCATACACAACATACATTTTAAAAAAGAACGATATTTTTTCACCATGATAGAAGACAAGTGCTATGAAACACGCATGCACACACAGAGCTTTGGGAGACCCAAAGTACGGGGAGGAGTGTTAAACGGGCTCATCAAGGAAGGTTCACTGAAAAGGTGACATTTCTGCAGAAACGATAGGGATCGGGGAGCTACTCTTGCTCATTTGCCCACATCATTTATCCAGGAACAATAGGAAATGAAGACACCAGCATGGACCACTTCGCTTCCGTTACACAACATACAGAATTCTTCGGGTCCTTCTGAGACCCAAAGACAACTTTGTTCAGAAGTGCCAACCTCCTAACACAGAGAGAAACCCCTAAGGTATCAGAGGCTCAATAATCAGCCGAAGATCACTCAGTGAAAAGGCAGACTAGAATAAAGCACAGTGGTGAGAAAATGGGCCCTGAAGACAGACAGAGCTTGTTCCAAACTCAGCTGTTTCTGTTTGTGTGACCTTGGGCAAGGTGTTTGACCTCTAGACTCTCAGACACAATATCTTTGCAATAGCAACAACAGCTCTGTGGTGCTGCCGGAGGCAAAAGAGATAATTCATGGAAATACACACGACGGGCCTAGCACAGAGTAAGCACTCAGGTAATTGCTACAGAATGATTTTTCAGCCACTAGGTTGTTCTGCCATTCAGAAATTGAGTTTACCCCCATTTTATTACTGAGTAAAATGAGGCTCAACTGGTTAAACCAACCTTCCCAAGGCCACACCAGGACCTCTGGCTCTAAATTCACCAACCGACACATGACTCGTGATTCTGGCCCGGGAAGTGAGACGCTAGCCCGGCTCCGGGCAGCCCCAGGGGGGGAGGCGTGAGTCAGTCCCACCTCCTCCCACCACTCCCCCTGAGAGACACTTGTAGATCTCCTCTGAGGGAGGGGAGCTGGTCTCCTCGGGAGTGGAGGGTCACGATGGGCAGGGGCCGCTGATTACGCCGAGCCAGCGAGCGTGCACAAGCGGGAGGCTGGGAGCAGCGTCTGGAGGCCTGCACGATGCCTGCTGTCCTCCGTGAAGGTGGCGTGTAACCTCAAGCAGCTCTCTTCTCATCTCTGGATCTGTGTCCTCACGTGCCCAGACTGGACTCAATCGCCTCGGCCCCTGCGTCCTGTCCTACAGTGTGATGACCTCTCTTCTCTCCTAAAAGCCCCCTGATGGAGGAAAAGGGCGTGTACTAACAACAGTGAGGAAGAACGGCCTTCAGACAGCAGTCACTGAGTGAGGTCTGTTCTCGGTGCTCTGCACACACTGCCTCACCGACCTTTCACAACGCCCCCGACACTGGAGACTGTTACTAGCTTTACTTACAGACTGGGAAATAGAGGCTTGCAGAGATGAAGCAGTTTGGTTCAGGTAAAGCACCGGACTCCCCTGGTCGCTCAGTGGCAAAGAGTCTGCCTGCCATTGCAGGAGACGCAGGTTTGATCCCTGGGGTCAGGAAGATCCTGGGGAAGGAAACGGTGACCCACTCCAGTATTCTTGTCTGGGAAATCCCGCGAGCAGAGAAGCCTGGGGCTACAGTCCAGGGGGCAGCGAAAGAGTCATACACAACTCAGACGCTAAACAACAGCAGACCACAGGCTGGGATTTGAACCAAGGTCTACTGGACTTCAAGGTCGTGCTGCCAACAGCTCACGAGGGTGGTAATGAGTTACCACCTTTTCACCACAACCAGAACTTTCCACTGTGTTTACAAGCATTACTCCCTACATTTGGCCAAAGAGGAGAGTAACGTGAATTAAATAAAAATTTTGGAAACTGACCACAACTCTGAACACACTGCACACATTCTCCTTTTTGCAGTATCATCTTTACTGGTCCTGCCTCGTCTGCAGGGATGTGAGGGAGACCACGTGCCCAGGACCACCAGCAGGATTAAGCTCCAATCAAGAACATGCCACCACCAGGAACCGTCACCTCCAGCACAGGTTTAAGTGGCGAGGGAAAGGCCACGTGACCAACCTTGCTCCTGGCTCCTCACCAGTTCCCACCTGTTCTTTTGCTTTGCCCAAGTCTCATTCCTCGTTTTTTATTTATTATCTTGCTACATGTCATACATTTTTATAAGCCACTTTAAATCTCCTCTGGAAAGAGATATTGATGAATAAATAAATACAAAATAAAATCGCCTGTTTGCCAGAAGCCAAGCTCATCAGAAGAAGCAGCCATCAGACCAATAACAGTGCCGCCAGAGGCCTTTGCCAAATGGATTCTGGAAAGACAGTGCACGCGTCAGACCCATCTAAGGATGGTGGAGAAAGGCAGATGGTCAGGGGAGAAAACGGACAGCTCGGGGAGGTCTCCAGGTCTGTGCTACTGCACTCAGCTCCTGAAATCTTCATAAACCCAAATTCAAGGGTAGTGACCTAGGACTGCATCTTGAAACTGTGAAAAGCATGGAAGGTCTCCTAATCCCTAGCATACTCTGTCTGTGTGTGTGTCTTTTTTTTAACTTTCTATTTTATATTGGAGGGTAGCTGATTATCAATGTTGTGTTAATTTCATATGTATAGCAAAGTGAGTCAGTTACACATATACAAGTACCTATTTTTCTTCTAATTCTTCTCCCATTTAGGTTGTTACATAACATCACCCAGAGTTCCCTGTGCTACACACCAGGTCATTTTGTTTATCCATTTTACATATAGCAGTGTGTACCTATCACTTAAGTATGATCCTTCTGAGCATCAAGGACATCTACTTCTCAAGGGGCAGAGGAAAGTGTTAGAGAAAACCCAGGTTGGCAAGTGTCTGCCGATCTTCATCGGAGCCAGAAAGTTTGTTCTCTCCAAGACGAGTTCCACCTCGCCTTGTGATGCATTGTCTAAGCTCCCGAGCTGGTCTAAGAGGACTGATGATTCTAGACAGAATAGCCAATTGGTTTCCTAACGGTATGGCTGGAGAAAACCAGCAGCAGCCGCACAAAATCTCTAGGCAGGGAGAAGAACCATGGATCACTGCAGCCTCAGAGGAAAGCATTTGGTCCCAGGCAATTTAGATAAACTAAGCTGCTGGGGAAATATGAGTGGAACAGTGAAGCAGCAGCTTCCTGTGTTTGGAGCCCACAAAATAGCTGAAATTGCTGGGTTTTAAGGATGCACAGTAAGAAAAGGCATCCTTAAAGCCATCATAAACCCACCACGCTCCATGGTAATGAGCAACGTCAGCACTGCACATTCTGAGCAATCTGTTATCTATTTGTTGCTGGGCACAGAAATATCTCACTTCCAGACACTTCCTGGGGGACCATGAACTCTAAGTTATCTTTCCCCCATGTTAGTCATGTCTGCTCAAGACTCACAGCTTCATTTTCATACTGGCCAACTCACCTGGGCTTCCCTGGTGGGTCAATGGTAAGAGGATCTGCCTGCCAGTGCTAGAGATGCAGGTTCAATCCCTGGAAGGGGAGGGTCCCCTGGAGAAGGAAATGGCAGCCCACTCCGGTATTCTCGCCCAAGAAATCCCATGGACAGAGGAGCTTGGCTGTCTACAGTCCATGGGGTCGCAAAAGAGCCGGACATGACTTAGCTACCAAACAATAGCAACAAGACACAGCCAGGACATCTAATCCACACATCCCAAAGCTGACGGAGACAGACCTCCAGACTGACTGCTCTCTGCGATTATTAACCTCCCCCAAACCACCACTAACCTCAGAATACTAATAAGGGTTTTTGAAGCAAAGATGCCCAGCAGGTTTTGGTGTTTAATATACTGGACTAGGAGCCAAGAGGCTACTATGGGCTAATCGAGAAAATATATGGGAAGATGATTCTCAAAGTAATAAGTCTGCACTTGGAAAGGATTGTTAGCAGGGCCCGGATGCCAGCTCTACAATAGCTCACACTGTGGAAAAAATACAGCCACGGATCTGAAGATTATTTATACAGCTCAGCAAAACTAAACCACTCAGATCCTCCAAGTCAGGGTTAAAGTGATTTTAAAAGGGTGAGATTAAAAGGTTGTACAATGTGCCTAAATTTATGCAGCCATCGCTCTCAGCTGGAAATATGCAACTAAGGTTTCTAAAGGATCTTCCTTTGTATTCTATGCCAAGCAGTATGCTGTCCACTGGGGTTGCAGTGATGAACATACAGAACTAAACAAACATTAGATGATAATGATCTTCCCTGGGCCACTAGAATACAGCCGGCATCATCTGCTGTGGTAACTTCATAGGAAAAAGGAATAAAGGAATGAGGTACAAGATAATTTGCCACTCAAGGTGTCAGCGTGGACTTGGGTCTTAAGGATGTTTAAGTGGTGGGAGAAAAAGAAACTTAACTGCTTCTTGCACCAACACTCTGTGTTCAGGTAAAAAGTAGCTCAATCTAGAGATGAAAAGAGACTATTTAAGAGCTCCCCTCTGTCTCAGAAATTTGTTTGGAAGAAAACTTTAATTGGCCATTTTCTAGTTGAATTTAAACTTATACATAGGAAAGTAATCTCCAGCAAACCTCACCAAAAAATAGGGCAGAACCAGCATGGTGTCGTGGAATTAGAATGCTTTGAAGTTCTATCACACTGGGGTCAAGTCCCAGCCAGCCATGTAAATTATCTGAACTTCAGTTGCATCATGTATAAGATGGACAGGATTAACACCCAAGTCACAGGAATGCTCGAGGCTGCAATTAAAGGCATGCGTTCTCAACAAAGACTGGTTCTGCTGCATGCCATGGAAGGCATGAACACCCCTTCCCCAAATGACGAAATGACAGGCGACTCTAGTGATCCCTGCCTTTAAAACCCTGTCCTCCCATGATCCCATCTGATCTTCACACAGCTCATTTTGAGGGGAGGCAATTGGGACTTGGAGAGGTCACCAGACTTGTGCAAAGGTGACATAGCTAGGAAGAAAAGCAGCCAGAACTGAGAATCCCTCCACCTCACCTCCCAGTCCCTCATCAAGGTGGCCATAGGGAGACAGGTGCCCCCCCCTCCGCCCCTAAGGTGGGAGGTTGGGGGCCGTAGGCGGGAGATCTGGAAAGTGGAAATCTCGAGTTCTCCCTCACTCTGTGATCCTGTGGTCAACTTCTAGAAGGCTACATACATTCACTCCAAACACTGACCTCAAATCTCTCACACTTCATCACTGCCTGCTCTCTCTGCCGCTTCTGCCCCCTGGACAGAAAGTGCAGTCAACTCTTGGAAATTACAGGATTCTCTGATGGTCACAGCTCTGCCCTTTGGACTTCAGACAGATGGAGCAGAGATGAGGAAAAGAGATCCGGAGATGAGGGGGTTCTTGCCAAGAAGCGAACACCAGTGGAAAATTCTGGGAGTGACAGGTCTCCTGCAGCCTGGTGAGACACTCTTTCTACTGTCTGGACTGCGCTTCCTTTTCCAAATCTCAGCTTTTCTGTGTCCCAGAGCAACTCAAGCCTTCTGCCTCTTGGAGAGTGATGAGAATAGATGAGCTGACCCCAGCAAAGGGGGATGGGAGGGGAGAGGAGTTCTGATGATGGGGAATACCTGGATAGAACCAGTCCTACAGCCCTGGGTGGAGTTTTTTCACCCTCTAACCCCCTTAGGGCTTCTTCCCTGGTGGCTCAGATGGTAAAGAATCTGCGTGCAATGCAGGAGACCCAGGTTCGATCCCTGGGTTAGGAAGGTCCCCTAGAGGAGGTAATGGCAACCCACTCCAGTACTCTTGCCTGGAGAGTTCCATGGACAGAGGAGCCTGGTGGGCTTCAGTCCATGGGGTCACAAAGAGATGGACGTAACTGAGCAACTAACACTTTCACTTTCAACCTCCTTAGAGCTTCTCCCAAAATCAGCTCCCAGTTGATCAGTCCTGAAAGAAAGACCTCAATTGTCTATGCTTTAGGTCAGGAAGATCCCCTGGAGAAGGGAGTGTCTACCCACCACAGTACTCTTGCCTGGAGAATCCCATGGACGGAGGAGCCCGGAGGGCTTAGTCCAAGGGGTCGCAAAGAGTCAGACATGACTGAGTGATTCATGGACCCTAATCTGAAAGAATCTGAGATTTCCCTCTGACCAACAGCAGAAATCCCACATAGGGCATCTCTGATGGCTGACCTTTGAGCTAACGGTGACCCTTTCCAACCAATCTTTATGGAGCTGGAACAATCCCCACGATGGGGACATTATTCTCCCACAAAGGAGCTCATTCTGTTTGAGTCTTCCTATCATTTCCAGCTCTCCTTATAATGTCAGCACCATCACATTCCAGACACCTACCAGAGTTTTAGAAGTTTCTTAGATATTCAACGAGAGATGCTTCTTGCTCTTTCCCTTTTCTCGGTATAACCCCTTAATTGAAAGAGCCTCCCTCGTCTTCCACATGGTCTCACCTACCTTGTCTCTGATTCTAAAAGCAATCACTTGGAGGAGGTGTGTGGTGCATCATCAGTCCCGTGACACAGATGAGGGGACTTAGACCCAGACGTGCTGAGCATCTTGCATCCCTGCAGGGGAGATGAACGAACACCTCCCAGCACGCTGTGCTCCACACAAACCACACTAGCTTCGACCCTGCTCTCCAAGGAAGAGAGAGATGGCCCCTTTTTCGATGAGAGGAAACCAAGATTCAAGCCTGTCAAGTATGTTTTGAATCTGGACTGTGGTTCATTTCCTCTCTGATCTAATTTGGCCACGCTTACCTTCGGCAGGACCAAGAGCTCCTTTCCTGGAAGACGAGGCTGGATGGGAGCAGAATGTGATGTGAGGTCCGAACGAGGCTTTTGGAGACAAGAGGAATAAACATCTTGAGCGCCTGCAGCTCATAAGCTGTGACACCCCACAGAAGCACCCATTGATGGGCGCCTAGACCTCTGTCCTCTTCTGGGTGCTCCAGGAAGGCAATTAGAAAACCGGGGTGTGGGAATTCGCCACTGATTGGGTGTCTCTAATCAGGCCCTGAGCTTCTAATTAGGCTTCTCTGAGCCCCAGAGGAGAGAAATCTTCAGAAAACGGCCCCTGCACAATTAGCTTTCTCAGTTCCTCCCCACTCAAACTGTGTCTGATCTGGCAGCTCCTATCATAATTTAGTCTCATTGCGGGGATGGGAGAGAGATTTCCACACGCTGAGATGTTCTCAACAACCCAAGGTGACACCTTCTGAACAATCTCACTTATGGGGCACGAGTGAAATTAGTGATTATGTGGAGTCCCAGAACCCTGCGTGCTCTTTGACTCAACTAATATTAACAATCTGTCTTCACAAAGCAGAAAGAGAGACACAGACATAGGGAACAAACACATGGACCCCAAGGGGGAAAAGGGGAAAGGCGAATGAACTGAGAGATTGGGACTGATGCATATACACTGCTATGTATAAAACACATAACTAACGAGAGCCTACTATAGCACACAGGGAATGCCATTCTGCGCTCTGCGGAGACCTCAGTGGGAAGGAAGCAGCATCTCCTGCATCGGCAGGCAAATTCTTTACCACTGAGCCACCAGGGAAGTCCAGTGAAAACATTTAAACCACTGTAATCACACCATTCCAACAAGCACTGTTATAGTTGGGGGGAAAGGCACCAAGACGAAGCTATTTAGCACATAAACTCTGGCAGTAGACTGTGTGGGTTCAAATCCTCCTTCCCTGTGATGGGAATTTAAAGAACTATTGTGACTTCTCGAAACCCACCTCCTGAGATGGACATGGAGATTAAAGATGTTCCGTAGAAAACATACAGAACACTCATGCATCTTGAGTGTCAAGCTTTTAGAAAGCATTTGTTTTCTATTTTCTATTAAGCTTCTTAATATTTAATCTAAAACTATTTCAAACAGAGAGAGAAATGCAGAAAATAATGTACATGACCCCAGGTGCCTGCCGTTAGTACATTAATCTGTGAAAACACTGGTTTTCAGGTTGAAATACTAACGATGGGTCCTTCTCTTATTTCTTTTTTTTAAAGGGCCAATAAGTATGTGGATAATACTAAAGAACATAGTGATAAAAAATTAATATCCTTCCAGATATCTTGGTACTGTTAATATACTTCCTGAATTTTTTCTCTAGACATTTACTGCATATTTTTAAAATTCAGGATCAAAATTCATGCACTTTTTATGGTGTCCCGCTGGGGTGAGTTAATATGAGAAACGCAGCTGTTATAACCTGCTCAAGTGGAAGAAACCTACAGCCCACTGCAATACCCTGGAAAATGCTGAGACCTCATGCAGCTCATGATGCTGGGGTCATCAAACAATATACCCCAAGATTCTATACCCTAAAAGTCTAAGCAACCCAGGGAAAGAAAAAACTAACTCCCAAACTTGTCACAGAGCTGGTGCTATTGCCCTTGTCTGATACCTGATCACAAGGGTAGTCATGATAACCTGCCTGCAAAAGACATCCCCAGGTTTCTGGAATGCTTTGGTGAAGGAGAGACCATATAAGGAAAAATATGTTTTAAAATCTTGATATATATGTTTCTGAGATGTAATATCCTTCCACTCTTAACAGAAAGGGAATTGAAACAGGTTTATGTAATTTTGAAAACAGTAATAAGGATTTGCTACACACAGGCACACACTTCTAAGCCTATACCAATTGATGAGATGTGAGACCTCCCTTCCACTCATTCAGTCCCCTCGCTAGCCCTTCAGTTTTCTGTTTCATTGTTCTATTGATTACTGCTCATGTAGAGAAAGGCTACTGATATAAAAAAGGCTTTTTTATTAATTTTTATTGAACTACAGTAAAGAATACGCCTGCAATGTGGGAGACCTGGGTTCGATCCCTGGGTTGGGAAGACCCCTGGAGAAGGACACGGCAACCCACTCCAGTATCCTTGCCTAGAGAATCCCATGGACAGAGGAGCCTGGTGACCTACAGTCTGTGGGGTCACAAACTGTCGGACACGACTGAGCGACTTTCAGTTGACACTTCATAGTTGATTTACAATGATTCAGGTACACAGCAAAATAATGCATTTATACGTATATGTAGATATATATTTTCAGATTCTTTTCCATTATAGGTTTCTACAAGATACTGTATATAGCTGTGATGTACAGTAGGTAATTGATCTGTTTTACATATAGCAGTGTGTGCTTGTTAATCCCAAATTCTCACTTTATCCCTCCCCCATTGCTGTCCTCCTTGGTAATCACAAGCTTGTTTTCTATGTCTGTGAGTCTGTTTCTACTTTGTAAATAAGTTAATTTGCATCATTTTTTTAGATTCCACATGTAAGTGATATCGTGATATTTGTCAAGAAAGGCTACTGATAATTGTTTATGTAGGTCCTTTTTGCCTGGAAATTTGCTGAGCTCTAATAGTTGCCAGTTCATTACTTTGGACTTTCAAGAAAAATAGAAGCTTCAGGCATGCTTTAAAAAAAGGTATATGGAATCTCTTATGCTCACATGTGATGGAGAGAATGTAAATCACAGACACTGTTGGCACTTGGCATGGTATCCTGAGCCTTCTCCACGCAGTGGTCAGATGAGGCCACATGCGAGTTCATACTGCAGCTCATCTCACTATGTCCTAGGAAGCGAAAAGTGAAACTGAAAGTCACTCCGTCGTGTCGACTCTTTGCGACGCCACGGACAATACAGTCCATGGAATTCTCCAGGCCGGAATACTGGAGTGGGTAGCCTTTCGCTTCTCCAGGGGATCTTCCCGACCCAGGGACTGAACCCAGGTCTCCCACACTGCAGGTGACTCTTCCCAGCTGAGCTACCAGCGAAGCCCCAGAACCACTGCCCATTCCACAGAGGGGCTCTAGTGTGGGTCACCATTCTGCACTCCTAGCCAGCTCCAGGCTTCGATCCCTGGGTCAGGAAGATCTCCTGGAGGAGGAAATAGCGGCCCACTGCAGGATGCTTGCTGGGAAATCCCATGGACAGAGGAGCCTGGCGGGCCCCAGTCCACGGGGTCCCAAAGACTCAGACACGACTGAGCCGTCTCAGCACAGCACACGGCCCGCTCCAGAGTCAGTGAGGCAGCTCCACAGTGCGCGGGCTCCCGCCTGAAGCTGCTAAACCCAGAAGTCACCCCCACCCACCGCCGCCATCAGCAACACAGCCAGGCGGAAGCGATCTCCTCCTCTGCGTCTTTGTGCGTCTGACGCCGACGCCACGACCGACGCAGCCCCGCCCACCGGCGAGGCTCCGCCCTCAAGGCGGGTTCCTTGCGGGTTCCTCCAGCCGGTAGCTTACGTTCCCGAGCTTCTGGCGGTCTCAGCTCGGATCCATTATATCTCGGAGGAAATTCCTCAGCCTCCTGTGTAGATCACTGGCCCTACTCACCTCCACCTACCCAATATCCACAGGCTAAAAGCAAGTGTGTGCATTGGGAGATGTTTCCATTTGAACCCCAGGTCCCCTCATCCAAAATATCCTATTATGCTAAATAAGTTCCGCCTCTTTGGTACTTTCAACTTTTTATTATGAAGTAACGTGACCACAGATTTCTACAGATATTAATGATTGCTTCCTTAGAATAATTTTTTAGAAGCAGAACTCTGGGGAAAGGGGCATTTTCATTTTCCAGGGTCTTCAGATAGCCTTGAGATTTTAAACATTTTTCATGTGTTATCTAGACACTTTTATACATTTCTTGTAAATTTAGCATTCATTCTCTTTGCCTTTTTTTTTTCCAACGAGATGTTTGACGTTTCTAACTGAACCATAGAAACATTAAGGATAGCTCCTTTCATTTGATTATTGTTTTTTTTTTTTTTTGGCCATACCACATGGCATTCGAGATCTTAGTACCCTGCTCAGGAATTGACCCCACACCCCGGGAAATGCAAACACAAATTCTTAACCACTGGACCAGGGAAGTCCCTCTCCTTTGACTTGTTTGAGAGATGTGAAGAGACTGATTAGATAAGACCCTGATGCTGGGAAAGATTGAAGGCAAAAGGAGAAGAGACCCGCAGAGGATGAGATGGTTGGATGGCATCACCAGCTCAATGGACATGAGTTTGAGCAAACTCCGGGAGACGGTGAAGGACAGGGAAGTGTGGCGTGCTGCTGTCCATGGGGTTGCAAAGAGTCAGACATGGCTTAGTGAATGAATAGCAGCAACAATTTATTGAGTACCTAGTATATGCCAGCAACTGAGCGCTAAAGATGTGGTAATGAACAAAACAGATGAAATTCCTGCCTTCAGGGAGTTTACGTTCTAATGGGCAGAGACCAAAAAAAATAATAATAATAATAAATAGTGTCATAAAGACATAGAGCACGGTGATGTGATAGCAACTGTCTGGTGTGGTAACAGAGAAAGACGACTCCTGGAAGTCAGAAAAGGTCTCTCTGAGGTGGCCTTTACACTGAGATCTGCATGAAAAGAAGACACAAGAGCATCTTCTTAAGTGAAAAACATGCCAGGTGGCCAGAACCACAAGTGCAAAGGCCCTGGGGCAGGAATGAGCTGGGCTTTCGAGGAGCAGTTAGGCAGGCAGGAGGCATGCTTCTCTAGTCAACTAGGGCTGGGAGAGCCTGGAGGTGGTCTGGCAGGTGGCCAGAGGCTCTGGTATTATTGCAAGATAATACCATGCAAGAGGTGGTCGTTAACTTTTGACCCCTGCCGAAGTGCCCTGCTCCCATCAAATGCAGTCTGAGTAAGCCCTCCAGGCAGGAAGTGAGCTGGGAGAAAATCCCTGGGCACCCAAAGGCATTTCCTGGAACAGTTTTCTTCAGAATCTCCCTTCCTGGAGCAGCAAGGGGCCCCCTGTTCCTTCTTGTACTTGGCACTCACACCACTGGACATCAAAAATGAAATGTTTCGGTAGAAACCAACACCAGACTATAAAGCAATCATCCTCCGATTAAAAACAAATAGATTTTTAAAAAATGAAAAGCTTTAAATTCAAAGACGTAGAGAACAAACTTATGGTTACTGGGAGAAGCGTTGGGGGAAAGAATAGTTAGGGATTTGGGGATGGACACGTACATACTGCTATATTTAAAAGACATAACCAACAGGGACCCACTGTATATATAGCACAGGAACTCTGCTCAATGTTGTGTGGTAGCCTGGCTGCGAGGGGAGTTTGAAGAATGGATACATGGATATGTATGACTGGGTCCCTTTTCTGGGCACCTGAAACTATCAACACTGATGATCAGTGCAGTTGCTTAGTCGTGTCTGACTCTGTGCGACCCCATGGCTGCAGCACGCCAGGCTCCCTGTCCATCACCAACTCCCTCAGTTTACTCAAACTCATGTCCGTAGAATCAGCAATGGCATCCAACCGTCTCATCCTCTGTCATCTCCTTCTCCTCCCACCTTCAATCTTTCCCAGCATCAGGGTCTTATCAAATAATTCAGTTCTTTGCATCAGGTGGCCAAAGTATTGGAGTTTCAGCTTCAGCATCAATCCTTCTAATGGATATTCAGGACTGATTTTCCTTAGGATGGACTGGTTGGATCTCCTTGCAGTCCAAGGGATTCTCAAGAGTCTTCTCCAACACCACAGTTCAAAAGCATCAATTCTTCAGCGCTCAGCTTTCTTTATAGTCCAACCCTCATTCCATACATGACCACCACCGGAGAAACCATATCTTTGATGAGATGGACCTTTGTTGGAGAAGTAATGTCTCTGCTTTTTAATATGCTGTCTAGGTTGGTCATAACGTTTCTTCCAAGGGGCAAGCATCTTTTAATTTTATGGCTGCAGCCACCATCTGCAGTGATTTTGGAGCCCAAAAAAATAAAGTCTGCCACTGTTTCCAATGTTTCCCCATCTATTTGTCATGAAGTGATGGGACAGGATGCTATGATCTTAGTTTTCTGAATGTTGAGCTTTAAGCCAATTTTTTCACTCTCCTCTTTTACGTTCATCAAGAGGCTCTTTAGTTCTTCACTTTCTGCCCTAAAGATGGTGTCATCTGCATATCTGAGATTATTGATATTTCTCCTGGCAATCTTGATTCCAGCTTGTGATTCATCCATCCCGGCATTTCTCATGATGTACTGTGCATATAAATTAAATAAGCAGGGTGACAACATACAGACTTGACGTACTCCGACCAGTCTGTTGTTCCATGTCCAGTTCTAACTGCTGCTTCCTGACCTGCATACAGATTTCTCAGGAGGCAGGTCAGGTGGTCTGGTATCCCCAGAAATTTCAGAATTTTCCACAGTTTGCTGTGATCCACACAGT
Organism: Cervus canadensis; assembly: GCF_019320065.1. Lineage (NCBI taxonomy): Eukaryota > Metazoa > Chordata > Mammalia > Artiodactyla > Cervidae > Cervus > Cervus canadensis. Next base: position 75,645,562 of record NC_057396.1, on the reverse strand, counting down.
CAAAGGTTCTGACATAGTCAATAAAGCATAAATACATGATTTTCTGGAACTCTCTTGCTTTTTCAATGTTCCATGGATGCTGGCAATTTGATCTCTAGTTCCTCTGCCTTTTCTAAATCCAGCTTGAACATTTGGAAGTTCATGGTTCACGTACTGTTGGAGCCTGGGCTTGGAGAATTTTGAGCATCACTTTACTAGCATGTGAGATGAGTGCAATTGTGCAGAAGTTTGAACATTCTTTGGCATTGCCTTTCTTTGGGATTGGAATGAAAACTGACATTTTCTAGTCCTGTGACCACTGCTGAGTTTTCCAAATTTTCTGGCATATTGAGTGCAGCATTTTAACATCACCATCTTTTATGATTTGAAATAACTCAGCTGGAATTCCAACACCTCCACTAGCTTTATTCATAATGATACTTCCTAAGGTCCACTTGACTTCACATTCCAGGATGTCTGGCTCTGGGTGAGTGATCATACCATCATGGTTATCTGGGTCATGAAGATCTTTTTTGTATAGTTCTTCTGTGTATTCTTGCCACCTCTTCTTAATACCTTCTGCTTCTGTTAGGTCCACACCATTTCTGTCCTTTGCTTTGCATGAAATTTTCCCTTGGTATCACTTACACGTGACTTCTACAAAAGCCTCTCCTCTGTTCTCTTCCATTGGCCTGCGTCACTGTTTTTATGCCAGTACCACACTGTTCTGCTGTGAGTGTGGACTGCTGATCGCTCATGGGTGCAGCCTTCTCTGGGGTATTGCCCTCAGCCAGGGGATCCACTTCTCCCAGAAATGCCAAAGGGGGGTGGGCATCACTTCCACATCTCCTGGGGACACCCCTTGGTCAATGGATAGTTACTATGGCCTGCAGGCCAAAACCCCTGCTAGAGGCAGAACTGAGCCCATGGTATAGTTCATATTCTAGAGGTCCCTTGAGGACCAAGTCACAGCTTGATTCGAACTGAAATGATATCATTACATCCAGAGTTAATGAGGCAGCCCGCAGTAAATGGGCTTTACTGTGTACAGAGCTTTGACTGTGCAGAAACCACCCAGCCATCCCATTCCTATATTTTCTACTCCCTCAGTGAAACACTGGCCTCAAAATCCATGGCTCAAGTCTTTTTTTAAGGAACCCAACCTAAGGCACATCTCTTTCCAAAAGTCCAGACAAAAGCTCTATGGTTAATACTAATAATGGAATAACAATAATATTTGTGTAATACATCAAAGCACTTCAGATCATCCCAATATGTCACAAAGAGAAGAAAGCAATAATTACCCTATAATTTTGCAAGTTTCCAAGGGGATATTTGGGCTTCCCTGGTGGCTCAAATGGTAAGGAATCTACCTGCAATGCAGGAAGACTGGGGTTCTATCCCTGGGTCAGGAAGATCCCTTGGAGAAGGGAATGGTAACCCGTTCCAGTATTCCTGCCAGGAGAACTCTGTGGACAGAGGAGCCAGGCAGACTAGAGTCCATGGAGTCCCAAAGCATCAGACACAACTGAGCAATGTAGAGGGAGGGGGATGTTTGATGGAATACTATCATTACTGGCTTATTCGCCCTTTTTCTCTCTATTTTGTCCCAACAGCCTCTGTACCCTCTAGACCATTCCAGGAAGCATTCACAATTCAGCACACAGACGCTTTCATCGTTTCAGCAAGCTGTGTCCACTTCTTTTGTGACCCCATGGACTGTAGCCTGCCAGCTTCTTTTGTCCTTGGGATGAAGAATATTTAGCACACCTAGCCTCATTTCCTCCGGAATCATCCCTCCTAATAAAACTCGGAGCAGATGATGTGCCTAAGTTTCAGCTCCTGAGATGAAACTTGACGTCAGGTTTAAGACTTAAGGATGGATTGATGTAGGATGGACGCAGTGTATAAAACATCACCCAGAGTTTTCAGAGTTGAGTCCTGGTCCTGTCACCACCACTAACGGGACAGCTGGACACTGAGGGCCAGTGGTAAAGGGGAACCAGCCTCAGTCCTTAGAGGAACTGCAAATGAGCTTTGAGGCTAATGAGACTCAGGAGTTGCCACGGAATCCCACAGGATTTGTTTTCATTCTCTCTGAAGTGGGAGATGAGCTAACGAGCACCTTCAGAAGAGAGTTACCCCTGACAGTGCTGCCTCTCCCAGGGAGCCCTGGGGGCTATCCAGGCGCTGATTCACAAGTCAGGGACTGTTTTCACGCTCCCTGCATCCTTCTACAAAACCATCCCTAGACGTACTTTTAAAGAGTCTCTGGTTTTCTGAGTAAGAAGAAACCTAAAACCTGTCAGCTCTATACATCCATTTGCATAATCTGAGCTGCTTCTTCAAAATCTTTAAATGACTTTTGATTACTTTGATTCCAAAATTAAGATGCATCCAACCGGATTATTCCATCAGGTAAGCAGGATGTCATCGAGACCTTGATAACATTGAGAGGGTCCTGGCTCTGAAGGAAGGTCCACACAGACTAGGGAGGGTGAAACTGGGCAGAGATTCTGGCCACATCATCAGACCTTGTCACCTAGTGGGACCCCGGCCAGACTGGGATTTCAGCTCTTATTTGAAATACACAAACAAGACTGGCTCATTTTTTTTTTCTTGAAAACCTACAGCTGCAATCTTTTCAGGCTTATCTGTGTGTCAATAGGCAACATATAGAAAATGTAGATAGTTTTCTCAGACAGGGGTGGGGTACTATACTGCCTTGCTTAGACCAGAGAATCCACCACAAAGTACTGGATGTCCTGTAATTACGCTGTAGGTGGGATTACTCCTATGTAACACAGCTTTGGCTTTGAAAGACGGCAGACCTGAGTTAGAATCTGGGGTTTTCAACTGACTAGTCCTGTGACTTTGCACAAGTTACTTAACTATTCAGAGTCTCAGTTCCTGCAGGACAAAACAATAATTTTATCACAGGTTCATCATGAGCATTGTATGAGATAATGTATGTAGAATGTTTAATATCCTGGCTGGTACTCTTAGGAAGGGCACACAAGAAGAGAATAACAAAATCAGAAAAAAATAAACAATTTATCGAGACAACATGGATAAATCGAAAAGATATACTGTATGTGGAAAAAGACACACAAAAAGATCATGTCTATAAACATTAAACTACACTAAAAATAAGTGTATTTTTTAAATATACACATATTTTTAAGTAAATATAAAAGCAATATCACTTCAGTTCAGTCGCTCAGTCATGTCTGCCTCTTTGCGACCCCATGAATTGCAGCACGCCAGGCCTCCCTGACCATCACCAACTCCCGGAGTTTACTCAAACCCATGTCCATCGAGTTGGTGATGCTATCCAGCCATCTCATCCTCTGTCGTCCACTTCTCCTCCTGCCCCCAATCCCTCCCAGCATCAGGGTCTTTTCCAATGAGTCAGCTCTTCACATCAGGTGGCCAAAGTATTGGAGTTTCAGCAAAAGCGATATACATAGTGGTATATATGGTTGACATATACTAGAATGTATCCCTATAAGGGATTGGGAAACAATTGAGGATGGAGAGAAGAATAAAATAATATGAAGGATCTCACCCTGCTCAATAATGACGGTTTATCAGGAACATGGGGATATGATTAATTTTGGATGCAAGACTGCATAATATGATGTTTAAGTAAAGACACCCTGGAGAAGGAAGGGACAACCCACTCCAGAATTCCTGGCTGGGAAATCGCCTGGACAGAGGAGCCTGGTGGGCTGCAGTCCATGGGGTCACAGAAGAGTCAGACACGACTTAGCAACCTAACATGAACAACAAGCCGTGCATCACCTGAGATAGAGCTGCCTGGTTTATATGCTCAGTGACTCATAGCGAGAGCACACGTGTTAGAAAAATCCTTTCAGGAGCCTCAGTAGCCCACACATCCAGACACAAGTCGTGGGTTGTGAGAGCAGAGGACCTTTCATGATGGTGTCATCGAGCCCTGCCACTTTGCAGGACAGGAAGCAAAGTCCAAGGCGAGGAAATGACTCCGGAAGCTTATTCAGCCGGTTAGTGTCCGTCCTAGAGATGGCAGCTGCGGATCCTGACAATCCCAAGAGGGCCTCCCGAAGAACATCCTTCATCCCATAACAGGGCTGCTGGAGTGGGGAGCAGGGAACAGCTCAAGGAGGCTGTGTTTTCTGTGATAAGCCAGTGTCTGCCTCCCACGAGTGACCCTTGATCCCAGCTAGAGGAGATCTCCAGCCTTAGAACAACATGGTAAAAATTGAAGTGGAGAAAAGTCTTTCATTATAGTTTTTACTATTGAGACATAATGACATATAATAGTGTATAAGTTTGAGTTGTACAATGTTTTGGTTTGATAGTCATATATTACAATATAATTGCCACCGTATCATATCTTCCACCATGTCCCATAACTGTCCTGTCTTCCTTGTGGTCAGAACAGTCAGAAACTAGTGTTTAGCAACTTCGAAGTTTATAATACAATATTTCAACTAAAAGCACTCTGCTATGCCCTAGATCTTCAGAACCTATTTGCTAGTTTCTATTTTGGACCCAGAAACACATCTTTTAATACCATCTGACTAACGTTACTGACCACACATTGAAATAGGTAATAACTGGGTCATTTGTAGTGATGTGGATGAACCTAGAGTCTATCAGACAGAGTGAAGTAAGTCGAAAGAGAAAACAAATATATTTAATGCATATAGATGTAGTTTAGAAAAAGGATACAGATGAACCTATTTCCAGAGCAGGAATAGAGATGCAAACATAGACAAGGGACGTGTGGACACAGGAGAGAAGGGGAGGGTGGGGTGAACAGAGGGGCAGAGACATACATGTGCCACATGTGTGAACTAGACGGCCAGCGGGAAGCAGCTACAGATACACGGCACAGGGCGCTCAGCTCAGCGCTGGGAGATGACCTGGAGAGACGGAACTGGGTGGGGAGGCTCAAGAGGGATGCGATGTGTGTACACGCAGAGCTGACTCTCTTTGCTGTACAGAAGACACTAACACAACATTCTAAGGTAATTATAGTTCATTAGCAGAAGAAAGAAAGAAAGAAAGTAAGCTCCAAGGATAGAGTCTACAACACGGGGAGCACAGCCACTATTTTATAATAACTACATAGGAGCACAACATTCCAAATTGCGAGTCACTGTATTGTACACCTATAACTGATACATCAACTACACATCAATAAAATAAAGTTGCAAAGTAAAAAATAAAAATATGCATATGCGAAAATGAGGGAATAGTCCACCTAAAGATTTGCCATCTTCCAACCTCCGAAATGCTTTCCTGAGAAGAAGGGTTTAGAATTATTGTCTCTGGACGGGGTGAAACTAAGGCCAAAGTGTGGAAGTAAACAGAGAATTTAGAACCAAAAGGGAATTCACAGGTAGAACTGTCCACAGATAGAAGCTCACAGTGCAACCAGACAAACACATGGAGTGGTGTTCAGTAGAGGAGACTCCAGTGTCCAATGGGTGTTAGAGCAGATGCAGCCTAGATTATTTCCAAATCTCAGAGTCTATGTGTCTCTTATCTTCACAGAAACTTCCAAATATAGACCAGAGTTAATTTAAATTAGAAGCACCAGCTCATGGCTCAGCTCCCAAAAATGCAGGATGTCTGAGAAGAGTCAGCCAGGTACAAGGTTTCTCAAACACAACCTCTGTACATTTGCCCACAAAGATAAACCTAACTGCAACCAGACAGAAAACATTTGTTCTTCAATTCTGGGAATTTTTATTTTCCATCTCATTCCCAACCTCAGATCTCCAGTCTATGTGGAATCCATGGGCAAGAATAATCTCACCATAGTAACTGAGTTCATCCTCATGGGCTTTCCTGACTATCCTGAGCTGGAGATCGCCCTCTTCATGGCATTTCTGAGTTTCTATCTAGTCACCCTCCTGGGGAACCTGGGCATGCTCATTCTGATCCAGGAGGATGCCCGACTCCACACCCCGATGTACTTCTTTCTGAGCCACCTCTCACTGCTGGACACCTGCTACACCTCGGTCATCACCCCTCAGGTCCTGGCCACCCTGGCCACGGGCAGGACGGTCATCTCCTACGGCCAGTGTGCTGCCCAGTTCTTCTTCTTCACCGTCTGTGCAGGCACGGAGTGTTTCCTGCTGTCGGTGATGGCCCTCGATCGTTACGTGGCTATCAGCAACCCTCTGCTCTACACCGTGGCCATGCCTCCCAGGATCTGCTGGGCGCTGGTGCTCGGAGCCTACGTCTGCGGGCTAACAGGGTCCATCCTGCGTACCTCGTGTACGTTCACCCTCTCCTTCTGTGACGACAATCAGATCAACTTCTTCTTCTGTGACCTCCCACCCCTGCTGAAGCTGGCCTGCAGTGACACAAAAGATGCAGAGATTGTCATTATCTTTTGTGGCAACTTTGTGATTTTGGTCAACGCCTTGGTCATCCTGATTTCCTACCTGCTTATCATCAAGGCCGTTTTGAAGGTCAGCTCTTCAGGGGGCAGGGCTAAGGCTTTCTCCACGTGTGCCTCCCACCTCACTGCTGTGGCTCTGTTCTTCGGGACCCTTGCCTTCATGTATCTGCGGAGTGCTTCAGGCACATCCCTAGAGGAAGACAAGGCGGTGTCTGTCTTCTACACTGTGGTCATCCCCATGCTGAACCCTCTGATCTACAGCCTGAGAAACACGGATGTGAAAGCAGCCTTCACAAAGGTCACTGGTAGGTTCCAGGTGTTGCAGAGCGTGTAGATCTGGCTGAAAGGCTCTCTCGGTCCATTTCCTTCCCCGTTTCAACCTATCCTAACAGGCACCAGCAATATATGCAGCCTGTATCCTCAGAGAGACAGTAGTCACACAGGCACAGAAGAAAAACTGAAAATCAGTGGCAACGTGGATGGACCTAGAGATTATCATCCTAAGTGAATTAAGTCAGAAAGACAAAGACAAATACCATATGATATCACCTATTCAGTTCAGTTCAGTCGCTCAGTCGTGTCTGACTCTTTGCAACCCCATGGTCTACAGCATGCCAGGCTTCCCTGTCCATCACCAATTCCCAGAACTTACTCAAACTCATGTCCATTGAGTCGGTGATGCCATCCAACCATCTCATCCTCCTTCGTCCACTTCTCCTCCCACCTTCAATCTTTCCCAGCATCAGAGTCTTTCCCAATGAGTCAGCTCTTTGCATCAGGTAGCAAAAGTACTGGAGTTTCAGCTTCTGCATCAGTCCTTCCAATGAATATTCAGGACTGATTTCCTTTAGGATGGAGGTTGGATCTCCTTGCAGTCCAAGGGACTCTCAAGACTCTTCTCCAACACCACAGTTCAAAAGCATCAGTTCTTTGGCGCTCAGCTTTCTTTATAGTCAGACTCTCACATCCATACATGACTACTGGAAAAACAATAGCCTTGACTAGATGGACCTTTGTTGACAGAGTAATGTTTCTGCTTTTAATACACTCTCTCGGTTGGTCATAGCTTTTCTGCCAAGGAGCAAGCATATTAATTTCTTGGCTGCAGTTACCAGCTGCAGTGATTTTGGAGCCCAAAAATATAAAGTCTCTCAACGTTTCCATTATTTCCCCATCTGTTTGCCATGTAGTGATGGGACCGGATGCCATGATCTTAGTTTTCTGAATATTGAACTTTAAGCCAACTTTTTCACTCTCCTCTTTCACTTTCATCAAGAGGCTCTTTAGTTCTTCTTCACTTTCTGCCATAAGGGTGGTGTCATCTGCATATCTGAGGTTATTGATATTTCTCCCAGCGATCTTGATTCCAGCCTGTGCTTCATCCAGCCCAGCATTTGCCATGATGTGCTCTGCATATCAGTTAAATAAGCAGGGTGACAATATACACCTATGGTGGAATCTGAAACGTGACACAGAAGAGCTTAGCTACCAAAGGGAAGCAGACTACAGATGTAGAGGACAGACTTGTGGCTGCCGAGGGGAAGGGAGGAGGAGATGAGCAGGGAGCTGGGGTTAGCAGATGTGTGCGTGCGTGTGTGCTTCCGACTCTTTGAGCCCCCATGGACTGTAGCCCACCAGGCTCCTCTGTCCATGAGTTTTCCAGGCAGGAATACTGGAGTGGACTGCCATTTCCTCCTCCAAGGGATCTTCCTGCCCCTTGATCGAACCCGGGTCTCTTGCATCTCCTGCACTGGCTGACGAATTCTGTTGAGCCACTGCAGACACCTGGGGGTAACACACGCAAGCTGTTATATATAGAAAGGGAACAACAAGGTCCTACTGTGCAGCCCAGGAAACCATATTCAGTATCCTGTGATGTCCTTTGTAATCCTTAGTGGAAAAGAGTATGAAAAAATAATATATTATGTATGTATATATATATGTATGTATAACTGAATCACTCTGCCAAGCAGTAGAAATTAACACGTTATAAAGCAACTATACTTCAATAAAAAAATTTTTTTTAATTTTAACTGTGTATATGATAACACTTATTTCCAGCAATTCAAATGTACTTTCTTCTCTTGCTCCCATCTCCATTCCTTAGAACCCAGGAGTCTCAAGCTGCTCACTGACATCATAACTCACAGGATCTCAGCGGCCCAGGGAGGCTTCAGTTAATCTTCCCCAGTCCGGCGTTCTTTGTGCCCAGACTTGGGCTTCCCGTCCTTTCCTTCTCAGTTTTGCTCCCATTGGTTCTGCCTTCTTCTCTGGGACAAGGATTGCTTCTGAAGATACCCTAGATTAAAGTTAAATAGTCTTACGTGGCAGCCTGGATGGGAGGGGAGTTTGGGGGAGAATTGATAAACGTATAGGTAGGACTGAATCCCTTCATCATTCAGCTAAAACTACCACAACATTGTTAATCAGCTATACTCCAATACAAAATAAAAAGTTTTTTTAAAAAAAAGCTAGTCTTTATTTTTTAATGCATAAGTGACTCATTCCCTCAGTAAATGGGGAGTGTTGCGTAAGACAAAAGTGAGTCTCTACCTAGACTTACAGAACAATATAGGGATACTAAGAGGGCAGGTGGAATGGATTGGGAGATTGAGGTTGACATATACACACTCTTGATATTATGTATAAAATATGTAATGATGAGAACCAACCATATAGCACTGACAACTCTACTCGATGCTCTGGTCTGCGGGGACCTAAATGGGAAGGAAATTCAAGGAAGAGAGGATATGTGTAAACATAGAGCTGATTCACCTTGCTGTACAGTGGAATCTAACACATTATTTAAAGCAACTATACCTCGGTTTTTAAAAAGTGAGTCTCTCAGTGGTCACGGGAAGGGAGTGTTTATGAAATGAGCCTTCCTCCTCACATCCTAGATTCTCAAGTCTTGGAGTGTCTTTCCTCCTGGTTCACACCAGAACAATGGAATTTGCGAATCTGCAAATTGCCTTCCCACTTAATCACTCAGTTTGTTTTGTTTCCCGCTTTAATGTTACTGTGATACCTTCAAGATGAATCAAGCCTTTGGGAATGTTTCCTCAAGGACCAAGTCTTTAGTTTCTGAGGGATATGGTGCATGGCCTGCCCTCCTGACTCACTTTGCCTGCCTCATACACAGTTCTCCCCACCAAGCATCCCATTTCCAGGAAGAGCAAGGTCAGAGGGCAAAGGCAGGTATAAGGAAAATGCTGCCCCACATATTATCTTCTCTAGCAAAAGATCTGGTAAGAGGGGAAAGTAACTATAACCCCTTCACAAGACTGCAAAACCCTTTAGGGCAGAGTCTGCTTTCTGCATGGCTGAACACGTCCCCCAGTCCAGAGCTTGAACCAGAGGAGTGCTCGGTAATTGCCTTTGAACACGTTTTTACAGCACATGCCTGGTCTCATCTGAGCTTCACGGAAGTGACAAATACAGAGGCCACAGTTACGTAGAAGGCCCCCATTCTGCAGTTAAGAAAGCGCTCTCTCACCGTCCCTTTGGGCCTTTGCTCAGAGTCCTTTTGTTCAGTTTATAGCCAGAGACAAAGGCATGACTCTCAGAAGCAGGCTTGTATTCGAATTCCAGTTCTACCACTGATTCACTGTGACAACTGGGATAAGTGGTTTAATGTCTCAAGTCCTAAATTTCATCAAGTCTAAAACAAATGTAACAACTTTTAATTCAAGAGCATATTGTAAAAATTAAACAAAGTGATGAGAAAGGAATCCAGCACCAATCCGTTGCTCAGTATATATTGTTCTCTTCCCTTTTCTTTCGTTTACTTTCTGATGTCAACCCTGGCCCTTGCCACAATTCCGTGGCCATGAGCAAATATTAAATAGATCATGAACAAATGAAAAGGCAAGACAATGAACACAGAATGATGAACAACATTCCTTTTCACCTAAGAAATAAAATGAATATGAATGTTTAATTTTGGGGGTGGAGTAGGAGGAGTGAGTGTGTTTATTTGCATCCCACATATCCAAGGGTAACCCAAGGATGTCCTTTTTATTGAATGTATTGCTCTGTGCCCAATGAATCCCTCTAACCAATCGTGAATTTATGAGAAGTCGAGGCTCCATGCCCCTCCACGTGGGAACAACTGTTTCATTAAGATGGCCTGCCCCTCTGCCTGCAGGCGTTTTGTTCAGAAGTGAACATCTGATATGAATACAAACTTTTCCCCAGGCATCGTGAAGCTCAACATATGAGAGATCAAGCGTAGGAGACCAGATTGACCAACGTGGAGAAGTCAAGAGAGAGGCGACAATGACGTAGTTATTCAAAGAGAACCTGCATTTAGGCCACCACGGAGCATTAAGCAGAGCTCCCTTCTCTGTGCAGCATGATCTCATTGGTTATCTATTTTATGCTGTTGCTGCTGTTTAGTCGCTAGTCGTGTTTGACTCTCTGTGACCCCCGTGGACCGTGGCCCGCCAGGCTCCTCTGTCCATGGGATTTTCCAGGCAAGAACACTGGAATGGGTTGCCATTTCCTCCCCCAGGGATCTATTTCATATATAGTACCAGTATGTATACATGTCAATCCCAATCTCCTAATTCATCCCATCCCCATCTTCCCCCCTTGGTGGGTATCCATACATTTGTTCTGTATGTCTGGGAAGGAAATCAAAAAGGAGAGGGCATTGCTATATAGTAGAAACTAACACAATATTGTAAACCAACTACACCCCAATAAAAATAATTTTTTTAAAGAATCTGCAACAAAAGACTCAGGAAGAGCATGGGCAGTTCCCATTCCCTACTTTCCATTGCAGTGAACACGGCCACAGTCGTGTTCCTGCTCCCTTAGGACACACTGGGATCCTGTAATAAATTCCCCTTTGGGACTAGCTCCAGCTCGTTCATCAGGATCAAAGGCCTCCATCCTTACAGAACTCTAATGGGAAGGAGCTCTTTAGTATGTTGCAGCAGGTCTGCCCTCATTGACACTCATTTCATCTACACTCTTTGAATAAACAAAGGACGGGGTCTCGTGTGAGACCTAGTAAGTACTGTAAATGAAGAGTGTGTCTATGCTTCTGTCATTCCCCCATTACAGGAGAAACCTCCCTACTCGTCGCCTTTGCTTAGGTAACTACGGTTCCAGCACTTGACTTTGCCCTTCAGGTGATCAGACTAGAATAAGCCCCTGGCACCGATTTCATCGGTACATGAACAGAGTGGGAAACCATGAGATGCTCTAGACTCGTACAACGGTGATTAGTAAGCAGGAGCAATACAGGTATCTCTGCCTTGAGGATTTAAACTGAAAAATATGGGGAAAGACTACGTTAGCTAAGAAATGAGATTCACAAGTGATGATAAGATATGAGAGAATGGCTGAGCCATGCTTGTGGGCAGACGGAGAGGAAATGAGCAAATGTCAGATGCTGAAAAAGCAGCCAGAGAAACCAGTCCCTGATGCAACATTAGATCTTTCTGAGTCTTGAATTATGTTCCAGACTGAGCTCTAGCATTGCCATTAAGTCGCCCAAGAAATCTCTGTCTCCCTTTTGGAGCATAAAAGTCTTAACCATAGACCCTTATTCTACTAGATAATCTGAGTGGTCTTTTTTACAATCTATAGAATCTAATAACTCACTGTCCTGGCTCCTAATAAAATATTATCATTATTACAGCTAAGAGTTACAGAGCACCTATTATATGCAAGACACAAGTCTAAGAACTTTTAGATGTCTTTAACAACCCTGTGATGCCTTAGCAACCCTATAGTGAAGGTGCAGTTATTATCCCCACACAGGAGTGAGGTGGGCTTCTCTGATAGCTCAGTTGGTAAAGAGCCTGCCTGAAATGTAGGAGACCCCAGTTTGATTCCTGGGTGGTGAAGATCCCCTGGAGAAGAGAAAGGCTACCCACTCTAGTATTCTGACCTGGAGAATTCCACGGACTACAGTCCATGGGATCCAAAGAGTCGGACACGACTCAGTGACTTTCACTTTCGCTTTTCAGTATGAGGGTGTGTCTATGTCTCTCCCATTGTCATTCTCCCATTACGGGAGAGACCTCCCCATTCATCACCCTCTGCTTAGGTAACTACTGTTCTAGCACTGTTCTAGAACAAGGGTGTTCTAGGCTACTGTTCTAGCACAGGGGTGAGGGAACTAAGACATGAGAAGCTAAGACATAAGACAGCTTAGCTAAGCTGTCCAAGGTCATAAAAGCAAGGCTCTTGATTTGCACTCAGAGGATCTGGCTCCAGAAACTGGACTCTTATTTACCAGTTTATATCACCTTTGAGCACCAATTTATAAACAATCGTGCCTTCTCTGGTACAGAATCACTTAAGGGAAAATAGCCCATGCGTCCCTTCGCAGTACACCCTAAACTAACACAATATTGTAAATCAGTTATATGTGTGCTCAGTCATGTCCAGCTTTTTGCAACCCCAGGGACTGTAGCCCACAATGTTTCTCTGTGCATGGGATTTCCCAGGCAAGAATACTGGAGTGAGTTGCCATTTCCTTCTCTGAGGGATCTCCCTAACCCAGAGATCAAACTTGCATCTTCTGTGTTGGCAGGTAGATTCCTTGCCACTGAGCCACCTGGGAAGCCCAACTATACTCCAATATAAAATAAAAATTAAATTAAAAATAAATAAATAAATTTCTCCCAACAACAACAAAATGGGCTTACTCACTAGTCTCTTTCTCGAAGAATCATAGAGGATGGTTTTCTTGCTGGGGAACTTGGGAGTCGTGCGACGGGACATTCAAAGCTCAGTCAGGGACAATCCAAAGGTCAATACACCAGAGAAGACAAGATAAACAAAATAAAAACATGTATTTAACAAGGAGAGAAACTTACTTAACATAAATGCCTATACACCTGCAAGTTCTTGGCTAAACAGCTGGATAGAAAATGGAAGAGATTGTATATAAGAGTCATTCAATAAAAAATTTATTCAGTGCCTACACTGACCCTATTCTCTGTGATGGCTGAGATGGGACCAGGGCATTTAAGTCAGCTTCAGCTCTAAGTCTTGTCCCAGACAAGACAGCTCTACTGATGCTTGAGAGGCTGAAAGCAGCAATGACGTCTCAGATCCTCCAGCCTGCTAAGCCGTGTCCAAATTCCCTACATTCAATCCCTCTGGAATAAAAGGAATGAGAGAACGCTTCCTTCCCAGCATCTCCTGCAGACCTCCAAGAAGAAAGGGTCTGCGCAAGCATTCTCATTATCATCCTACAAGACCCATTCATTTACTTCACTCAGGTCTCTGCTGAAATGCTGCCTCATCTGAGAGAAACCCTCTGGACCACGATATTAGAACAAGACCTCCGCTGCTGCACGGCACACTCTATCCCCCGGCCCTGCTGTTTCACTCTTAGGGACACGACAAGGCCTGGTATCTATTTGCCTGTTTGTTTTCTACCCCCGCCTCCGGTAGGATGTAAGTTCCACGGAAGCAAGAACTATCCATTATTTTTAGTCTGCTTCCTGAACCACAGTAGGTGCTCAACAAAGACTTATTGAAAAGCAGAAAGATTTAAATGAATAGGATTTCCATTTCTGGCAAGATGGTGGACTAGGATTTTCCAACCAAACTGGCCTTAAAACATGCAAAGAGATAAAACAAAAGCACCTAAAAAGATAAAATAAACAAGTGAAAAGATACTGAGAAATCAAGGGCTAAACATCCAAGGCAAAAAAAGAACCACAAGAAGTAAGCAGAGTACTGAAGCTTTGTCTGCCATCTGTAGCATCTCTGCATGAGGAAGTGTTAGCTGTCTATTATTGTTAACTTGGCAGCTTAAAGCTGCAAACATTTCCTGTCACTGTTTTCGTGGGGTCAGGAATCCAGCACCAGTGAGTTGGGAACCTCCCTCAGGGTCTCTCACAAAGCAGTGATTAGCATGTTGGCCTCAGGGTCTCTCACAAAGCGGTGATTATCACGCTGGCCGGGGCTGCAGGTTAAGGCATGGCTGTTGGCAAGACGCGATCCTTCCCCACTGGTCGCCAAATATGTCAGCTCCTTGCAACATGGACCTTCCCATGGGGCAACTCACATCACGACAGCTGACTTTTCCCAGAGAGAATAGCAGAGAACTAGAATAGTATTCTAGTAGAGAATAGAATAGTATTCTCAGAAAGAATACTCGATACAGGCATCAGCGTTTTTTTTAAACTTAATCTCAAAAGTAACGCCCCATCACACTTTATTTACTAAGGGTGAGTCACTAAATCCGGACCATTCTCAAAAGAGTAAATCACTCAAAGACGTGCTTACCGGATAGCAGGAATCACTAGGGCCATCTTAGGGGCCGCCTACCTCATCGTGCCCTCTGACCCCAAATGATTCATGTTATCCAGCTAGGACTGGTAAAACAACTAGACTCTTAGCCAGCCTCCTTTGCGGCTAACTACGGACTTGCAGCTTAGCCAATAGAACGCTGAAGAAGTGGTGCAGACCATCCCAACAAGCCCTGCTTCCTCCCATCCCGCTAGCTTGAGGCCATTAAACACTGTGACCTTGGAAGCCACCAGTTGAAGGTCAAAGAGCCATAGGATGACTCACTACTTGAAGGTTTTTTATTCTTCTGATCTAACACAGCATTGTAAAAACAACTATACTCCAATATAAAATCTTTTTTAATTTTTTAAATTATATAGGTTGAAGAACTGAACACTTCTCCCACAGAATATTTTAGAAGGCAAATATTTAAACTAAAGAAGGTCTAATGCTCAAAACTCTACTACAATAGAGAATGGGAAAATAACCCAGGTATGGCTCACTGAGACCTTGAGAACATCTATATGGTGTTTAGCCAGCTTTCCCAGGGGTGGGTCTCAAAGGAAGCAGGATCCTTGAGTAGAACAGGCTGGGTGAGACCAAGCTGATCAAACGCACCTTGGTTTCACAGTCCTAGGCTCCCCTGACCTTAGCTACCCCGTCATGATTTCTGATCAGCCCTCACAGCGTTCAGCTGGCAACTAAGAAGCCATGTGACCTCGGATGAGCCATGCGCCCTCCCCCGCTGGGTCTATTTCTTCATCTGTGATGGGTCAGAGCAGGCCTGGGTTCTCTCTCCGTCTCCTGCCAGCCCTGGAGGGCGTGGCTTGGAGGTGACAGTGCCCCGTCCCTGAAGGTCACATAGAGGGAGGAGCATGAGAAACGGTGTCATCCAAGACTGGTCTGCCACTTACCCTCTTGAGCTTTGAATCCTTAGACCTGTGGTTTTCTTACCCGCCGAGAGAAAGAGGAGGATGTGATGATATCCGTGAGTCAGCGCCAACCCAAGAGAGCTGACTTCTCCTAGAAGCACGAAGCCCTGCCCCGCTCATTTTGTGATTTGCAGTCAAGTCTGGGCTCATGCAACCCCCACTGAAGGCAGGCAAATTATCACAGTGAATCGTATAGAAAAAAGAACCCCTTTTTCATCTAGCATCATCTTAGGTGACACCTAGGGGCTTCCCAGGTGGCGCTAGTGGTAAAGAACCCGCCTGCCAAGGCAGCAGACATGAGATGTGGGTTCAGTCCCTGGAGGAGGGCGTGGCCACCCACTCCAGTATTCTTGCCTGGAGAATGCCATGGACAGAGGAGCCTGGCGGGCTGCAGTCCATGGGGTTTCAAAGAGTCAGACACGACTGAAGTGACTCACACACACACGTGATACCTATAAGGTGTTAAGACCACCAAAGAATTCAATAGGATCCGAAAACTCAATGATTCAGAAACAAGATGATCTAAATTGGGTTGTTTGAGCAAGAAGGCAAAACAGTTAGATGCCGGGAGGACCTGGGGTTGCAGGCTTTGAAAGCTGCCCAGGCACTCACAGCCACTGGGCTCACAGCCTGGTCTTGCTACCTGCTGGGAGTGTATTCAAAAGCGGGTTTCAGCAAAAGGTAATATCAGCCCGAGGAAGATTAGGTAACTGCATTTTCTATGACTTTCAGATCACCACAGCAGCAGTCTTTTTGGATTTGCTCAGAACACAGGAAATATCAGCAGTGCTTCATAGAATTTCCTCACAGAAGCAAAAGGACCAGCTCTTTCCCCATGAGGTAGGGTAAATCCTGTACCTATGTTGGGAGATCAGAAATATTCCAGAGACTATTAAGTGTGTTTTCCAAATGTTTGAAAACAATTAAAATTTTTCTGTGACCTCTCAGACAGGTTATCTGGCCAAGGCTTTAATTCTATCTCCTGTGAAGCAGACGCAGGAATACATACCTTACTGATGACTGCAGAAGTTAGCACTAAGTATGTCAAGTGCAGGGAACAATAATTGGCATAGATACTATTACTCCCCTAACACCCACATGGTTGAATAACTAGGTATTCAAAGCAGGTACCAAGGCTGGGTCCCATCCCTCTGAGGAGGTTGTCTCAGCTGGTGAGGTCAGAAAGACCTTCTTTCAGAAGAAGCTTTTGAAAAGATAATGTAGAACTGGACAGAACAGCTGACCAAAATCGAATAGCCTATGAACAATAAATGCTGGAGAGAGGGTGGAGAAGAAGGAAGCCTCTTACACGGTTGGTGGGAATGCAAACTGATACAATGCCTATGGAGAACAGTGTGGAGATTCCCTTTAAAAATTAGGAATAAAACTACCACATGACCCAGAAATCCCACTGCTGGGCGTACACCCAGAGCAGACAAACCTGAAAAAGACACGTGTGCCCCAGTGTTCACTGCAGCACTGTTTACAACAGCTAGGACACGGAAGCAACCTAGATGCCCATCGGCAGAATGGATAAGGACGGTGTGGCACATGTACACCATGGAATATTACTCGGCTATGAAAAGGAACACATCTGAGTCAGTTCTAACGGGGTGGATGAACCTAGAGCCTGATGCAGAGTGAAGTCAGTCAGAAAGAGAATGACAAATACTGCATATTAACACATACATATGGAATCTCCAAGGACGGTACCGATGATCCCAAGTGTAAGGCAGCAAAGGAGACTCAGACATAAAGCAGAGACTTTCGGACTCAGTGGGAGAAGGCGAGGGTAGGCGGATTTGAGAGAGCAGCACTGATGCTTATCCATCACCACTTGTCAAACCGTGAGCCAGCGGGCTTGCTCTCTGACACAGGGGGCCCAGAGCCAGCGCCGAGACAAGCTGGAGGGGCGGATGGGGAGGCGGGGGCAGGCGGGTTCAGGATGGGGGACGCGCATGCCTGTGGCTGGTTCACACTGATGTGCGGCAAAAACCTCAAAAACAAAAAAGGTGACGTGGAGATGGATGTCACAGAGAGGGAGGTGGCCACTCGGAAACCTCGGGGACCTGGCCTCTGAGGCTCCCAACTACGCTCCTGGGGCTCCATCCCGGGCCTGTTAGCTCTGGGTTGCTCTCTCACGACCCCACGGGCTGTCCCGAGGCCCCACATGAGACGCCCCACCGAGAGCGGTTTGGGAGGAATGTCTTCTGACACGCTGGGTAACAGTTACTTCTCTGAGCTTCAGAGTTCTCTTCTGCCAAATGAAAAGAACATAGTGGAGCAGATGGTCATCTTTCTTTAACGTCAGAACCCCCTCTCCAAACAAGATGGAAAAGTACCGGTCTGTTTACAAGCGTGACAAGAAACCCCGCTTTGTTTGAACCGTCCGCGCTCAGCCTCCTGCTTACTTCCCCTGCTGTGTCCCTCAAGGCATCTCCACAAAGGCCGAGGCCTCTGAGGAGCAGAGGGGGAGACTCACAGAACTGCGTGCCAAGGTCCTTCCTGACTCCAGGGGTCCGTGTCTTTATAAAGTCCAGGAGCCCTGGTAGGGGTCGTGGTTACTCCCAACAACTGTTGGAAAGAGCATGTAAGCCCATCCTGATTGCCATGGACACAGAGACCCCCAGTCCCCGGGGAGAAAGACAAACCACTCACCCAGACACTCTGCTAACATGAGGTCACGTTCAAATATCAGACATCGGACAGACGTGGACCCAGAAACCAGCAGACAACTGCTGATAACTGAGTTTCAAGGAAAGTTCTCTCTGTCAGGTTTCCCCATGGAGACAGTGTCTTGAACAGATGCAAGTTTTAGCTACCACCATCCAAGAGAAAGTTGCCAGATGAACATTTCTTTTTAGGCCAATGAGGGCCTATTGAAGGCATCAGTGAAGGTGCCTATTCTCAGGCTGTGTTAACTAAGTTATGCAAATGCTGTGGGGCATGTCCAAGGGCTGGACTGGAAGGTTATGCTGCCTGCATGTCCACTGGTTGGCCGACTCCCTGCAACACCATGCACTGTAGCCCTCCAGGCTCCTCTGTCCATAGGATTTTCCAGGCAAGAATACTGGAGCAGGTTGCCATTTCCTCCTCCAGGGGATCTTACCCCCCTGCCCACCAGGGATCAAACCCTCGCCTCTTGCATCTCCTGCATTGCAGGCAGATACTTTACCACTGAGCCACCTGGGAAGCCAAAAGATTATGCCCACTCTGGAAAATAGATGGTGGATTAGCCAATCCAAATCCGACTAAGCAGTGGGATATTGCTATGTCTACAAAGCATGTGATTGCTTAGAAATCTTAATTTACTAGCTATTTAGTCCAAATACTGAAGTTTTCAAAGTAATCTTTTAAATGCTTCAAAGAAACCTACATTTCTAATCTTAAGATTCAGAGACAAGCGTAGCAAAGAGAGTTGGAGGACATTTAGTTAAGCATGTCTTAAAGCATGCTTCCATGTCTTTAAATTTTCATCTCTATGGAAAGAAGGAAAAAAAGAGTGTGTGGCTAAATAAGGATAAAGAATGCTGCTTTGAAAGAAGGATTTAGAGAGTCTTGGAACAGAATAATAGATGTGAGTACAAACTCAGTTTGTCTATACTAGTAAGTTCCAAGCTGAGTTTTCAAGACTTGGGTCTCAAAAAGATATCACAATGTCAGCATCTTCCACAATCCACGTGAAGGCATGAAGCTCTGTTTTGTACCACATGACTGATCCTTTGGACACAACAATTAACATGTAGGCCCGGCTATATAGTTTCGACTCTTTAACTTTTGGACTGGCTCCCAGAAAGGCAGCTGGATACATCAAATCCTCTTTTTAATGTATTTGAACTATAAAATAAAGCCCTGAACATTTTCTTTCAGTTTTTCAATAAGATGATGGACCTCCATGTGGTGAATAGCCACACCATGTGTAAGTTATGAGAAGGCAAAAAAGAGAAAAATGATGGGAAGCATTTCACAAAGGGACAGAAAGAAACAAAAGGTAGGCGCACAGAAAAATCACAGGAATCGCAGTGCTCTGGAGGAAAGGCACTTGCCGTCAAAGAAGATGAGAGCAATGGGGTGAGCCAGGGTGGTCGGTACTCAAGCTACGGCTAGTCAGCAGATCTAATATGGTAATTATCAGAAACTTGGTGGACCCAGTACTCTGCATCTGAAATACTAGGAATTTGATTTTGCCTTATGAACCTTGAAATTCTCAGGATCGAAACTGACAGACAGCCCAAAACGTTTTATGGAAGTTCTTTGGCTGGTGAGAACCCCTAGCTCACAAACAAGTCTTTAATCCTGACTCCAACCAGCTTCCCAGTGAGTCCCCAAATCCCTGAGGGAGAAGCCTCCACCCCCACCCCCTGGAGGCTTCATTCCAGAGGGCAGCGCCTGGAACAATGAGTAGCTATCAAAGAACCCATTCCACCCCTAGAAAGTGAAGAATCAACCTG
The DNA here is from genome assembly GCF_019320065.1 of Cervus canadensis. NCBI lineage: Eukaryota > Metazoa > Chordata > Mammalia > Artiodactyla > Cervidae > Cervus > Cervus canadensis. The sequence goes on along the minus strand of NC_057396.1, from coordinate 75,625,538 downwards.
ATTTCTCTTAACGCCCTTCCTATGAGCTACCTCTAGGCTCCAGAAGCTAAAATTTCAAGGAGACGGGTGGTGGTTAAGAAGGACGAGAGTAGAGTAATGAAACAAGCAGAGCCCTGGAGTCTTGACACCACAGCTTAAGTTCTGGCTTCTGCACTTGCAATTTATCCTTTGACAAGCCGGTGTAACTTCCTGACCCTCGGCTTACACAGTTCAAGAGTGAAAATTCATAACCGCTATTTCAGGATTATTGAGAGAAATCAGTCAATTAATGTGGAAATGTCTGACACAGAATAAGAGCCTCATAAATCTAACGACTTTCACAGAATTGCTTTCTCTCAAGGACCCTCCAAAAAGAGATCCCAGACAGATGATAACCATGTTCATAGCAGAACAAAAATAGATTATGAAAGGGCTCACTGGGCATTGCTAAAATGACTGGAAATGTTTGACTTTAAGAATAAGAGACGTGAGAGGAGGAGCCAAGATGGCGGAGGAGTAGGACGGGGAGACCACTTTCTCTCCTACAAATTCATCAAAAGAATAACTGAATGCAGAGCAAACCTCACAAAACAACTTCTGATCGCTAGCTGAGGTCATCAGGCGCCCAGAAAAGCAGACCATTGTCTTCGAAAGGAGGTAGGACAAAATATAAAGGATAAAAAGTGAGACAAAAGAGCTAAGGACGGAGACCCGTCCCGGGAAGGGAGTCTTAGGCGGCCTTGCTTGGGCTAGGGTCCGGGCCTGAGTGCCCTGAGGACAATCGGAGGGAGCTTCTGTGAGGCGCCAACTTGAACTGTGGGAGACCAAGGGGGAGAGAGTTGACCGGCCGGAACACACTGCCGGCCGTTCGCAGAACAAAGGGACGGAGAAAGTCCCGAGAAGAGCTCGCAGGCTGCGGACCCGCCCAGCCCCGCCGGAGGCAGGAGGCAGGGGGGAGGGGAAGGTCGCGGCGAGACACAGGGCGCAGGCACCCGACCGGCGCGGGTGGGGACTGGGGCTGGGGACGCGGAGGGCGGAAGGCGCGCGCACCCGACTGGCGCCAGCGGAAACTGAGACTGGGTCCGCGGAAGGGAGTGGGCGCGCCACACCTGGGGATAGTGCGCCCATCAAGCCCCTCGCTGCCTGGACCGCTCTGACGGGGAAGGCACAGAGAGCAGGCGCAGCTTTTCCTTCCCCGCTTTTGTGTAACACCCGAGGGCTGGAACCTAGCGCAGCGCGGGGCGCGCTCCATATAGAACAGCCGGGAGCCTGAGCAGCGGCAGACGGAGAAAGCAGCGTCAGCCCCTCCCGGCAGCGCCAGCCCGCCCCCGCAGGGCCAGCCCCTCCCCGCAGCGTCAGCCCCGCCCCCGCAGGGCCAGCCCCTCCCCGCAGCGTCAGCCCCGCCCCCGCAGGGCCAGCCCCTCCCCGCAGCGTCAGCCCCGCCCCGCAGCGCCAGCCCCGCCCCGCAGCGCCAGCCCCTCCCAGCAGCGCAACGGAACTAGCTACCTGAATAAGAGTCCGCCTCCAGCCGCCTGTGTCAGGGCGGAAATGAGCCTCTGAAGAGACCGGCAAACAGAAGCCAAATAAACAAAGGGAACCGCTTCAGAAGGGACTGGTGCAACAGATTAAAATCCCTGTAGAAAACACCGACTTCACTGGAAGGGCCCTGTAGATATCGAGAAGTGTAAGCTGGAACGAGGAGCTATCTGAAACTGAGCCGAACCCACACTGACCGCAGCAGCTCCAGAGAAACTCCTAGATATATTTTTACTTTTTTTTTCTAAGTAAGGAAAAAAAAAAAATTTTTTTTTTCTTTTTATATTTTTCTTTTTTATTTTTTCTCTTTTATTTTCCTTTAAAATTCCCTATTACTCCCCCATTACTCCTTAACTTTCATTTTCATAGATTTTTACGATTTTTTTAATTAGGGGAAAAAAAAATTTTTTTTTCTTTCTTTCTTTTTTTCTTTTTTGTTTTTTTTTCTTTTTCTTTTTTTTTCTTTTTTCTTCTTTTTTTTCTTTCCATTTTCTCTTTTATTTTCTATTTTTCTTTTTCTCTTATTTCTTTTAAAGTCCTCTAGTACTCCTCTACTACTCTTCATTTTCATTTTCACTACACTATAACCTTCCCAAAAAAAAAAAAAAGAGAAGCCCTATCTTTAAACCGAAGATTATTCTCTCCCAATCTTGACTCTCTGTTTTCTACCTCAGAACACCTCTATTTCCTCCTTTCCCCTTCTCTTCCCAATCCAATCCTGTGAATCCTTGTAGGTGTCTGAGATACGGAGAACACTCTGGGAACAGACAGCTGCGTAGATCTGTCTCTCTCCTCTTGAGTCCCCCTTTTTCTCCTCCTGCTCATCTCTATCTCCCTCCTCCCTTTCCTCCTGTTCATGTAACTCTGTGAACCTCTCTGGGTGTCCCTAACAGGGGAGAATCTTTTCACCATTAACCTAGAAGTTTTATTATCAGTGCTGTATAGTTGGAGAAGTCCTGAGACTACAGGAAGAATAAAACTGAAATCCAGAGGCAGGAAACTTAAGCCCAAAACCTGAGAACACCAGGAAACTCCTGACTACATGGAACTTTAAGCAATAAGTGACCGTCCAAAAGCCTCCATACCTACACTGAAACCAACCACCACCCAAGAGCCAGTAAGTTTTAGAGCAAGACATACCACGCAAATTCTCCAGCAACACAGGAACATAGCCCCGAATGTCAACATACAGGCTGCCCAAGGTGACACCTAACACATAGACCCATCTCAAAACTCATTACTGGGCACTCCATTGCTCTCCAAAAAGAAGAAATCAAGTTCCACGCACCAGTACACTGACGCAAGCTTCCCTAACCGGGAAACCTTGACAAGCCAATCGTCTAACCCCACCCACTGGGTAAATCCTCCACAATAAAAAGGAACCACAGACCTCCAGAATACAGAAAGTCCACTCCAGACACAGCAATCTAAACAAGATGAAAAGGCAAAGAAATACCCAACAGGTAAAGGAACATGAAAAATGCCCACCAAGTCAAACAAAAGAGGAGGAGATAGGGAATCTACCTGAAAAAGAATTTAGAATAATGATAATAAAAATGATCCAAAATCTTGAAAACAAAATGGAGTTACAGATAAATAGCCTGGAGACAAAGATTGAAAAGATACAAGAATTGTTTAATAAAGAACTAGAAGAAATAAAAAAGAGTCAATTAAAAATGAACAATGCAATGAATGAGATCAAAAACACTTTGGAGGGAACCAAGAGTAGAATAACGGAGGCAGAAGATAGGATAAGTGAGGTAGAAGATAAAATGGTGGAAATAAATGAAGCAGAGAGGAAAAAAGAAAAAAGGATCAAAAGAAATGAGGACAACCTCAGGGACCTCTGGGACACTGTGAAACGCCCCAACATTCGAATCATAGGAGTTCCAGAAGAAGAAGACAAAAAGAAAGGCCATGAGAAAATACTCGAGGAGATAATAGCTGAAAACTTCCCTAAAATGGGGAAGGAAATAGCCACTCAAGTCCAAGAAACCCAGAGAGTCCCAAACAGGATAAACCCAAGGCGAAACACCCCAAGACACATAATAATCAAACTAACAAAGATCAAACACAAAGAACAAATATTAAAAGCAGCAAGGGAAAAAACAACAAATAACACACAAAGGGATTCCCATAAGGATAACAGCTGACCTATCAATAGAAACCCTCCAGGCCAGAAGGGAATGGCAGGACGTCCTGAAAGTAATGAAAGAGAATAACCTACAACCTAGATTACTGTATCCAGCAAGGATCTCATTCAGATATGAAGGAGAACTCAAAAGCTTTACAGACAAGCCAAAGCTGAGAGAATTCAGCACCACCAAACCAGCTCTTCAACAAATGCTAAATCGGGTGGCTGTACATTTTATATTCCCACTAGGAATTGAGAAGAGTTCTGTTTGCTCTGCAAAATTCTGATCACTTATATTGTCAGTTAAAAAAACATAGGCATTCTATAGCTGTTTAGGGGTACTGCATTATGGTTTTGATTTTCATGTCCCTAATAACTAATCAGTGATGCTTACCATTTTAACTTGTTTTTAATTGGAGGATCAGTTATGGAACCCAGCCTTTACTGTCAGAAGATGAAACTGCATGTTACATATGACTCCTTTAGAAAAATTTATCATGATATATCCATTAATATTTCAATTCTTGTTTAACAATTATCCCTTAATCAGTATGTAGCTCAGGGACTAAAGGTGTTTTTACAAGCTGATGGAGACTTTATAAATACAAAACACATCAGAAAATCCTGAAAAAAATTTGCTTTGATGATATTGAATAATCCGAGGTCTGCTTGTGATGAAATGGCAATGAAACCAAGGTTGGAAATCGAAGAAGAGCTTATATTGTACTATTTCTTAACAGTTCACATTAGAAATTGTACCTGCATTTCAAAATGATCTCTAAATTACACGAAGCAAAATTTGGTAGCTGTGAAGAAAATCTTCTGAGACAGGGCAATATTAAAAGAAAGAGGAATAGTTCATTTCTTTTCTCTAGGTTGGTGAAATAATAATTCAGAAATGACAGAACTTACAGATAGAAAGCTTTAACTTTATTTTTATTCAGCTCATGCCAATTTTAAATCTGTGTTCGATAGACATGTTATTCTCAATATTTTGGAATTTGTTACCTAGAAAGACTTCATAATCATTTTACTTCATTTTATAGAATTTTTGAATTTCAGATATTGTGGTGGTGTTAATCAAGTTTCAGCTTTAGTATTATAATGTGCGTTGGCCACCATCCTTTCTTCTGCTTATGTATGACAATTTTAGCTGTTTCCCAAATCTCCCAGGGAAATAACTGTACTCATAGCTTACAGAATTGATCACGCACACACATACTCACACAAACACATATGTCAATGAAATATGCATTGCTGACTTTTAGCTCTAAAAGATTTGTGTAAACATTTTAATGAACTAATTTATATGCTTATGTTATTTTGTTATTGCTATCAATATCCTAAATATGTTTGTTTGATATTTGTTAATAAAGATGAAGATCTTGAAGTCATACCTTATTATGTATCATTCTGAAAGCGATTCTTAGTTTTCTTGAATAAAACATTACTTAGTTTTCATTTCTTGCAATGCACTCAATGCACTTTAGTTTGTTGTGCATTTATATTTTAGACATATGGTAATTTCATATGAGGCTTTATTTCTGAAAAACAGTATTATTTTAATAAGCTTTCCTCTACATCGCTAAACAAAAAATAATATGGAAGACTGAGAGCAGTATTTGATATTAGAGAATGAGCATAGATTTTTTTATTGGAGTATAATTTCTTTACAATGCTATTTTGGTTTCTGTTGTACAACAAAGTGTATCAGCTATATGTACACATATATCCTCTCCCTCCTGACCCTCCCTCCCACTACCCCACCCCCCTGACAACTCACCGTCTACGTCATCGGATAGCGCTGTGCTGGGCTCCCTGTGCGATACAGCAGGTTCCCACTACTAGCTAGCTATTTCACACGTGGTACTGAATTTATGGCAATCCTAATCTCCCAGTTCATCCCACACATCCCCTTCCCTGACTGTGTCCGCATGGCCTCTACTTCTCCATCTCCATTCCTACTGTGTAAATAGCTTCATCTGTACCATTTAACCCCCAGATTCCATAAATATGTGTTAAAATATGGTATTTTGAGATTTGAGCCCTGCTCCACTGTTTACCGGATGTGTAGCCCCAGAGAAATACTGCATCTCTACAAATTTGAAATAGCCCAAATGTAAAATGAGTTGAATATTGCCTATCAAACAGGATTGTTATTTGTATTGATTAAGTGTGACACGTTAAAATATGTGTCATGGCACATTAAAATATGTGTCATGACTGCATAATAGATACTCAAAAAATTATCTTTTCTCTTTTGGGGTCAGTTCTGCTCATTAGCTCAAGTTTCTTTAATTTGTGGGGCAAGAACTAATGGAGTCTACAACTTATGCTTAAAGCTGTAAAGACTTTATGGCAGTTTTCTAAAGGTTCATGGTGGGCATGGTAATTTCAGTCTCCCTTTCCATTCCATTTACTCTCACGGTGTGACAGTCAAGGACCAGTGGTGAACTGTGAGGAAGGGAACCACCTTAGCTGAGAGGAGGCACTCTATCATTTTTTTTTTTTTTTGTCAAAGAAAGTTTGTCAGTGAAGGAATGCAACTGTTTTTGTATTTTGAAAATCTCTGCCCCTGAGCAATAAATACACAAAAAAGGATAGAAATGGTATGGATCTAACAAAAGCAGAACATATTAAGAAGAGGTGACAAGACTACGTAGTGAACTACACAAAAGAGATCTTAATGACCCAGATCACCACGATGGTGGGATCGCTCACCTAGAGCCGGACATCCTGGAGTGAGAAGTCAAGTGGACCTTAGGAAGCATCACTACAAAGCTAGCGGAGATTCCACTGATGGAATTCCAGCTGAGCTATTTCAAATCCTAAAAGATGATGCTGTGAAAGTGCTGCACTCAATATGCCAGCAAATTTGGAAAACTCAGCAGTGGCCACAGGACTGGAAAAGGTCTGTTTTCATTTCAATCCCAAAGAAAGGCAATGCCAAAGAATGCTCAAACTACCACACAATTGCACTCATTTCACATGCTAGCAAAGTAATGCTCAAAATTCTCCAAGCTAGGCTTCAACAGTACCTGAATTGAGAACTTTCAGATGTCCAACCTGGATTTAGAAAAGGCAGAGGAACCAGGGATCAAACTGCCAACATCCGTTGGATCATAGAAAAAGCAAGAGAATTCCAGAAAAACGTCTACTTCTGTTTTATTGACTATGCTAAAGTTTTTGCATGGATCACAACAAACTGTGGGAAATTCTTCAAGAGACTGGAATACCAGACCACCTGACCTGCCTCCTGGGAAACCTGTATGCAGGTCAGGAAGCAACAGTTAGAACTGAACATGGGACAATGGACTGGCTCCAAATTGGGAAAGGAGTACCTCAAGGCTGTATATTGTTACCCTGTTTATTTAACTTATATGCAGAGTACATCATGTGAAATGCTGGGCTGGGTGAAGCACAAGCCAGAATCAAGATTTCTGGGAGAAATATCAATAACCTCAAACACGCAGAGGATAGCACCCTTATGGCAAAAAGTGAAGAGGAACTAAAGAGCCTCTTGATGAAGGTGAAAGAGGAGAGTGAAAAAGCTGGCTTAAAACTCAACATTCAAAACACTAAGACCATGGCATCCACTCCCATCACTTCATGGCAAATAGATGGGGAAACAATGGAAACAGTAACCGACTTTATTTTCTTGGGCTTCAAAATCACTACAGATGATGACTGCAGCCATGAAATTAAAAGATGCTTGCTTCTTGGAAGAAAAACTATTACCAACTTAGACAGCGTATTGAAAAGCATAGAGTTCTGACAAAGGTCCATCTAGTCCAAGATATGGTGTTTCCAGTAGTCATGTATGGATGTGAGAGTTGGACCATAAAGAAAGCTGAGTGCCGAAGAATGGATACTTTTGAACTGTGTTGTTGGAGAAGACTCTTGAGAATCCCTTGGACTGCAAAAAGATCAAACCAGTCAATCCTAAAGGAAATCTGTCCTGAATATTCATTGGAAGGACTGATGTTGAAGCTGAAGCTCCAATACTTTGGCCACCAGATTCCACAAACTTTTCCATTGGAAAAGCCCCTGATGCTGAGAAAGATTGAAGGCAGGAGGAGAAAGGGATGACGGAGGATGAGATGGTTGGATGGCATCACCGGCTCAATGGACATGAGTTAAAGCAAGCTCTGGGTGATGGTGATGGACAGGGAAGCCTGGCATGCTGTAGTCTATGGGGTCACAAAGGGTCAGACACGACTGAGGGATTGAACAGCAGCTGCCCCTGCAAGATGTCATGATAGGCACTGTATAATATTAAAATGACAGAGTTCTTATCTCCAAGAAGTTGAGACACACACAAGTAATAAAAGAGCTAAACTGAAAACAGTACAAAATGAATTATCAGAATTTATATTTGTAGTGTTTTTCAAGCCCCTTTGTGATAAGTAATCTCTTAATTTATTTTAACTTTTTTGGCTGTGCCATGTGGCATGAGGGATCTTGGTTCCCCAACCAGAGATGGGACCTGTGCTCCACCACATTGAAAATCCTGAGTTTTAACCAGTGGACAGCCTGGGAACTCTTGAGATAATCAATTTCTATGGGGGATTTTTTTAAAGCAGCTCATTCTTTTCTGTGAACTAAGCCAGAGCATCAAAGAGCTATGCAGTGGTCCATATTATTTTGGTTTCCTTACAAAATTCCATTTAAGTTTCTTTTGAAAATGCCCTCCCATAAATAGCATTGTAAGATATATATATTTTTCAATTTATTGTAAGCAGTCAGGAAAGTAGTTGAAGGTATCACTACACCACTGAGTAGCCCTTGTAAGGAAAATCCCAAGCACATAGAGGAAATTATAGACTTAAGCATTATTCCTGGTTGGTCATCAAGAAGCTCTAGAATTAATTTGTGGCCCAATTTTTATAACTTTAGTACCTATGATATCCATAACTATGTACTAATGCTTAGTCTTATAGCTTAGGTTTATCTATAGTTTCCTGACCTTGTTTTATATTTTATTCTTTTTTAAAAAAATTTATTGGAGTATAGTTGCTTTACAATGTTGTGTTAGTTTCTACTATACAGCAAAGTGAATCTGCTGTATGTTTACACATATCCCCTCTTTTTTGGATTTCCTTCCCATTTAGGTCACCACAGAGCCCTGAGCAGGGTTCCCTGTGCTGTGTGGTAGGTTCCCGTTACTTATCTATTTTAGACGTAGTATCAATAGTGTATATATGTCAATCTCCATCTCCCAATTCCTCCCCACCCTTTTTCCCCTTGGTATCCATAGAGTTGACGCATTGGAAAAGACCCTGATGCTGGGAGGGATTGGGGGCAGGAGGAGAAGGGGACGACAGAGGATGAGATGGCTGGAGGGCATCACCGACTCAGTGGACATGAGTTTGAGTAAACTCCGGGAGTTGGTGATGGACAGGGAGGCCTGGTGTGCTGCGATTCATGGGGTTGCAAAGAGTCGGACACGACTGAGCGACTGAACTGAACTGAACTAATCCATAGGTTGTGTTTATGTTTTATTTTATGGAATTACATTAACTTTGTCAGTTTGTCAATTCTTCACATCCTTTGTGTCATTGTATATTTGTAAGTAGATAATTCCTCTAAGTAGTATTTCTTTATTATCAACCTTCTGGCAATGCTAGTTCATTTCTATTTTAATTCCCTAGGGATGTTTTAAAGTTCAGTGTTATATTTTCAACATATTGAGGAGAATTAAGGACAAAAAAAAAAGGGAAGTGTGCAAAGACCAGAAAGCTTAATAATGGTAGTTATCTCAGAAGACAGAGCTATGCATGAAATAATTACTCATTCATGTAAAATTCAAACTATTCTTTATCATTTCAAATAGCCAGACTTTTAAGAAAAATCCACTGTTTCCAAAATAAAAATACTATACATTATAAAAAAGAATATTTATGAAGGTAGCTTTTTAGGTGAACTTTATCACTTCCCTTAACTATAGTTATTGACTCTTGTATCCCTCATGCTATTCTTTAATCTTATCCATTTCTTGAGGCAAACTTATAGCTAGTATTTAGAGTAATCCAAAGTTTATTAATATTTATTCATTTTTATTGTGTATCAGGTACTGTGCTAAAGAGGAAAAGGATGATACAAATTTTCTTAAGTGATCTATCATTGACTCTTGCTGCAGTTAATTACTCTGCTGTCTTTGATACATTTTCTTTATCCATATTTCATTCTGTCTTGAATCCCTCCTACCTCAATGTCTTTCCTTTCCAATTTACCTCCCTGGTATTTTTCGTTTCCTGACCTTTGAAACTGGAATGTCCCAGAGCTCCATCCTTGGCCACTTTCCCCATCTACACCAAAAACCTTGGAAATCTCATGTGGCCTTGTGATTTACATATTACATAATAAAAATAGTTATTGTTATCTTGTGGTTTAAATATGTGCCAAATATTATATATTATGTCTAAATATCTGCAGCCCAAACCTTGCCCCTCACCTGCAGTCTTATGTGTCTGACTGTCTAGATGACATTTGTATTGGAGCTCAGACTTTATGTTTCTTAAACCGAGCTCTCAAGTTCTGCAAGCCTGATTGTGTCAGTCACCTCCAATGCATATGTGTGTAACTCCATCCTTCTAGTTGCTTAGGCCAAAATCTTGGGGTCATCTTTGACTAATCTCTTAAGTTCTCATCCCAAATTTAATCTATCAGTAAATTCCATTGGTTCACTTTCAAGGTAGATCAAGGTTCTGACTGTTTCTACCACTGTTGCCACTCTGATCCAAGTCATCATCATATTTTATTTGGATTATTGCAATAGCTTCCTGACATAATTGCTGTAACAACTTCAAAATCTAAGTGACTTAGGGCAACAAATATTGATTACTTGCTCACATGACAGTGAGTGGGTGAAGGGGCTCTGATCTATAGTACATGGTCATCCAGGGACCCAAGATTCTTCCTTCTTTCTCTGTGGCATGAAATTCTCTGCTGGATTCTCTGCATGTGGCAGAGAATATGGGCAGCATATGAGTTTTCTTGCCTAGCTCGGGTGCTCATACATTACTTCTGACTGCTTCCTGTTGGTTGAAAGCCAGTCACATGGTCTTATCTAACTGCAAGGGAAGCTAAGAAATTGCATTTAATGTGTATACTGGAAGGAAGTAAAATTAGCTTTGAATATATAGCAGTCACAGTTAAGCTCATTAAAATGCAAGCATCAAATTACTTTACTGCTCTAAACTTTCCAATGGTTAACTTCTCACCTGGAAAACCAGCTAAATCCGTACAATGGGTTAAGTGGTCTTACATGGTCTGGCTACCACTACCTCTTTATTTTCTACTACTCATTCCCTTGCTCACTCATCTCCAGTCCCTGACTTATTTGATGGTCCTTGAATGTTCCAGTGATCTACCTCAGGGCATTTGTACTTGCTGTTTCTTCTGCCTTTAATATGTTTCCTCTAAATATCTGCACGGCATTCTGCCTTATTGTCTTTGTATTTTGGTCCCAATATTGCTTTCTCAGTGAGTCCATTCCTGCTCATCCACATTAAAATTGCAGTCATCAATCCCGGTACTCCTTATTTTGCTTCTTTGCTTAATTTTGTTTTCACAACTCTTATTACCTTCTGACAATAACACTTTCAAAACTGTATTGAAAGTGAAAGTGTTAATTGCTCAGTTGTGTCTGATGTTTTGCAACCCCCATTAACTGTAGCCCATCAGGCTCCTCTGTCCATGGAATTCTCCAGGCAAGAATACTGGAGTGGGTAGCCATTCTCTTCTCCAGGATATCTTCCCGACACAGGGATCAAACCCGGGTCTCCTGCATTGCAGCCAGATTCTTTACCATCTGAGCCACAGAGAAGCTCTCCTATGTATTTTTTGTATTGTCTCTCTCTTCAGACTAGAAGATAAGCAGGGTAGGGAATCTTGTTTGTTATGTTCACTGCCGTATCCTCAGCTCCAAGATTTGTGCTTGGCATTTAGTAGGTACTGAATAATAATTATAATAATATAATTATGTTAAAATAATTATGATAATAGTAGTGATAATTTATTGAATGAAAGAATTGACCACTTCCAAGGACTTTAAAGTGAACGAGGAGAGTGAAAAAGCTGGCTTAAAGCTCAGCATTCAAAAAACGAAGATCATGGCATCTGGTCCTATCACTTCATGGCAAATAGATGCGGAAACAATGGAAACAGTGATAGACTTTATTTCCTTGGGCTTCAAAATCACTGCAGATGGTGACTGCAGCCATGAAATTAAAGGACGCTTGCTCCTTGGAAGTAAAGCTATGACCAACTTAGATTTGCATATTAGAAAAAAGAGACATTACTTTGCTGACAAAGGTCCACCTAGTCAAAGCTATGATTTTTCTAGTAGTCATGTATGGGTGTGAGAGTTGGACCAAAAAGAAGGCTGAGCATTGAAGAATTGATGTGTTTGAACTGTGGTGTTGGAGAAGACTCTTGAGAATCCCTTGGACTGCAAAGAGATCCAACCAATCTATCCTAAAGGAAATCTGTCCTGAGTATTCATTGGAAGGACTGATGCTGAAGCTGAAGCTCCAATACTTTGGCCACCTGATGTGAAGAACTGACTCACTGGAAAGGACCCTGAGCTAGGAAAGATTGAAGGCAGGAGGAGAAGTGGAAGACAGAGGATGAGATGGTTGGATGGCATCACCGACTCGATGGACATGAGTTTGAGCAAGTTCTGGGAGTTGGTGATGGACAGGGAATCTTGGCTTGCTGCAGTCCATGGGGTCGCAGAGTCGGGCACTACTGAGTGACTGAACTGAACTGAAAGACTTTAAAATCAAG